>NC_090934.1:1403544572-1403854884 GCF_040938575.1 Ambystoma mexicanum | reverse complement strand
CTCCCACCTTGGTTGGCACAGGTTCCTTCCTGATTTGTACTAGCAGGCAACCTCGAGACAGCCAATTGGGGGGGAAGAGGTTTAGGGAGAAGTTGTAGATGGGGAATGGGGTGTTTAGGGTAACTGGAGAGAGTCGGTTACCATACTGTGAAAACTATTGGAAGGAGAAATCTATCCTAACCATACAGGACTTTATGAACTCAAAATATTGAAGATTACAGCAGATGCAATTTTATTTTGTATAAGTATACCCCAAATACGAGATTAATATAGACTGACACCATTCCAAAATAGAATCCAGTCAGAATAATGACTATACCCTCCTGAAGGACCGCTAAACTACAAAAGCGGAGCAACGCGTGTCGAAGGAGAATTTTGATTTTTGATGCACTGTCAAATTTGAATTATTGATAGAGGCAGAATTGTGACTAAACTTGAGATATTGATCAAGGAATGAATGATAAAGTCCACTAAAAGCCCTAAATGAGTATCTGAAAACCTATGATTTTGAATGAACTATTATAATACGAAGAAAATAAACCACAATTGGCGCAATTAATCCGATCTCATCTGTGCTTTTGTTACTATTTCGGATACTGGTCAGCCTCAGTATTAGAGCTCAGAGTGCTGCCAAATTCATAATTCAATTACAACCAAAATTATTTTTCAAAGAAAGGAAACACCACAAGTTGCTACAAGGCTGAAAACCACACGTTCTTACAAACCGGAGAGAGGACTCGGGTTCGTGAAAATGGATGGGTACTGGGGTTGAAACAACATGCAAACATAAGCAACAATGGTAAACCTCTTAGAATTGGGTTTCTTTGCCTCCGCACCCTCCTACTACTCAACAGAACATCATTCTTGTTGATTAGGAATACGTCCTAGTCCCATACCTCCACACCATTCATTCTCTAGTAAGAGCGACCAACAGAAGCACATAGTGTCCAGGAGACTCCTGAACAAGCAATAGCACATAACATGAGACAGGAAAAACAAATCGTGGCATTCGCCATTACCTAGACTGACAGCATACCGACCTACTTCCCTGAACTCTCGCATGCTTCCCACTAGAGGTTGATTCTGCAGTTTGTGTACACAGACTAAGTACGAAGACTGCCGGCCCTACCATGAGCAGGCAGCAACAAACAAACCTAGCGTGCAACGTTCACACCCAGAGTGTTCCAGGAAACGTCCTATGCTTCCCACACTGTTTTCACTGATTGGAGTTTATTGTATGGAAGTAGTGTTCCAAACACACGCCGCACCAGCTCAGTGGTCGCATCTCGCCTCACCGGGCAATATAGCTCCTGTGTTGAGTGGGCGAACCCGCTGTCTCCATGATTCCTGCCGTGCCTCCATGAGGAGAAGGTGTGAGCAGTGACTCCTCCTCCAGACCTTCCGCTCCGCCGCTCACCCCTCTTCACCGCATGTGCCTGGGTCCTCCAGTACGCCGTCCTTCTCTCTTCTGGACTGTGCCTGTAAACGCCAAAATCGCCAACAAGCAGCACGGCCCGGGGAGGAGTTTATATAGGACAAGTCCCTGTGTGCATGCGTGCACTCAAGACCCCATGTCATGGAAACTGAAGTCTTTGTGGTCACGCAGCCCAAAAAATGGCCTTGCTGGGCTCTGCCAAGCCCTACTTAAAACTATTGGTCAAAACTTTGAGCATTTGGCGACTACTTCATAGAGGGGTTTGGTGATGGTGGGTATTTGGATTAATTAATTGGCTTGTTAAATGTATTCATAGTAACTTGATTGGATTTGAATATAGGGCAATTAATTAGGGCAAATGCATGCCACATTTTTTCATAACTGCCCATTATCCACGTGCCAGATGGGCAGAGTAGCAAACGATGAAAATGTTTCCACTAGGACACTATGTAATAATAAATATAGGGGACACTAAAAGTAATTTCAGATAAATAGCAGTGCGTGGAAATGATTTAATAAAGTAAAGTTTGGTATGCTTGCCACTTATTTGTCAATTATCCTCCTAGCTCTGCAAAGGAACAGAATGACCATTTTCTCCATGACACAAACATGGGAACACGGTTCAGTTATTTTGCTCATTAATACATTTGTCTGGTGGGCAAAGCATCTGAAGATGTCAGGGTTTTAACAATGACACTGCTTTAATACGCAAAGGCATTTACTAATTTACTGAAAAATGTGCATGGTGGCAACAAACTCAAATCTTGCATTTTCAAAAATAAGCAAACTGGATCCCCACAGCAGGCTAATTTCCGAACCGTTCAGGACTCTGGCCTGGCGATACGGTTACTGAGGTCTCATCCCTTCAGCACCTCCTTCTAAGCTCCGCCCCTTGGCCAGAGCAACACGCTGCTCCTGAGCTACACGTTGGGGGATCACTGGTGTAAAGTGTTCTAGCAATGTGAGCTTGTCTTTGGCTCATCGATGATCTGCAATGCCAGGGTATCCTTGTTAGCCTGGGTGTGTTGAAACAATGCACAAAGCAATACAATGACTAAGGTCACTCTACTTACTCCTTAGGCCATGAACTGCTATGTTCAATAGACAGGACAACCGGGAATAACTGTCTTTTTAATATTAAACATTTTGTTTTAAATTAGTTTGTTTTGAGCAGTGTTTGTCTTTGTGAGCAATGCCGTGGACTGGGAAGCTTGGAAGCTTTTGAGGCAGCCAGAAGTTTTTTTTTTTTGGCATTGCCATAATAGTTTGGGGAAGCCAGAATGTATTTCTTAAATTTGTTGTTGAGGCCCCTTTTAATTACCAAAGAGTATTATTAATATATGTCCATGCTTTGTCAAGTGCTGCCTGTCACCTTCTGGCAGCTTCAAAGTGCTTGTGAACCTCGCACAAAGCAACATGGCATGAATGTGAACTGACTTAACACAATATAACCTAGCCTTCCCATAATGCAAAATAAATAGCTAGTAATCAACCTTTTTGCTAAATTGCATTTTTTGATTTTAAGGGATTTTGGCTTTTTTTTATATGTATGCATTTATCTTTTTTTTATTTTATTTCAATTTTTTGTAGACCTAAAGCCAATTGTGTGAAACTAGTAGTTTAGTAGTTTAACACAATTGGCAAGTTTAACACAATTGGCTTTAGGCCTCCAAAAAGATATGGTAAATGCATACAAACCGAGAAGCAAAAATCCCTTAATCAAAAAATGCAATTTGGTTAAAAGGTTGATTTTGGGAAGAGGGAGAAATGCAAGGGTGGAACACGGTTCGGAATATATGCATTGAGGTAAACGTGGACATCCAATGTGGGTATATTGGTGGTAACCAATGTCATTTCTAAGGGGTATCCTGGGGGGGGCAGTGCCCTTCCCTGCAGGATGTCTGCCCCCCTTGAGAAACCCCTTCAGTCTGTCGCAGCAGGCCCAGTGCTTAAAATATTCAGAATGTAGAAACTGCCTGAAGCGGTTCATTCCGCTGGGTGGTTTTCTTCTACAGTTTTAATTGGCTATCTATTTGCTACAACTGCACCGTTTGTTCAACAGTGCCCTTAGAAATAGTATCTACCCAACTCCCTCTCTTGTCCCCTTCAGTTGTTATTTTTAAATCCCAAATATCATAGCATTAATATCACTTTTGTATTTAAAAAAAAAGCCCTGCTTCTTAGCACTGTAATGATAGGTGTTTTATTAATAGGAAATGTACCGCTCCCCTTCCCCACCCACTCCATAGGTCAAGCATTCCCAAAAGCTGTGGGTTTTGTGCTAAGGTAGAGTAAGGACACAAGTGACTCAGACTAGAAGTGTTGTTTTTTTTTTTTTTTTTGCTATGCACTTTTATCATTTCACTTTTAGACCGGACTAGTTGGTTCAATGACCATAGGGTCTAGGCTAAATGCAGGGGGCAACATTTCAAGTTACAAGCTGATACCCTGCCTTAAAAAGTCACTTGCCACCTTGCCAGTTATACATACACACAAAGCACACCATTGCCTACTCGCCAATAGTCAATTATCACTAGCCAATGACTAGTGGTGAGGGCATATTTTGAACTCTGTTGATGCTATAACCAAATAACCAAAAGGGATTCTCCTAAACAAACCAGTCTTAACACAAAGGTTGGTTTCCTCCCTGGTGTCTGGCACCTAATTTATGAGTCCTTGTCTCCCTAATCTACAACAGAAAGTTCCCGGGTGTCTGGTCTCATTCATGCCTCAGTCTGCCTTACCATGATTCTTCTGGGATGCTCCAGTCTCTTTGTCCTCAATGAATATGAACCGGTATATCCTTTACTTTGATCAAAGGTTTTCATGTTTCGGGGGGAGCCTTAGAAAGCCCCCCTCTCTGGATTCAGAACCGGCCCGTTCAGTACCTTGATTCTCTATCCAGATTCACACTAGCCAGCTCCTGCAGTACCTTAACAGCCTCTCAGAATTTAAACTGCTCCTTCCTTCAGAGCAATGGGTATTTCTCCCAGACCCCCCCGCCCCCCTATCCCCGCCACACCCTCCATTAGGGTCATTGTGAGGTAGCCAATATGGTTTCACTCTCCTGCAATGGTTTCAGTTCTCTTTCTGGTCACTGATGGTTGGCCTCTATCTGTGGCCTGCCAACACCCTTCGGGATAGGGAGCAGTTCAGTAAATGTGTTGCTGAACGATTCCATGGCCTCCAAGTCTGGACTGTCTTCAGCCTACTTACCTTACTCTCCTCCAAGTTGTAGTAGTTCTCTGTTCCATTTTCCAGGAATCTCCCCTTTTTTCAGATGGGTCTCTCTCCTTTGTGAGTCCCTATTACATCTGTGTGTACCCATCTTCCTTCATGCTCCCAGGCATGGATCTGGACCTCAAATCCTACCCAAATTGGTTATTCCTCATTGTCATTGGAATTTGTATTCCTTATTCTCTGGGTTGGTTTTAATATCCCCCATTTAAAGACAGTGGTTTCTCACTTTGCAAGATCAATGTAACTAAAATGAATGCATTTACAGATCCAGGGTTTCCCTGCACATCAGATCTATGAAACTGCTCATGGGCACTTTGGGAAATGGAGGACAGGAGCAGTTAGAAGTATGTCCCATTTCAACCTGTTCTGGATCCAGTGTTTCCTATTCTCTGCACTAGCCCAAAGCATAAATTAGATTAAAAAAATGGATAGCAGAGTTTGCTAATTAATGTTTTCTTGATAAGCAAACCAGGCCTTTTCATTAACAATGTCGCACTAAAATGTTTAATGTCACCAGACGTTATTTGTACCCAAGACATAAAATAAGAATCAATACAGCATTTTTGTGTACCGTTGAGGTAAGACATTAGTGAGATGCGTCGGGCCTTGCAAATTCTTTAAATTTCCGCTAGACCTGCATTTTTACTAACGTGCTTTAACAACTAGACCTAAGAGAAAAGCACTCGACCCATGGCTACATACGTATGTACGACAACCATTGTAAATGTGCCTTCTGTAAAATGGTACATGTAACCACAAACTCACTTTATATTTAGCGCATTACTGTCAGGCCAGCCTACATTTATTTGACATTTACTACAAGGATATATTAAATAAAAGTTTCAAACATCCCTTGAAAATGGTACTCACCCTTCATAAAATCTACTAGACAATGTGAGTGAGCAAGTAGACTTTACAAGCCCTACATACGTGTCTGTAAAATGTTGGCTGCATTAATGGACACAAATAAATCGATATGATAAAAGGCCCTGAAAACACTTTACCAGCTGTCTCTCTCGCAGGTGATAAATTTATAATGAAATCATAATACGAGAGAAAAGCAAACTCTGGAGGCTAGCTACAGTGTATGCTATTGCAGTGGATCTGTAGATGATCATACGGGATGGAACTATTGAGCACTACATTGCATAAACTTTTACTCAGCTGTGTCTATTCATTATGTAAGGGGTGTAAGATATTGAGAGTAAGAGTTGGACACAATACCAGGTTTTGCAGTTTCAAAGATACTTTTATTCTTAAAATAATAAGATGGTTTGAAGAAACCCTACCTGTCCCTTGTCTGTGGGGTTTCCCTGCCTCAACAAAGCTAAGGAATGTCTGTGTCCGCATGGTCAACAAATAGTTTCCTCCGCCCTGTGTCCAAAACACTAAACTGACCCTTCAATGCTAAACTAAATAAAAGGTGAAAAGGGGGATTTTCTGAGCTATAAACATAAAGCTGATTGTTGAAGTTTCAAACCAAGTACTACAGTGCAGAAATGAAAGGGAATAATGCTCCACCAGGTAAAGGGGTTCTCCCTTCCCCCATGTTTGTCCTGGTTTCTCACAATCTGTCCGGCACTTCTGGCAAAGTGAATAATGGTCCAATGTTTCTTTAGGAGATGCCTCTCTCCCCGAATATATAAAAGGGAGGAACTACTCCACCTTCGAATCCCTTCAGTCTTCACTGATTCAATAGTCTTCTAGTTGCGAGAAAGAAATTTGGGGATTTTCCTTGTTTCCCTCTGTTTCCTCTCAATGTCCCAGTTTGATTGAGATCTTTGCTTTCTCTTTCTTTGGTCTTGTTACTCTTTAAAGAGGAACAGCTTCCCCTTTTGTCATCGTTTAACAAATTCAGATTTACCCGCTTATCTTATTCCTGGTTAACTCTCCTGACAGGATTTCATAGTTTTATGATTTCATTTTGGGTTCCTTTATTACTCAAAGGGATAAGGCTCTTCCCGTTTTACATCAATCGTTCTGGGTTCTGGCTTTGGTATCCTCCTCTCCCTGGTATACTCTCCTGCTAAGGGATATTTTATCCTTACAAGGGTTCTGTGTCTTCCCTTTGATCAATGTTTCACACTTTTGAAGGTGGGGTTCTTAACCCCTTTGTTTCTTCTCAATTCTTTCACTTCTCTTCACCCCTGGTTTAGTCGTCTGCCAGGGTGTCGCACTCTTCTTATTTCGGTGCGAGTCCAAGACTCACTGGTTGCCTGGTTTACTATCGTGCCAGGGCTTATTTGCTTTCTTTTCAGTCTTTATTGTATCCAAGTAATAACACTGCTCCAGTACTGGGTCACTGGCCCTTTTGTTGCAAGCTTTGTGTCAATTGTATTCTCTTAACTTGGACTTTCAATGCTGTTAGTTTCTATATTAGTTCTACCACCTTTACTTGGGCTCGTCCTAATGTTTGTATCGCGTTTTGCGGCCTTCACTTTGGCTTTGTGCAATTTTTGTCTCTGTATCAATTGTATTGTCTCTGTATCAATTGTATTGTCTTTACCTAGGCTGTCTGCAATGTTGGTTTCAATTCTCTTGCTTTCACTTAGGCCTTTCGCAATGTTCGTATCTGTATCACTTTGTATGGCTTTCTGAGGCATTTAGTAATGTTCATCTCAATTCCATTGCTTTCACCTAGGCGCTTTACAATGTTAGTGTCTGTATCAATTGTGCTGCTTTCTCTGTTTGGGGTTTTTTGCATTGGACCCGGGATATGACATTCGCCCTGAAGCGCCTGGGTAACCCATGTACTTTCCCTTGGCCTACCAGTGTTTCTCTGTGTCTTCCGCATTCATTGCACTGTCCTGTCAGCATCTCACCCGCTGACTGGCAATGCCTTCCGTGAGCTGCTTTGTTCCTGCTTCGATTCCCTCTGTGTCTGGCATATCCAACTGCCTGTGACAGGGACGCAGCAAACCTCTCCCGGCATGCCTGCATGCTGTCTCCTTCAGCTTCTGAGCTGCGCTCTGCACTCAGCTTGTCTCTGGTGTTGCGAACCGGGTCGGAACAAGTCAGAACTGGCGAGTGCATCAGTCACTCTTGCTGGTTCTTCAGCTGGGTGCCTTTTTTAATGTCCCGGTCTCTTCGTAGTTTCCAATAACTAGAACGCAGTGTTGGTTTGCTGTGTTTTGTCATCCTCATTACTCCGTCCCTCTTCCTCATCTCGGTACTAGAAAAGGGGGCGGGGGTTGCATAATAATGTTTGCTAGGAAAGCCTAGGAATTCAGCATCCACATTACAATAATCCATACAGAAGTGCGATATCGGTCCTTGGATGTCGCTAGGATTTACCACTCAAGGGATGTTTGAATCGAATATGCTCTGTCCTCCCTTGAGATTGTCTACCCTACGTGGTCCTTCCGCAGATAACTAAGCCCTTGGTCAGTGTTGAGTAGGTTCTGCCTTTCCCTGGCTACATAGGAGGATCTTCCCTCCAGAGAATTGTTGACAATGCCACTAGATCCGTCACAGAGGAAAGAAAGGAAGAGACTAAGCCGAGTAGATGCGTAGCCGGCAGAAAGCTGGGCCAAACTAGGTGGAATATTGCAGTTTACGTCCATCTCACTTTCAGGGGAGCTGATATAAAGCAACAGGGTGATAACTAAATGTCAGGGAGTTTAGGATCAGCTCATGGGTTGAGCAACAATTGCACAGATGTATGCAACCATCCGGTCACAGAACTAGGTTTGCCATCAAAAGTATTTGACCGTGTGATCATGTACATTTTAAAAAGGGTTCACTCGTCAATGTGACGCATCTTCCCCAACAAAAGGAAATATAGTTGATAATATGAGATTTACATACACTAACCTAAACTTTACTATAAAGCATGGGGTCATTTCAGGTTTTACATAATCAATACCGGAATTATGCATTATGTTACAACTTAGATTTTTAGGAATGGAATTGCACTGAGGTTATTTTCAAATGGTTCTTTTTTCAATCGAATAAGAAAAGGCCTAGCGCTAAGGGGATTGTCCCTGTATAAGACAAGTGATTGTCAGTCATCCAAAAACCAAGAAAGTCCTCCATCCAAAACGATTTGGCCTTACCACTATAGAAAAAGAACCTGAAGACCAGAGCACCGTGCTTCTGGTTAGGACTTCCCTTTGCTGAACTCAGTGGGCTTCTTCTCATTTTAGTGTTCTTGGTTACAAAGAAAAAGAGGTTTTTAAAGTCAGTAAAGTTCCTTAATCCTTAGATTCTGTAATTTGTGGTATACAGTTAAAGTCTTAACCTCTTTACGCATACGGAATCTTCACGTATCCTTTCCCCACTTCCTTGAGTGCTTGTCTCGACCATTCGCCTGTTATAGGTTGAATCCTTGACATTCGTTTCTATTAATCACTATCCCAGTGTCGCTTATAGCCTTCGTGATTTCTTATACTTGACAACACTCGGGGCTCTTGCCAATATTCACACTTCCGGGGTCTCTGGCTCCTGTAACCCACATTCAGTTACTTCACTTGTTTCCAGTTGCATTGGGCTGGTTCCCGGGTGTTGGTGTTTCATCGGGGTGTCTTCCTCTGGTTTCACGTTCCTGTCTCTCAGCCTGCCCACCTCTGCAGTCTCCACACACACAGGCGGAACGGAGGACTCGTGCCTCCCGTTTCACTTGGTATCTGCGTTTGTGGGCTTCAAGCCCGCCACCGGAACCCCATGGTCACGCCACCAAGCGGTCCCGCTTCGCAACCCGTCTCTGCCTCTGCAGCGTTGGTCCACTGCTCTTTACAGGCCTTCCGGCGTTAGCTTCTGTTCCTTTTGATTCTCTTGCGCTGCTGCTGGCTTCGCAGCCGAGTGTTATTCCACCTCTCCCAGATATTCCTTCATCAGAGGCTGTCCTCTGTCTCTGTCTCTGTCTGTTCTGTCTCTCTGCTGTTCATCTCTTTAAGTTTGCTGCCGACTCTTAAAGGGGTGTTTCGTTTCATTGGTTAGGTGAAATCCAGCATTGCCTTAGTTAAATTGAAGGAGACACAATTGAGATGCATATTTTATCTGTCTCCTTATCCTTACATTCTTGTTTCCTTAATCTTTCATCTACCCTTCCAGCCTTCCCATCTTTCCTTCACCCTTCCGGTCCATCTTTCACATCTATTCTTCAATCTTCCCCACGTATCTGTCCTTCTAGTGTATGCTTTCACCCTTCTTACCTTTGCTTGATGTTGCTCATTCATGGTACCCGTATCTCCTTTCTTTCAATCTGCTCTACCTATATACTTTTCCATCCTGTCCATCTACCCCACTCAAACCTTGCTATCATTCGATCTATTATGCCTCTTGATCATCCACCCTGCTGGTTTATTTTTTCCCTCCTTTATCATACCTATTCCTCAAACCTTCAGGTTCATCCTTTGATCGTTCTGATCAATTGTGATTCCTTGCTAAGAGAAGGGTGAAGTTAAGGTGTACGATTAGAATATTTTATCGAATACAAAGTGGAGTCCTTCTCATGTCCAAGCCCATTCTCTTATTGGATCCCAGAGGTTCCCATTTTCTCTTGACTCCCAACAGCCTTGCTATGTCATGGCTCCACCAGCCTTTGGTCTTTAGTGCTTGGTATTTTGGATATGTCCCTCTGTATTAAATGATAAATTCCACCCCACAACTTTGTTCTGACAGTGATTTTTAGTCTTTGAGAGGCCCTTAAGTTTTGTTTATTTTGACATCTATAGAGCACAATATTCACCTCTCTGTATCTTGGCTGTAAAGGTAACCTGCGCAACCTCAAGGGGAAAAAGCACCTTAAAGGATAAATATTGGGCTGGAAATTATATGGGTGTGTGATGCAGGGAACCCTCTCGGGCTGAGGTTGGGCATTTATGGCAGGAAATGATAATCCAGAAAAGGGGCTTGATTTAGACTAGATCCCTTGTTCGAGAAGATAATGGTAATGTGTGAGTATATTCTAAGATCTGTGATGGCGTCCGCACAAATATTTACTGCAGACGCATGAATAAAGTTCCAACGATGTTTATTGAATCATTACAGAAAGATTGGCTGTGGGTTCTTATGGGGAGTTCTTTAGGGCCTTTGTCTCAACTTCCTTTCCCTCCTCCCTAACCCAGGTGTCCATAATTAGGGTGAATGGTGTTGCTGCCTAAATCCCTAGGAGCCTTCTAGCAGTACCTTGCCTAGACCCGCTTAGTTTGCTAGGAAAGTTGTGGATGGGGCCTCCTTTCACCCAGTTCCACCGACTCGTCACTCATGCATGGTCTCGCCCGACCCTCTCCTATACTAAGTATAAGCTGTTATCCCCCCACCATCCTTGTATCCATCTCGTTCTTACACTCTGCCTTCCTCCCTCCACCGTTTCATGCTAATTGCTCCTCAATTCACTACTACCACTACCTACTATTACCACACAACTACTCCTTCCTGAGTTACTTCTCCTTCCTACTACTCGGTGGCCTTGCCATTAATACCTCTCTGGTAATACTATGGCTGTGGTCTTTTCACTGCTTCTACTCCACTGCCACATCTCACTGCTACCACTCCTTGTTACTCCTATTACCACTATTGCTGTACTGCTACTTTTCTCTGTACTCTCACTACCACACTCTACTACCACTTGTACCACTACTTCTTATTACTGCAACTACATCTCCCTTCCACTGCCCCCTACCACAACTACTCTGCTTCTAGCACACTCGCTCCCATGCACATACTCTACGGACCACTCTCTGACGTAATCTCCACACTTTCCACGCTCTCCTTCTCTGGACATTCGCTCCCACCTCAAGTCCATCCGACTAACCAACTGTGAACCCTTTCCAAGCTTCTCTTTAAATATCCCACCCCCTCCCCCCCCTTAGGATTGGCCAGAGATAATGGGAGAAGAGCTGGGGAAGGCTTAAAAGGGACTGTTAGCCTCGACCTCTTTTTCATGATTCTGTTTCATTCCTTGCATGTAAACCTAAGCAGTCCATGGGCGGGGGCGGGGGGTATAGGTCTAGCTCTAGGATCCCTGGTAGCATAGTGGCGATGGGCGGGCCCTCCTGGAGGCACCTTCTTAATATTTTCCCTGGTGGTTTAGTGGTGTTTCCCATTCTAATGCATTTGTGGAGGCCTTTATTTACAAAAAGCTATCCCTGGTGGTTTAGTGGGTTCTCTTCTTGTCTGCTGCCGCGCTGTGTTGCTCCAGACTACTGCATTGATGTCACTGCCGCCCTGGTTCTGGCTCCGCCTGCCACCCCTTTCCTATGGGCTGGCGTCGCCCATGATGTGTCCTCCCGGTGTCTCATGGGCTGCTGGTACGCCGGGCAGGCTTACGTGGCCTGACCGCTCATCTGCTGCGTGCGCCGCCATTTCCCCTGCGGCCCTCACTGATGCAAACTCATATCTTCATTTGGTCACAGCAGCTGGTCGCTGTTCAGACACATGCCCAGTTTTTAAGGGGTACACCCCCTTCACTGTATCCAAGATAATACACTGATTGATATGTGATATGACAGGTTATTTATAACGCGCTTATTACCCAGAGGTTTCTAAGCGTGGACCCGGGGATCGAACCTGTGGTGCTCTGTGTCTTCTTGCTTCCAAGGCGAGCACGTTGCCCCTGAGCTGTCCTCCCGAAATTCATTGAAGTAAGGTAAAAAATGATTGATACTTAAAAAATAGGGTCCAACATTTAAACTCTGCATGACTTACTCCACAATAAACTATATGGGACTAATAATTACTATTGCAGAGTAAGACAATTGTAGTCCAAGGTGTATGTGACGGCCCTGGCCAAAAATCTGAATGCGGCATGCTGAGTTATAGGCTTTGCTCATGCACAGAGATTCCGAGATCACATAATTGGGGATTTTGATATTCAAGTGATTGTGTGACTGCTTTGCAGATTCTTTAATTTAGTGTGTGTGTAAAGCTCCTCACTCACTGGGAGGATTTCACAGCAGTGCCCGGTGCAAAGCTGCTACGCCTCGCCATGGCAAATGACGTGGAAGGCACAGAGGTTAGTCTAGCCTCTGCCTTGCGGGGCAGACCTAGCAACTTGCTGCGGTGCTCAATCATTAAGACGTCTTCTAGAATATCAATATGACTTGAAATCTGCTGACTGCTTATTTACGCAATTCCTCCAAAATGAGGAGGGGGGCTGGCGTGAACATGTTGTAGCTGCTGAAGTAGAAATTGCCAATGGGGAAATCTGGGTTGTGTTACAGTGGAGGAATGAAGGCATTAGTAGGTACGACTATGGGCCTCATGAGTTGGGCGGTATCCCGGCAGTATTACCGCTGCCGGGGCTAATAGCATTACCGCCAACCCCCGGCGCGATTATCGCTGAATCACGGGTTTGGCGGAACAGGAATCCCCCGTTGGGTCCAATGGGGAATTTTCGGCGCGTCTACTGTCGGCGGTATTACCATGTGGTAATTGTGCTGAAAATCGGCCAATTGTTGATGGATTTACCTCCAGCTCAGAGCTGGGGTTAAACCCTGGCAAACCCGTGATTTGTTGGACCCTTAAATGCGGCAGTAATATCGTTACCACTGTATTTAGGGTTACCACCAAACTCGTGATGACCCCGTATGTGTAGATAACTGCAGGGGAGCAGAAGAGCCGACTTGTGAACAACATACCGTGTCCGAGGCATTAAACGTACAGTTGTCTAAGAATTTTCGTGGGAAATTCCACTAGTCCTCCCCAAGTTGAGATGAACACTGATTGTTCTATCTTGCAAGGGGAATTGGGGAGTTACCCTTCTGGAAAGGAGATTGACATTGGTGTTTCGGGGGAGTCATGGAGGGCTCTACTAGTGGAAGATGTGATCAGGCAATGACCAACCCTGCAACTAGTTCAAAGATCACTTTGGAGCGACCAGATGGCACGTGTGGGCAAACGGCAGTACCCACCAAGGGTCTGGTTCATCTCTTTGAGCAGGCCAAAAGTATATTCTTGTCCTCATTGAGTAAGAAATTTAGTGGGATCCAGAGCGGCTTTAAATGTCAGTGCTAAATTGGTGCTAGAGTTTATTGAAAGTGCGTATAACGGATAATTATCCGGATATCCACTCTTTTGGTCTAAATCCAGTTTCCAAGCTGGAATTCAACACTTTCAAATGTTTATTTTAATCTGGAAGGTAATGGGATGGTTGAAAGGATGAACAGGGTGTCAAGAGTAGCATTCATTAAGCAATGAATTCAGAATCATTGTAAAGATTGTAACAATATAGCAGTAATGGCAGACGTGGGCAGGCTTAAATGGCCGGTAATGGCCCGCCAGCTTGAGGTGATGAACACAAGCAAACCCCCTCCCCTCACACTGGCTTCTAAAGTGATCACCCCGAGCATCGTGCTTGGATGCAGGGCCGGCCTTGGGGCAGGGCCGCTTGGGCGACTGCCAGGGGATAAGCCCTCCCACCACGCCAGCTTGGGGGAGTCTCTTAACAATGGAAGTTGAGTAATTATTTAATGTGATGTACAAGTTTGGAAATTGGCCTCAGTTTTCAAATGCCGCTCCAGAGGAGTGGGAAAAGCAAACGTAGGGAAGGAATTCAGGGAGAGGATGTGGGTGGTGCTGTTTGCATCTGTTTGTAAGGCGAGCAGATGTGCGGAAAGGTAGCCGTCCAAGTGCAAGCCGTTGAAGTGCCAAAAATAATGGAAATGTTGAAGTAAATGCACTTCAGGATGGTCGAGATGAGTCATACATAAACTAAATATTTGGAATGAAATAACGAATCCAGAGGTTGCCAATCTGATATAGTTATTTAGGATTTTTTTGTTTTTGTTTTGGGGAAAATATCTGCTGTTATCGCAGTAAAATGACCATGTTTTTTCCCCCTTTTCTTTTGGAATGGGCTCTTTGCTAGCCAGTGCTGGGCTGGGAATTCTATAAAAGAATGCCATTGGCTTCGCATTTGGCAGACTTTTGATTCCTTCACACTATTATCTTGCATTTGTATCACACCTTCTGCTATAGTTCATAGCGCTGAAGTGCTTTGCCTATCAGAGGCAAAGGAGTATGATGGAACATTCGCAAAGTAGCAGAGGTTTTTGGTTTAGCTGCAGAGCAATATATCGTAGAGGTTTATTATTTTTATCTATTATTTTTTTTAAGCAAGCGAAAGGAGTTGCTCCCCCCATGCATTAACAGTGCGAAAGCCTCAAACCAGCAGCCAACTCTGTAGTGGAAAATTCTAGGTTCCCACCTAGGCCAGTCCTAAAAGAGCCCCGGTGAAGGCGACTGGCCGCGATGCCCTGGCTGCTTGACATCTATGCAAGTGTAAAGCTGCCAGGGCATCGGAGCCAGGTCAGTTTCGCACCAGCTAAGGCAATATCCAAGGCGGGAAAACACTTGGAGGGGACGGGGTACTGCCCCCTAGAATAGGGCCTATCGTCACTCCCTCCTTACCTGAAGAGCCTAGAGTTGAAATGTGAGTTAGGAGGGGGAGAGCTGGAGCGGTAGAAAGGTAACCACCCCTTTCCCCTCCCACGCCCCCTCTATGCTAGAGCCTTTGAGAGGACAATAGAATTCAAATCAAACTTGTTGCCTGCGGTGCTAAGCAACGCCTCGCAGACCTAATACCAAATTGTTTGGGTAGCTGTTCTATGTAGCTGCAGTCGTCCTGTGGTTGCTTCCTGTGTGAGAGCGTATAATAGTAGGAGGCAGTTTGTTGAACAGTATGGACTGCAGGTCCTTGCTGTAATATAGAGGAGGTCTGTTTTATCTGCATTGTTTGTTTATAGTGCGCACCACACCCAGGGGTATCTGGGCGTATTTCACGAATATGCATGTTCATGGTTACAGAAAGGGCAGTAAACACAGTAGTTACACAAAAGACATGGTAAATGCATATCGATACACAACCTTAACTGGAGGCATACTATGTACATTTAGATATACGACATTACTGGAGAGAGATGTATACATGTAGATAAGGGAGGGAAATAAAGGCGGGGAACTGAAGGTGAGCGAGAAGGGTATCTACTGCCCTTATGTAGCACAGGGGGGATACTCAGTCCCTGCAGGCGAGGCGGTGGGAGTAGCCTGTTATGATGTAACTATACATGGATAGGATTCAGGGACTTCTGCGGTAAGTCTTTGGAGATGTTTGGTATCTTTTCTGAATTTGTAGAAGGATTGGTCTGTTTATAGTGTTGGGGGTAAGGAGTTCCATAGTTGGGCAGCCATAACTGGGAAACTGCTACTTCTGCTCTTTTTAGTTTGTATCTGGGCACCCTTAGGCAGCCAGTATTGGACGTTCTGGTAGGTCTAATGGGGTTATTTTGGAGAATATTTCTGCCAGGTATTGAGGGGCTGCGTTGTTGAGGCATTTGAGTGTCAGGGGGCTGTTTTGAGCTGAATTCTTTCTTGGATAGAAAGCCAGTTGTTATTGTGCCTAATAGTTTAGATATGAGGCCGTCTGGATATGGCCAGGGCAGTTCTAAGGGCATTGTATGGCAAGATCTGTAGTTTGTTGGTGATATATTTACCAGCAGCTAGGTGTAGTGCATTGCAGTAGTCGATTTTCGATAAAACTAGTGCCCAAGCTAAGGTAATGCAGCTTTTCGAGGAGAGAAAGGGTTTACAAGAATGAATAAGCTTGCAGGTGTATGATGTCGCTGTGGCTGTTGCACTGACATGTTTGCGCAAACTCATGGAGGAGGCGAGGTAAAAACTCTGGGTTTTTACTTCGTGAGCCACCTTTGTCATTTCCGTCGATGTTCAAGGATAGGTTTTGGTTGCTCTGTTTCTTCATGTTGGCAGGAGAGGCTAAAATGTGTACCTCGGTCTTCTCATCATTCAGGCACAGACTGTCAGAGGCCATCCAGGCCAGAATGATGAGGTAGATTTTATTGATGAGAGCAAGGTCCTTGTCGTAGTCTCCTGTCAAGGGTAGGAGGATCTGGGTGTCATCAGCATAGTTGGTGTATGTGACACCCAGATGGTCCAAATCATCGAACAATGGTTTGGTGAACACAGTGTACATGGTCGGTGATACACATGAACCTTGTGGGACACCGCAGGAAATGGGGATGGGATCAGCAGCTGCCGAGGCTGAGAAGACTCTCCTGGTTCTATTGTTTAAGAATGATTGGATCCAAGCTGTTGCTTCAGTTGAAAAGTGGGCCGCTGTGGATAAGTGTCTGCATAGCACCTTATGATCTACCAGATCAAAGGCAGCCGACAAATCCATGTTGTGTGAGGTTTGAGAACCCCTACAAATCGGCTCTTTACATGAAGGATATCAAAATGGCTTGGGCTTTATCTAGAGGTGTCGAGTGCTTCCTACTAGTCATTCAAGAAATGGCCACCAATCTCTCTTGAGAGGAAAGGACGGATGCTGCTATTGCATCTTTTTTCAGGGGTTAAGATAGAATAAGTGTACTAGTTCTGCTAGACTATGACTTTGGATAATATTGAAGGTGATACTATTTTTCTTTTTTGTGAACATATGCATCGGGCATCCTCTGGGGGTGTTCATGGATCTGAGACCCTGGCTGAACAGTTTGTGGTTTCCATGGTGCCCAGGCATTTGAGGCTGAAGGCATGCAGTATTTGGAGTTCATAGTTAATGCATTCAATTGAGCAGTTTTCTATTGACCAGTTGATGAACCCTAAGCAAGTGTCCTTTGTTTTAGATTGCCTGCCTATTGGATCTTTTAGACGCCAGTTTTTCTTGTGTGCATTTTTACATTCATAATGTGCAAGAACCATTGCAGACAGCAACAGTTTTTATTGGAAAATCACTGGACTCTTAAGAGGTGTTATTTGAGCATGGAGGTTTTTTTTTTCTTCCAACAATCTCACATTTTACTGATTTTACAAGAGAGCCTACATTCAGTGTTGGCTCTTGTGTTTTTGATTTAAGGTATTTCATCTTCATGGTCTTCCAAGAAAGATGATTTCTCATTAGTGATCCTCGCATTATGAATCCCTGTTTTGCCTTGTGGAGACATTGTGCAAGGCAATAGACCTTACTCGGTCCTTCCCCTCTAATCATCACTCTCAACCCAATGGCTAGAAGGAGAGGTTAAATCTGATCTTTTTGGGCTTATTTTTCTGATCTTCTGCACACTCAATCCACCCACAGTAGGAGATCTTCTAAACCCTTGCATGACTTCTTTTCGAAAGTCCTCTCTCTTCGTCGTGATATCGAAGCTGTTCTTCCATCAGGCACATCATCTCCTCTCACACCTATTCCTCATGCCTTTATTTCTCACTTTGCTCCAGTTTCCAATGCTGCTGATCTTCTTTTACTAGCTAAAGCTCACCCTACTGCCTCCCACTGACCCAAATCCTTCCTCACTTCTTCCAAAGGTCTATCATCTTCTTGTACCTTATCTTTCTTTCTTTAACATTTGCCTCACTACGTCTACTTTTCCTGCATCTTTCAAACATGCACCTATTATTCCGATCCTAAACAAACCCACAGCCAATCCCCTGATTTTGTTTCCAATTTCCGTCCCATTTCTCTTCTATCATATCTTTCTAAACTATTAGAACGTCCTGTTTTATTCTCAAATCACCTTGTTTGTTACTGACTTTTCTCTTCTCCCTCGATTTTCAATCTGGCTTTCATCCTTCCCACTCCACAGAAACTGCCCTGATCTCTGTTCTGAGCTGTCATCTTTCGGCTCATTACTCTAAGCACTCCTTTTCTTATACTTTTGGATCTGTCCGCTGCTTTCGACACTGTGGATCACTCTTTACTCTTGGTGTGACTTTCTTTATTTGGTCTCAAAGGTCCTCTTCTGTCCAGGTTGAATTCCTACTTGTCCAACCAAACGTTCTCTGTTTCATGGGCAGGCAAGACGTTTACGTCTTTCTCGCTTGATCACGGGTGACTCAAGGGTCAGTTCTAGGCCCTTTTCCCTTCTTATACACAACACATGTTGCTGCTATTATCTCCTCTTTTGGTCTTTCACATCATTTCTATGCAGACGACACTCAACTATTGCTATTCTGAATAATAGGGACGTTTTTGACACACGCAGAAATACGAGAATAGATCAGAACATATAATCGCCTATGCAGTGTGTATGTTATCTCACATATCTTAGGATTTTACAGCACAAATCTTGCATTTGTATAGAGACGACATGCATTTGGACAAACACATTTTGCATTTGGTAAACAAAATGGGAAATTCAGAAGAGTCAAGGATTCGTATCCAAAATTTGTATCAAAAACTTCCCTATTATTCAAATTTACCTCAACGAACAAAAGCGGGATACACCATCAAAATGGTCCCAGATGGACCGCACACACTATGGATTTGAGAAAGTTTTCATAACCTCTTGTGGATGAGAACTACACGTCCCAGGATGCCTCACATCAATGATGGCAGGCCCGTCTATGGCACAGGACAATAATAACACTATGCCTGCATGTCGACGACCATTTAGCTTTGGCTATATGTATTGTCCCCAGTATTACTCGAAACAATTCGAAAGTACCATTGGCTCTACACAGTGTATGACAGCGGGCCTTGGCGCGCACACCCCTCTGCCCATTGATCCATTTGTCCATTCTGGATTGGACGCCACCAGCAGGAGAGGGACATTCAAGCGAATAGTTTCACTTTTACTAACATCACCTTGGCATAACGCACTCAGCAGTGTTGCAAGAATCTGCATGTACGAGTAAGTAATCCGGCAATCACTTGGGCAGCACATTACGGCGTCCCTGTATTAGTCGCACTAGATTGCCCAGCACAAAAAAACTGCTCTGTGTCACGAGTCTTCACTGCCCAGAAATTGACACTCCTCCAGGAGCCGCGGCTGCGGACCGTTCGCGTATTCATACAGAGGCATGCCGTTTCCTCAATGTAATGCATGTTCATATTACACGGTGCGCATATTATATGCATGACCCGACATAAGATGGGCCGCTTCTGCATACTGCACCAACCCAATTTTTGTATTGCCCACAATTGGGGGGATGGGTTGGATTCGAACGGAGAGCATTGGATGACACGAGACTTCGATATGTTTATCCACAGATCCAAGCATTAAGACTGTTACAAATACACGTTTGAACTCTCAGCTGGACCTCTTAATAGATTTGATCAGTAACGTAGACCTGAAGTAAGCGATTTTCCTGATAATAATTAGTGGTTACTGGGCACCACCACACGCCTATACTGACGCAGGCACTCCTGTCTTTCTATTATTTGATCTTCTAGAGAGTCACTGGATTCTTCAACACCCATGTAGTGGACATGGAGCATTGTTTAACAAGCAGCCCCCACCAATCAGAGGGATCGGTTTATGAACACTTACCGCAGCATTTGTAAATGACTGTAAGCTCTACACCAGCGTTCCATATTGGGACAGTGGCATTTTTTAGCTCAATTGAGCGTCTAATAAGAATCTTAAGTCATCAAATAGTCCTATACCGAGATCACATACCGTTCTAACATACACTTCCAACTGTCATTGTCCCTTGACAGATACCCTACAGACTCCGAGAACACTTCTCACCCATCTGAAGAAGCCCTCTCTCACTAAAAGCTTCAAGAAATTGCTACATTTGGCTGAAACATTATAGTGTCGGCCTTCCTGTTAAAACGTCTTGTTATTTATGTCACATTGTTTGGTTTGGTACTCCAGAGTTGCATCATGCCCTGGAAAGCACATGCTCGTTTGTAAATATTGTATCATGTATGATAGAAAATGTGCAATGTTTTGAGTTAAATCCTTTGCATCTAAGATGATGGTACAGTGGTACTACCACATTGTCAAAGTGAAAGAGCTGTCCGTTTTTGGTTTGTCCTGTAAAAATGTATAAACACTAAGAAATTGTCTTGCGAAATAAATAACCAAGGGTCCAATTTTTGGTAACCCAACAGTTCCATTTGTCTGTCATTCAATATGAGTGTGCAATAACGCAGCAAAGAACCTTATATGTGATCTTTCACCCTGATTATTGGTTTGCGGAATGACAGCATGGCACTTGCATTGATGCGCTGCTGGACTTGCAGGACTAATTTACAGAATTGCAACTTTCTTGGTTTGCGGAATGACAGCATGGCACTTGCATTGATGCGCTGCTGGACTTGCAGGACTAGTTTCCGGAATTGCAACGTTCTTGGTTTGCGGAATGACAGCATGGCACTTGCATTGATGCGCTGCTGGACTTGCAGGTCTAGTTTCCGGAATTGCAACTTTCTTGGTTTGCGGAATGACAGCATGGCACTTGCATTGATGCGCTGCTGGACTTGCAGGTCTAGTTTCCGGAATTGCAACTTTCTTGGTTTGCGGAATGACAGCATGGCACTTGCATTGATGCGCTGCTGGACTTGCAGGTCTAGTTTCCGGAATTGCAACTTTCTTGGTTTGCAGAATGACAGCATGGCACTTGTATTGATGAGCTGCTGGGCTTGCAGCAATGCATTCTTTTCTGCAGGTCGGCAGTGCTGCCTGGTAAGGTTTTTCTAACTTGGCCGGGGCCTCTTCTAATTGACAAGCAAGCGAGCCAATACCCAAGTGTTTGGCAGTTGAGGCTGACTGAATCCTTCTGTGAGCGTGTAAGAGTTGGCGATAGGGGCACGGTGGGAACAGAGGTTCTGTTCATCAGAGCACAATTTATGTCAATAATTCTTGTTTCTATAGCGCTAAGTACCCTTGAGTATCAAATTAATACCCACAGTGTGTGGTGCTCATTTATCGTCCTCAGAAGGATAAAAGGCTGAGTTTGGCCCTGCCGGGATTCGAACCTGCGCCGGGAGGCTCTGCATGGATGTCAGCGAGTGCGCTACACGCTGTGCTATCTGAGCAGCATGGAGTAAGAATGTGCCGCCTTGCTCTTAGCTGGGGAGGGGGCCCCTGACCATGCAAATACAGTGTCCCCTCCTATGCAGCAGAGGACTGAAACCTGTATGGGTACCTCTGCCATTGCAATTACTATTTTTATTTATTATTTGTATATTTATATACAATAGCCCCTCTTCCCTTGACACCTCGTTAAAGGTGCAGGTTTCAGTTCTTGTTATAAGAACTCTAATGTGGTGCAATAGGTTTGGGCCACTTTCGCACACTCTTTGCGTTGTTGTGGAGGCGCTCTCCCAGCAACGGGGCTACATGAGCTGGACTTCTGGAGTATCTTTGCAAAGGAAAACCATAGCAATGGGCAGCGTTGGACACCCTTCATGCACGCTACTCGCACTTCCCACAAGTGACGACTCCCTGTACATCCAGCACGGCCCTTTATTGTTCATATTGATCACGTGAAATTGCAGGCCTTCTTTACAGCACCACAAAACGGTGGTATTCATTACTATAGAAAAGACCTGCTTCAGCTCTTTGCACCTATGTGACTAATCTCTCAAATGCCAAACCTATGTAGCCGGATGTATACGAATTGACCTCGGGAGAATTGACCTCGGGAGAATTGACCTAATTTAAAAGGTCAGTTAGAACATATATGCAGGGGAACCCCCTGCAAACTCCCACCCAATCCCCTTATATCATTTATAATCCAAAACCAACCCAATACATAAATAAAATAACTAATATAAAGGTCAATTGTGCAGAAGGTCAATTGGGACCACTATAATTGGGTCAATTAGGACAAAAGGTCAATTTGGGTACTGCCATGTAGCCTCCAACTGGAGTGTATGGCTTTACTTAATGGGTAAGTGACCCAGCCTGCATGGTAACGGGCGATGGGCGATTGAGACCACAAAGGGGTGACATGCAAGTGTCAGAAAGAAATTGTGCATACACTGGTTGCGTCTAAATACTAAAGTTCCTCCACCTGAGGTGACTTCAACAATGTCTTCAGTCGGGAGGTGGGAGCATCTCGTACAGACAACATGATCTAGGTTTCTTTGTGTTTATTCTAGCAGGGTGTATAATAAAGGTTGAACTAATCGATACTGACGGGCCGGGTACAACTAGGCAGGATACGGTGAAAGCAGTGGTATATTCTAGGAAAGTACCAACCCCATGCCTGCATTGTAATTGTAATGGGTTATTCATAACGCGCTTAATACCCAGATGTTTCTAAGCGCGGACCCCGGGGATCGAACCTGTGTTGCTCTGGTCGTCTTGCTTCCAAGGCGAGCGCGAGCTATACTACCGTGAATGATCATTTTTCTATTTTCCCATACCTATTCTGTTAACTGTACCTAGATTTTCCTTACGAATGGTATGGCCCCATCCTACCTCTCTGAAACCATTAACCGAGATGGCACCACATGCCCCAGAAGGACACGGCACACTAACCAACTACGCATGCCCTCCATCAAAAGGGCCAAACAGGCGGTATAGGCTTCCCCTACCATGCGCCCAAACTATGGAGTGCCCTACCCAACGTCCTTCGAGCGGAAACCTCCCTTACCACATTCCTCAAAGGCCTCAAAACCGCCTTGTTCAAGTGACCCCCCTGATGTCTCGAACTGTTTCCCTCTGACACTGACGTCTGTAACTAAGTATGCATTAATTTTTTATTTATTTTTTTAGTTTAGTTTATATTAAACTTTAAAAAAAAGATTTAATTCATAACAATCCTACAGAGCTCTACATTACTTTATTTTTCTTAGGATGATGTTTCGATAGTCTTTTAGCCGAATTCTTCACTTTTTTTCTTTCCAGTATTTTGCCATCACTTCTAAAAATGCAATCGATGCAATTTTTTATTTTCTCCTCCATGGATGGCTCTCCACCATTCTTCAGCCGTATATGTAGAGCATTTGGCTATCTCTTGTCCCATGTACCTGTTTCTAACATCTCTTAGACTCGAACAGGTTAACACCAGATGCTTCAATGTATCTTCTCCAGTATTACAGAGTCGACATATCTCGCCTTCTTCCCTTCGTTCTGCTCTTTGATACAGAGTCTCCTTTGTTTCCCATTCATTTAGCCTAAAGAGCATAAAGGTTCTTCTCTTCTCTTGCATGGAAATTGCATCAGGTATTTCGGAAGTTCATTTAATTTCTTTGCTTCGAATGGAGTGTTTTTCATTCTTTTGTGTTGCCTTCTCTTATCTTCTGTCTCAATCCAGTCTAATATTAGCAGTTTTTTTTTTACTGCATCCGGATTCTGCACTAAAGTTCGTGTATTAGTGTTAAGTTGATTGAAGATGGTTTCACAGGATGCTTTCCAAATTTTAAATAGGCTGTCCCTTCTTTCCTCTTTCGTTTGTTTTAGGATACCAAACTGCGGAGCAATGTTATTTCCTACAATTTTTCTGTAAAGGTTTAGGACATTCCATGTGACAGTGGTATGCATAGATGTTAAACTTAGTTCATACCTAATGCAGGCAGTTGGAAACCCCTTAGGCAATTTAAGTATTCTTCTCCAAATCACGTTCGCATCTTGTCCAGAACTCTTGATTAATTCCAAATAGAGTCTCCGCACCATATGTCAGTGCGGGTAGTATGTTGTTTCGATAGAAGCAAACAACTGGGACCATAGAGAATTTTCCGTATTTTGTGTTTAGTTTTGTGGCTTGGGCAGCAAGTTGATTACATTTGGACACCAGCTGTTTGACCATCGGTTCGTCACAAATGCTAGCGCTTATTGTTATGCCCAGATATTTGGCCTCTGAGACAATTTTGAGAGCATCATTGCCCAGCTTCCACTGAAACTTCCGCATGCATTTGGGTTGCGTGGTGAACCTTGTCAGTTTTTCAATTCAAGGATCTGTTGTTTGTACGTTAATTTCTAACTTATTTGTCTCAACGTAGGCTTTTGATGCATTGATCTTCCTCTGGAGGCCGATTGGTGTTTGATCCAGGATTGCAATGTCATCTGCGTATAATATAATATATTCATATGTTCCTCGTTGATTTTAGGAGGGGAAAGAGATTACATTGCTCAGTGCCTCACCCACATCCGATATGAAAAAGTTAAAGAGCGTAGCTCCTAAGGGGCAGCCCTGTTTAACTCCTCGATTAGTTGGAATGGGTGCGGTAACATGTCCTCTTTGCTCCAGGCGAACTTGTACAGAGGTATCGGAGTAAAGCGCAGTTATTGCCGCAACCAGGCTTGTTGGACATCTTTTATTCTTTTTTTCCCCACAGTATTTCGCGATCTACTCCATCAAAGGCGTGGGCCAGATCGATGAATGGAATATGAATTGCCTGTTTCTGTTTTATCGCCTCCATTTTCAGCACATTCAAGATGAATACATTTAAATTACAGCCCACTCCTCTGTCGAATCCAGTTTGTCGCAAATCCGCTACATTTGCATTCTGGAGCCATGCTGTTAGCTGCTTCAATAGCTGACTGGCGAAAAGTTTCCCAACCACATCGAGTAGGGCGATGGGTCTATAGTTCTTTGCTTCCAACCTTGAACCTTTTTCCAAAAATCGGGACAATTGTAGCTCTTTTCCACGTTTGCGGGACATTTCCAAGTGCTATTATCATTTTAAACAGCTTAAATCAGAAGTATGCATTAACAGACTGTTACCGTACCTGCATTTCATGATGCCTGCCTGCAACAGCTTTTGCTCTACTAACCAAAACGAGTATTCTTCTGTACCTGTATCAGATTTTCTTGTAACAGCGCCACAATGCCTCAGGGCTGCTGTGTGCTATAAACATGTTAATACATAAAAATAACGGTTGTACATTAAAATCGCTAACCTGAAATATGGTTCTCGGTCACGATGTTAAAACCATACGTGGCAGCTTTATTCTGCCTTCTGGGGCGTGGCCAGTTTCCCACCGAGGCCAATCAGGTTGTGGATCAGAATGAGTTCTTTGGGGCTTTGCCCACTCATGGCCTGAGCTGCTGCTAACACTTGGTGCTGCCCAGGACTGGACAGTAGATGGTTCTGTGCAACTGCCAATCCACTGCCCCAGCTTGTGGAGGCGCTGGTGGACTGGTGTGGACCCATGAAATGATGTATGGCATTTATAATGCGCCTATACACAAGTGTTCCTCTCTCGCATCCTAATGTGGGGGTGCGAACCATGGGAAGGATCTTCCAAGTTGAGCCCCGATCCTCGTATTTTGGGGCCACCCCGTCAAGCAAATAATCGCTGTGGTGGGGCCTCAAACCTCCAGATGCTTAAGGGAGAACTCTTGCCAATGGCGATGGGAAGTGGGGGGAGGGGGGGGGGGAGGGTGGCAGCAGTTTGGCAGGGGGGAGGGAGATGCTTCACTGCAGTCCCTTAAGGGGACTTGAACCATGGATTAGGAATATGAGGGCCGTGCAGGTGGTTCTTTGATCCGAAGGCAGAACCCTTGGCCACACTCGCCTTTCTAGCATAGTTGAACCTATTTATGCGGGAGACAGTTAACATTACACACTTTTTTAAACCAGTATGTTCTTGCTAGGGGCAAACATTGTTGTCAGCAAAACTGCAACCAGTACATTTATCTATGTTGTGCACTTGTATTTACTAAAAAGAGGTGCCCAACCAATGGCCTGCTTTCCTTGTCCTCATTGGACAAGACACCCCAAGCTGCTCCTCTTAATTCATATCGCTAACACAATTGCTTCTGGAGATCCCTCTCCAGTCATTCTCTCTTCTTGCACTAACTTAAGATGTTTGCTGATCAGCTTTCACCTACTGACTACCTATGTGGGGTGGGGCGGTCATGCTAGTATGCCCTTTCCACCCACAGCCTGCCCCTTCCTGCAAAATATACCCGCTGTGGGATCTCTGGGACTAGCTCTCTGCTATGGGAGCATAGAGCGAATTGGAGACATCAACCAACTAAACTGGCTCCTGAAGTAATACAACTGTCTTAAACAAACGTACCTTCCGCTGCTCGGCTTTATAAGAAGCACATGCGTTGGGTATTTGCCAGGCACTACGAAAATATGCGGAGGTACTATCAAGTGTGC
Organism: Ambystoma mexicanum; assembly: GCF_040938575.1. Lineage (NCBI taxonomy): Eukaryota > Metazoa > Chordata > Amphibia > Caudata > Ambystomatidae > Ambystoma > Ambystoma mexicanum. The sequence continues at coordinate 1,403,828,461 of NC_090934.1, read as the reverse complement.
CAGAGGTTACTGGCTTACTCCCAGTTGGTACTGTTATGGCAGTGCCTGGGAAAATTTGGCTTAAAAAAAAACTGTTGGCTTTGCCAATGCTTGTTTTATGGAACTCTGTGTACATTGGAACGATCATGTATCGGAGCATGACTTGAATGGGAAATAACATGGCAGGAGAAATGAGCCTTCAGACTGTCTCCACCCAACCTATATGTAGTTTGGGCTTATTTCCTCAGCACCCTTGTTTTGGTTCATCATTCCTGTTCCTCCTCCACTCTGGAATGGGTTCAATTCATGCGGAGCCTTGCCCGACGGGGACGTTGCTTCTCCGCCTAAAAGGATGTACGTGCGCTTTTGGCGCGCAGGACAGAATTCGATGGCCTCATTTTGGTGTGAGTCACTGCATGCGACTAATTTCCAGATAATGGAGATCTCTGCAGGTGGCAGGGTCATGGTAGCTGTTTTTTTTATTCTAATTGAACCATATGACATGTTTGGCACCAAATGGTAGTGGGCAATATAGGCCCCAAACATCTTCACCAACATTCCCATCCTTACATTGTATTTATTATTGGTTATTTATAACGCGCGTAATACCCAGAGGTTTGTAAGCGCGGACCTGAGGATCGAACCTGTGTTGCTCCATGTGGTCTTGCTTCCAAGGTGAGCACGTTGTCCCAGAGCTATTTCCTGAGGCGATTCATTCTACATGAGTTGGCGATCACATGACCTCACCATGCACTTTATTTTGAAAAGTAGTTTATTTATTTTATTTTGCATTTTTGAAGCGCTTACACAGCCCGCGGGCATTGAAGCGCTGTTACAGGTTTGTTAATTGTTTTTTTTGTTTTTGTCTTAGTTACGTATTTATAATGCACTTAAACACCCAAAGGTTTCTAAGGGCGGACCCGGGGATCGAACCTGTGTTGTTTCGTGTTGTCTTGTTTCCAAGGCGCACACGTTGCCCTTAAGCTATCCTCCCTCTTCGTCGTTGCGGGAGGATAGCTTAACGGCAAGAGGCGGACGTTCATAGTTCTAGCCCCAATTTTAGTTTTGGCTTTTAGGTGGTGCTTTATCACCACTAAAAGTCAAAACAATGGCATTGTGGAGTATAGCGGGCAGGGCGATGCGATGGGGTGGGAGGAAGATCAATGAACGTCCGCAGGGTGTGTGGTTATTTTCCCACCCTGTGACTGTTCAAGGCCATGCCAACCCCTGTGGTCCCTCAAACCAACTAACTCCATTCCCTCTGCCCAAAACACACCCTCCTGATTTCTAAGCAGTCTTCTTTACTCCTATTGTAATTGAATGCTGGTATGATAAAAGGTCTTCACTGGGTTGGGGTTCATCCACTTGCATGCTAAGCAACATGTGTCCTTGCATCTTTACTTTGCAATGAAGTCCTGTTTTAAACCAGCATTGGCAAAGTCAACGGTTTTGTTTTGTATGTAGATAGTAGGCATTTGCCAGGCACTGACAACATATGCTTGTGGTACTATAACCCTTTTCTAGCTGTTGCCATCTTATGGCCAGTTAGTACCATTATGGCAGGGCCTGGCAAATGCCTATATCTGATCTACACAAAAGCCACAACTGTTATGCTAGTTAAAGATTTTTTTTTTTTTTTTTGTGTTTGTTCCAAAATGGAACTTTACAAAATTGCGTTCCTTTATTTCCGCAGGTCCTCAGGGGCCTATGCCCAGGGTTTTCAGTGTTTCTTGGATGATCTTTACCAAGGCGATTTGCCACGTTGTTCGATCTCCTCCAATCGGTCTTAGCCACCATTGGTCCGCGTCAAAGTGTTCATTTGCGAGTAGGTGGTCAAGGTAAGCTGATCTTATCGCTTGGTGTTTTGGGCAGACCATTAGTAGATGGCAAATTGTTTCCTTTTCGGCACCACAGAATCGGCATTCGCTTGTTTCTGAGATACCTCGAATGTGGCGAATCTCGTTTGTTTCGATTAAGTTCAGTCTTATCCTGAGTAGGTAGTCTCTGGAAGCCCTGTTAGGGAATTTTTTGATGTACATCTGGAGCTCATTTACTTTGCACTAGGTATGAGGAAGATGAGTTAGAAGTTTGTTTGCTGTGGCATCTGCTATGGTGATTGACCAGTCCAGATTTTTAAGTTTTTCGGTCACTCTGACCGGGTTTGATGACAGGTCAGCTTCTGTACAAGCTACTGAATCCAGTAAAACTAGATTTTCGGTTTTCCATTGTCTTGATATGGGCCAAATCGTCCTCGGGAGCAAAAATTACCCAATTCAGCCCAAAATACAGGTTCTATTGTGCTGAGCAGTGATCTCATGCTAGTGACAAATGACACCTTCAATAAGTTTTAGTATTTATTCTAAACAGTGAATTTCATATACATTTGGGATTCAAGTTAGAGAAGATTACAAAGCACAAAACTTAGAGAAATGCAAAATATAGAGAAACATAGAGAAACACAGTCTTACGTCCCTTCAATCAGCACTGGGAGACCCTGGCCCTCATAAGCTAGCTGTAACAAGCCCCGCTCAGAGGACAGCGCTGCCGGGTGCCATCAGAGCTCCAATTCCGGGCACTTGATCTTGCTCGAACCAAGTCCACAGGACGATCTCCCACCTGAGTCATGTGAGCATGCATATTTTATAATCTCGTGCTGCCCATCCATGACGCACAGTTCCAGAACTTTCCCTGTGCAAAATATAGGCTGGCTCATGGAAAAAACCCAACTCTGTTAATTTCCACTGCTCCTTCTTCTGAGCCCCTCCCTGGCTCCCATCTGCGCGAAAGCTCAGTAATGTCTTATCAGTGCCTTCCCAGAGAAAAGGAGATTAGCTTGGGGCCATGCAGGGCTACCGTTGGTGAGGCAGAATATTCTTAAGGGAAGCAGGGATGTATTAACCCCATCTGCAAGCTCTAAAAGGCATGCACTCATAGCTTAGTGTTCATAGCGCTTAAGACTGGCTATCTAAGCGCTATATAGGTGCCATAATGTTCTAAACACTCCAAAAATGTCTATTAGCTACAGAGCTAGGGCCCTCTCCCTGCCTGTCTATCAACAATGCATAATGTGACCTATCACTCATACTAGGCCTGCATATTCCTTGTAGCTCACTACTGCATAATGGAAGTGCTACAACAGACTACTGTCAGCATTTTTAGCACATACTTTGAATACACTATTGGCTTTCAGCGGCTAATGCTGTCATCTAAAGCCCTGATTGGCAAGGTTGCAATTTTGTGTATCACTACATCCATTTTGTCAGCATTTTCAATGTGTCCATTTTCATCTCCTCGCCAATCATTGTGTAGATGTTTTGTTTATCCTGGGCGATGCACTTGCGATAAAGCAGGACCGAGTTGATATTTACCATTCCTGCTAAAGAGAGGAGGCTCAATTCTCGTCGAATCGCTGACATTGAGGTTGAATTGGGCAAGCACAACACTTTTCTCCAAAAATGCCCTTCCAGCTTTGTCCAGAGTTTTTTTGGAATTTGGGGCATTGCTTCGGCTCGTATGTAATTGATGGTACTACTTTTTTCTTATAGAATTCAATTACCGGGATTGTTGAGTTTTCCGAATTTGGGGTCTATGGCTTTGCCTTGTGCTGCTAGTTTTCTGATTTTTATTTTCAGGCTTTCTTGCATTGCACTTTCTGTGCGGGAACTGTCGAGGGTCACGCCCAGGTACTTGAACTCTTTTGTTCTTACAATCTCTGTATCTTCTAGATACCATTTGAATTTGTCCGATCTTTTTGATGTCGATTCTAGAACTAGTATTTTTGTTTTTTCTTTGTTGATTTGCAGATTGTTTTTCACTGTATATTTGTCAATTGTCTCTGTAGGCCTATTTGGGTCTGGTCGAACAGAGCGAGGTTGTCGGCGTACATAAGGTGGCTAATTTGTACCTTGGCCAGTTTTGGCGGAAAGGTTTTTGTAAGATCGTCTGTTGCACTGTAGTCGCCCATATATGCGAGAAATAACTCCGGAGAGAGAGGACAACCTTGTTTGACCCCCCTACTTGTGGGGATTTCTGCTGAAACTTGACCTTGCGGGGTTAATCGTACTCTGAGAGTGGTGTTTGTATGCAGGGCCTTCAGTGGTAGAAGGATCTCCTTTGGACATTTCCATCCTTCAAGTTTTGACCAAAGTAGTGACCTGTCTAAAGGCCTGGGAAAGGTCAACAAAGGCCACAAAAGATCTTGGTTTTCCTTCAAGGACCTTGCTTTATAAAATGCTGATGACCAGAATGTTCGCTGCTGTGCCAACATTTTTTTTTTTAAACCAGTTTGGAATTGGTCGTGGCATGGTGCAAGTTTGGTCCAAGTTTGCAGCCTTTTCAGCAGTAAGGCTCCGAAGACCTTTCCAATGCAGTCTAGGAGGGCGATTGGCCGAAAATCCGTGGGGTCACACACATCCCCCTTTTTGTAGATCGGAACGATGGTTGCCTTGGTCCAGGATGGAGGAATGGATTTAGATTTTGCACATCTCATGAAGATCTTTTTTAGTAGTTTTGACCACTCGGCCGGATTTTTTTTTTTAAGGTCCATAATGGAAATCCCATCCGGGCCAACCGCTCGTGAGTTTTTTTTAGTTTTTTTAGAGTCTCGAACATTTCTTCTTGGTCATCGAAACATAGCCAGCTCGAGGGGTCATTTTCTCTAGGCTCACCATCCTCCTTTGTTGCAGATTCAAAGAGCTTTGAAAAGTGGTCGATCCATTTCTGCCCCCCCATTGAATTGATGGAGTTTTTTTTTTAATAATGTTGTGGTTTTTATGAGGGACCAAAATTCTCTTGCTTTGTTGCCGCAAATCGCCTTCAGTACTTTCTCTGAATCTTGTTGGTAGAGATTTGTGCGGTGGTTCTCGCCCCAATTTCTGTAGTTTCTTGAGGCTTCTGCTAGTTTTGACGCCTGGTCACTTGACTGTGTTTGCTTCAGTTGCCTCTTGATTTTTCGAAATTCACTTCTTTTTTGGGCTAACTGGGCATCATAGGTATGTTTATGGCTGGTGTTGGTAGTTTGGGCTGACTTTTTTGTAGAGAATGCCACGAGCAGAGGCACATAGTCAGGATCTGGGTTTTCTTCCGACGTACCCCCTTCGGAGTATCTTTGTGTGAGCTTCCTTACTGCCGATGTTGAGAGTTTTAGCCGATTTCCCTGGTTATTTGCTTCAATGCCAAGTGGTTCGTCGCTGGTTCTGCTGAAGTTGGTTGACCATGTTGTTATTAATTGGTTGTGGTCACTGTTTGTTGTCTTGCGCACCTTGAAGGTTGTTACGGTGTCCAAAAAGGCACGGGAGACGTAGGTGTAGTCAATTGTTGCTCGCGACACTCCGTGTTCCCAGGTCGGCAAACTGTCTTTCTCTGAAAAGACTGTGTCGAGGTTTAACATATGCCGTGAGGTCATCAGTTTGCACCAGAGTTTTCCTCTTTGAGTTGCTTTAGTCGAATCAGAGTTTTTTCCCTCTTTTAAGCCGGGGCTTTTGAGGGAGATGTTGAGGTCTCCACAGATTAAGAAGGACGAGACTTAGCGATTTGACTGAATTTCGTCGATTATTTCTTCCATCATGTGGGTGAAGTTTTGTGCGTCTAAAGCTGCCGGATTCCAGTAGGTATTCAAGATCGCTATTTTTGAACTTGGGGTCCTTTCGCAGCCTTCAAGATCGATGAGTACTGCCAGTATGGATTGGTTTGACAGCAAGGTTTCTTTCATTTTTAAACCTACACCATTTTTGCATGCCATGAGTAATCCGGATGATGGACGGCCTAAAAGGCCTTTTTTTTCGCAGGTGCCAGGACTACGTCGTAGCCGTCCAGGATCGGTTTGTCGACCAGCCATGTTTCTTGAAGACAAATTACGTCGAATGATGCCAAATTGGTGTTGTTTCGAGTCGTCAAGTGGGTGTGTCCACGAGTGTTCCAGGTGCAAAGTGTTAGATCTGTGGGGAATTTGTCGGCTGGCAAGGTGTCGTTCTCGGCGCTCTGCCAACCTTAGAGTTGCTATTTTTTTCAAGTTTTTTGCAAGTACTTTTGGCAGCCAGGACCATATTCCCTGCTGGTTGTCATTTAGTTATTGGGTTACTGTTTGTTTTGTAGGGGGTAAGTTGCTTGTTTGCGGCGCCTTAGGCGTACTTTTTTTTGACGGTTCGTTATTCGCTGAATTCCGTTGGTTATTTTGAGATTTTATGTCCCTGTTTGTCCCGCTTCTTGGGTTCCTTTCGGTTCTTCTTCCAAGGTCCGCCTGCTCCTGGGACGGTTTCTCAGTGACCGGGTGGTAGTAAGTTTATTTTCAACCGGAAATACACTTTCTGGTGAAACTGTAGCCTGAAGCCTGCCCATGGCTATACATTCTCCCTGCCCATTTTATAATGTAATGATTGGACTGACACTCTCCAACCTACCTAATGCATATAGATATAACCTACTGTGGCACGTTCTGAAATTGTATGTGTTTTTAGAAAGCATGCATTTAGAAACTGGCTGTAAATAGCTCTCAAATGTTTTTTTTTTTAATATTTGAATTTTTCAAAAAATCTTTTTTAAATACCTGAAAAGCAAATCGCATCTTTATCGGTCCATTTTAAGAGTGAAGACCCTCCCGCTCATTTCCGTACACATCCTCAATATGGCACAGTGTATCCATGGGAACGAGTACGTATCATTTACTCTCGGTAGGATAGCTCAGGGGCAATGCACTCGCCTTGGGAGCAAGACGACACAGAGCAACACAGATTTGATCCCCGGGTCCATGCTTAGAAACCTCTGGGTATTAAGCGCGTTATAAATAACCTATCATATCCAGCAAGTTAACTTCATCTTCTCTTTTTTCCACCAGTATCTCAGTCTGGTTTTCGTAAGAAGCACTTGGGCGTTTCAGGGTTCTAAATTGCTAGGAGCTGGGAGCTATTTAGCTCCTGGTTCTAGCCAAGTGGGGGCCTGGTTGGCTTGAAACCAGGAGCTACTTTTGACTCATGTGGTACCTTACAAACATGGCGATGTGATAATAACTGCGTACGTTTGGGAAATGTGCTTAAGAGAATAAAGGGCACACTTAACGAACATTTGCAGCATAATCTATAATGGTAAAAACGCAGAGTGTGCATCTTGGGCACAAGTAAAATACACTTGGGCACAATATGTGCTGACCCCTGGGATCCACAGAGGTAGCTCCTGTGCTGACCCCTGGGATCCACAGAGGTAGCTCTTGTGCTGACCCCTGGGATCCACAGAGGTAGCTCCTGTGCTGACCCCTGGGATCCACAGAGGTAGCTCCTGTGCTGACCCCTGGGATCCACAGAGGTAGCTCCTGTGCTGACCCCTGGGATCCCCAGGGGTAGCTCCTGTGCTGACCCCTGGGATCCACAGGGGTAGCTTCTGTGCGCTGACCCCTGGGATCCGCAGAGCTAGCTCCTGTGCCCTGACCCCTGGGATCGCAGAGCTAGCTCCTGTGCCCTGAACCCTGGGATCCGCAGAGCTAGCTCCTGTGCTGACCCCTGGGATCCGCAGAGCTAGCTCCTGTGCTGACCCCTGGGATCCGCAGAGCTAGCTCCTGTGCTGACCCCTGGGATCCGCAGAGCTAGCTCCTGTGCTGACCCCTGGGATCCGCAGAGCTAGCTCCTGTGCTGACCCCTGGGATCCGCAGAGGTAGCTCCTGTGCTGACCCCCGGGATCCGCAGAGGTAGCTCCTGTGCTGACCCCCGGGATCCGCAGAGGTAGCTCCTGTGCTGACCCCCGGGATCCGCAGAGGTAGCTCCTGTGCTGACCCCCGGGATCCGCAGAGGTAGCTCCTGTGCTGACCCCTGGGATCCACAGAGGTAGCTCCTGTGTTGACCCCTGGGATCCACGAGGTAGCAACTGTGCTGACCCCTGGGATCCACGAGGTAGCAACTGTGCTGACCCCTGGGATCCGCAGAGGTAGCACCTGTGTGCTGACCCCTGGGATCCGCAGAGGTAGCTCCTGTGTGCTGACCCCGGGGATCCGCAGAGGTAGCTCCTGTGTGCTGACCCCTGGGCTCCGCAGAGGTAGCTCCTGTGCTGACCCCTGGGCTCCGCAGAGGTAGCTCCACAGAGGTAGCTCCTGTGCTGACCCCTGGGATCCACAGAGGTAGCTCCTTTGCTGACCCCTGGGATCCACAGAGGTAGCTCCTGTGCTGACCCCTGGGATCCAGAGAGGTAGCTCCTGTGCTGACCCCTGGGATCCCCAGGGGTAGCTCCTGTGCTGACCCCTGGGATCCACAGGGGTAGCTTCTGTGCGCTGACCCCTGGGATCCGCAGAGCTAGCTCCTGTGCCCTGACCCCTGGGATCGCAGAGCTAGCTCCTGTGCCCTGACCCCTGGGATCCGCAGAGCTAGCTCCTGTGCTGACCCCTGGGATCCGCAGAGCTAGCTCCTGTGCTGACCCCTGGGATCCGCAGAGCTAGCTCCTGTGCTGACCCCCGGGATCCGCAGAGCTAGCTCCTGTGCTGACCCCCGGGATCCGCAGAGCTAGCTCCTGTGCTGACCCCCGGGATCCGCAGAGGTAGCTCCTGTGCTGACCCCCGGGATCCGCAGAGGTAGCTCCTGTGCTGACCCCCGGGATCCGCAGAGGTAGCTCCTGTGCTGACCCCCGGGATCCACAGAGGTAGCTCCTGTGCTGACCCCTGGGATCCACAGAGGTAGCTCCTGTGTTGACCCCTGGGATCCACGAGTTAGCAACTGTGCTGACCCCTGGGATCCGCAGAGGTAGCACCTGTGTGCTGACCCCTGGGATCCGCAGAGGTAGCTCCTGTGCGCTGACCCCGGGGATCCGCAGAGGTAGCTCCTGTTGCTGACCCCTGGGATCGCAGAGGCAGCTCCTGTGCTGACCCCTGGCATCCACAGAGGCAGCTCCTGTGCTGACCCCTGGCATCCACAGAGGCAGCTCCTGTGCTGACCTCTGGGATCCACAGAGGCAGCTCCTGTGCTGACCCCTGGGATCCACAGAGGCAGCTCCTGCTAACTGGCAATGGCTGATGCAGAGGAGCTGCTTTGTGCTTCTAATTCCAATTTCGATCCCTGACACTTTGACATGCACTGTTAATTCAAACTGGTCAACGGCTCAATAAGGGAAGTGCAAATAATCCCAGCAGGAAATCTCTTTAATTGGACTCCTGTGTACTTACCCAAAACCTAGTCTCGGCATGGCCTAATATTTTCCTACGCCCGAAACACTGGCTTTCAACCCTGATTATCAGTGGAATTGTATGGCTAACGGAGTCCAATGCATAGATCATGCCTTACATCAATAGTGTGGTTCTTTGTGGCCTATATTCCAGACACAGCAGGCCTCAGTAAACTGGAAAGAAGGTTCTGTGACTGCAGAACCTCTGCATTGAAGCAAACGACCTTGTTCTGCTTTGCAAACCTAGCAGCTATTGCAAACCCAACCAAGCCAAACTTTAAAATTCATATTGGGGAGGGGATTTTGGAACTTCTACAAACCAATACTGAATCTGCTGTAAGCGCCAAATACGCAGCAGCCTTTGAACATCTCGTTGGGGGTGACCTGCCTGGCAGCATGTACTGCACTATCTCAAACCAGCATGCACACTTGGGCTAGACTTATATATGACGCTATCATTTAGAATGTCAACATTAAAATAACATTATACCAAATGGCTAACTGAAAGCAGGTGCTACATGAAATCCACCAGATGGTGCAGTATCTGGGGATCCAGGGATACGATGACATGGACAACTTCATGTGAAAAAATGTAAAGGAGATTCTACCCAGTTAAGTTTACATTAAATGTGATAAGTGGCCATCTGAAAAAACCATCATTATTTATTTTCTGTACAGCATGGCAGGGCCCAGAGGGAGATGGGGGCACGGTGCAAAGTGGGTTACTGCCTTACCAAAGATCAACACTGTAAAGATGCTGTATAACAATATAAAAATATGCCAACTATGGCTGCAATGCAGTGAATGTGCATACATAGTGTGAGAAACCGGAGGGTAGTTTCACCCCTATCCCTCTTCAATCCTCTGGGTAGGTGGCCATGGAAAGGCCGCCTCCTTTGGATTCTGACTGTGGGGGTGAACAAGTGAGGGAGGATTACCTGGGTGGAGGGTCCTTGGGGACTGGGAGTGGTGGAGGCCCTCGGGCCAGATATGATGTCCCCCTTTTCCTAATGACAGCCAACCCAATCATTGTCCAACCTTTATGGGATATTACAAACCAGCTGCCATTATTGTGTCTGTCATGTCACTCTAGTACTGAGACGAGGAAGAGGCAACTAGGAGTCCTACACACAAACATGCAAATACGCCACTCTGGTACCAAGACGAGGCAGAGGACATCAAAGGAATACCACTATCAAGATCAAGCATGTCACACTAATGAGCCTAACTATGGTCAGGCAATAGAAAGAGATGACTCGCATCTGCAGCTCATTCACAAACCTCAGGTGTATAAGAGCTGGGAAACCAAAAGAGCAGAGAGGGAGAGAAAGGCGAGGGGCGCTGCTGGGAGCCATTGAATGCAGTGCTGCCAAGTAACGAGGGTTAGAATACCAGAGGATGCAATAGCTGGCGGTCAGGCGGCATGCTGAAAGGCCGGCCTTCTAATAAAGAAGCAAAGTGCTCATTCTCATGTGGCGCTTCGAGAGCGTGGGAGTGTCTGAGGGGCAGAGGAAGCAACCCTGGAGACAGCCCAATGGAAGCAAGTACAGCGTGGTATGCGGGAAGCCTGCAGAAGAAGCCAGTGAATTTCAGAAAGAAGGAAACCCAGTGTTAAACTGACTGCGAGCACCGAACGATTCTTCAGTAATTGTGAACGGATACATTGTAGCAGAGTGGTCGCGTGGGTCTGAATGGAACAGAACACGTTCTCGAGTCTTGGTTTGAACTATTCATTGAAATTGACATTTATATAAACTGTTAAAGTACTGCACGCTTTGAAGAAGGGGCCATTCTGCACGGTTCCGATCAGAGAATCGAACATTTCAGTGGAGATAATCTTCAATGTTCAACTCTATAAAATACCTAAACCTCCAAGCCAAATTGAATTAAAACGAGCAGATGGCTGTTTCCTACGCATTGGTGTGAGACAAAGGTGAGGACGGGGAACCCCAGTGCTTGCATTGTGAACTATTCTGAACTTTTGGAAGGGAACCCCAGTGCTGCCAGCTTGGGCAAGGGAACCCCAGTGCTTCCAGTGCAAACTATTTTGAACTTTGGGAAGGAGAACTTTGAGACTTAGTTATACAACTGTTTTCACACTTGGAAGAGGGTGGAACAGAACCTGCAAGCTGGAAGGAGCTCAGAACGTTGGGGGTTAAAAACTGTAATATATATATATATTTCTGAGGCTTGTGGAATCTGCTTAGATCACATGCTGTGCATAGGCCGACATCTAGTGGAAGCTGCGGAGTATTACAGTTTGTTTTTCGAAGTCGAAAAATGGGCGTCGACACAGGGCGTGCCAGTAATACTATCCCTAGTGTGACGTCCCCTGTACCCATGATCCCTCACGCGTCTAGGATCCCCAGATTGTTTTTTTCCGCCATTCTGGTCGGAAGCACTTCATCAGAGTTCCCTGGCTTTGCCATATTTTCACTCTAAATAATTCTAATTTGCCCCGTTTGGCCAACCTTTCGTCGATCAACATCTCGACGCCGAACCGGGGAGGAGATCAACGTCGAATACCCGACGGATTGGGCCTTGAGGCTTCCGCCTCGGCTCGGGCCTGGGCCGCTGGCCTCGGCCCTACAAGTAGGGAGAGTGGGGGTGGTACACTTCCACACTCGACACCTTATTACCTACACACACTTGCCCGCTGCCCACAGGCGCGTATGGAGGGTACGCCCTTTCAGTTTTGCCCCAAGTGTAATAAGAAATACCCTTGGGTAGATAAGCACGCTACGTGCAACCTTTGCCTACCCAGAGACCACCCCGAGACGGGTTGCAGGGCCTGTAATAGGTTTAAGGCCAAAACTCTTAAGGACCGCTCCACCAAGCGTTGGGCCCACCACGCCAAGCTAGCAGCTATGGAGGCGGAGGGTACCTTCAGCGACGGCAGCGACGCCGAACTTTCGGACGGCGAGGGCACCAAGGCGTCGAAGGACAGCCGAACGCACGTCCCCGGCCTCGGAAGGTCGTCCGTCCCGGCGACTATGGGGAAGTCCCCCGGCGACAAAAGCGTTACACATACACACGCTAAACACAAAAAATCCACCCGAGATTCGACGTCGTCGAAACCTCGGAAAGAGGCACAGAAGGAGCGGTCCGAAAGGACGTCCTCTGGGCGGTCCCGGTCGAGGTCGCCGCACGACGTCAGGCAAGCCTCCACACTTGCACAGAGTGCCTCGACCATTAATATCCCGGAAGATCAATCGTCCGGAGACGAACACGACTTCCACCCCCAGCCTGCACCCCAGGAAAAGGGTACATCACTTGGGAGTAAAGAGGGGCCAGTTTCGAAGGCTAGTTCGAAAGACAGGGATTCCACCTCCGATCCTCGACGCCAGGCGTCGAAAGATAAGGGAAAGGGGAAACACACTTCCACCCACGGGGAAGGGGGTAAACAGCAAAGGAAACAACCCTTGCAGTCCTCCACTACAAAAGAACTGACCAAGTCTTCTCAGGGCCAATCCATAGAAAGTCCCAGCAAGGTCACCCCAAGCTCAAAACTCTGGTCATGCGAGGACATTGACAGAGTAATGTCAAGGATGTCTTCCTTGGCGAATTTTTTCGAAAGACACCCTGAACAACTCCTAGCTTTAAACCCTCAGGAAGATTCTCCCTCAGGGTCAGGGGACCCTATCCCCTCAAATAAAAGACCCCGGGTCGAAACACCATTTAGGCCTTTAGACCCCATCGAGGTCCAACCCTATTCTTACCTCTTCCCTACAGACCAAGGAAACTCTTCCCTGATAGAAGGTCAGGAAATTGACACGCCAGAAGATCCTGCAGGATCAGATTATTACGGCGAAGACGAAGACGAGGATGAGCCAGAAAATAGCCCAGATATTTTCAGAATGGACTCACCAGTCGAAAGGGAAGCCCCAGTGTCTGACTCCCCAATAGATAATCAGCCCCTCCTGAATGAACTGCTCTTTCGGGCAGCTAACCACTTCCACATAGACACACAAGGTGTCCAGGAAGAAAGGGACTTTGCGGAAGAACTAATAGGGGAAAGGAAGCCAGTAGCCCAGACCATTCCCATCCTAAAATCTGTTCAACGCAGAATAGCACCATCCCTTGTCAACCCAAACCTGACAAGACCTGTAAATCCGAGAGTGGAGAAGCTGTTTAAAGCAGCCCAGTCGGACCCCCTATATATTAGAGGTCAACTTAAGCCAGACTCTCTAGTAGTAACCAACACCCGCAAAAGAGCTGGTACACCATTATCTTCCTCTGAGGCTCCCCCCGACAAAGAAAGTAAAAAACTTTATGGTTTTGGCAGGAAAGTAGCTTCCACGGCAGCCTACCAAGCCAGAATCGCGAATTCCACCACACTGTTGGCTAGCTACAACTGTCACCAGTGGGAAGAAGTGGCAGCACTAATAGACTCTGCTCCCGAACCCCTTAAAAGCCAGCTAGCTCGCATTTGTGCGGAAGGAAGGAACGTGTCAGGCTGCACTGTAAAAGCAACTCTGGACGCCGCTGACAATGCGGGTAGACTTATAGCAGAGGGGACTGTCATCAAAAGGCATGCTTGGTTGAGGCAGTCGGGATTCAAAGCAGAAACACAAGCTGCGCTCTTAGACAAACCAGTGGAAAGTGATCTCCTGTTTGGGAAGGCAGTCGAGGACGCTCTAAAAAACGCTAAGGAAGAATTCGACACCCTCAAATCCCTTGGCCAGTTAACTACCAAACCACCTAACCAAAGAGGGAATGGCAATTTTCGTCGCCCCCGCGGCCAAAATTCCAATAGAGGAAATAGCTACTCCCACACCCAGGGTACACAGTGGAACACCAGCTCACAACAGTCTACCCAGGCGTATGGTAGGGGTAGTAAAAGAGGACGTGGTAGAGGCAGAGGCAGCCCCAGTAAAGGAGGAGGCACGCCTCCACCAAAGCAGTGACGCTCAGTTCAGGGTCCCTTCCCATGCAACCCCAGTAGGGGGACGAATATCAAGTTTCACCCAGGCATGGGAAGGGATAACATCCGACAGATGGGTGCTGTCAACAGTATCCAATGGGTACTGCATAGAACTACTGCAACGTCCCCTAAACCATCCTCCAAGACAAAAAGTCCACTCTTTACAACATCAGAAGATCCTCCTCGAGGAGATCGCCATTCTGCTAGAAAAGGACGCGATAGAACTCGTCCCGGGACACCAGGTAAACAAGGGTATCTATTCAACTTACTTCCTTGTGCCAAAGAAAGATTTAACAATGCGTCCAGTTTTGGATTTACGGCCTGCCAACAAGTATGTCAAGCCCCAAAAATTCCGTATGACCACACTACAAGAGGTAATCCCACTCCTAAAAAAGGGGGATTACATGGCAACCTTGGATATGAAAGATGCCTATTTTCATATTTCCATGCTCCCGGCGCACAGAAAATACTTGCGCTTCAAGGTAGACAGTCGCCACTACCAATTCAAGGTACTGCCCTTCGGGATAGCTTCTGCACCAAGGGTATTCACCAAGGTACTGGCGGTGGCAGCTGCACACCTACGCAGGGAGGCAATCCCAGTGTACCCTTATCTGGACGACTGGCTCATAACGGGGGAAACCCCAGGAATCTGCAGATCAAACATTCAGAGGACCATCGACCTCCTCCACGAATTAGGCTTCTCCATCAACGAGAAAAAGTCAAGTCTGGTGCCAAGCACCTCAAAACAGTTTCTAGGAGCTATCCTAGATACTCAGAAAGGATTGACCTTCCCTTCGGAAGAAAGAATTCGGAACATACTTCTGCAAATTCCGCATTATCAGTCAGGTCAACAGATAACAGTACGCAAAGCTATGCGGTTACTCGGCATGATGGCGTCATGCATTTACCTGGTCCCCCACGCGCGTCTGCGCATGCGTCCCATGCAGGAATGGTTGGCGAAACAGTGGTCTCAGGCAAGTGGTCAGTGGGACGATCTAGTGGTCGTTTCGCCAACACTCGTACAGAACCTACACTGGTGGACAAGAGAGAATCTCGCAAAGGGGAAACCCTTTTACGATCCCGAAGTACAGGCAGTGGTGACGACAGATGCATGCCTGACGGGGTGGGGAGCTCACCATCTCCACCACACAGCTCAGGGTCTCTGGTCTCACTCAGTAGCCAAGAACCACATCAATCTGCTAGAGCTTCTGGCAGTATTCCGAGCGCTGCAGGCGTTCGAGCCCCATCTACTAAACTTGTCGGTGCAGATCAGGACGGACAGCACGACAGCCATGTTCTATCTGAACAAGCAAGGAGGGACTCGTTCGCCAAATCTGTCCAAGCTTGCCCAGAAAATATGGATATGGGCACTCAGACGGAACATCTTCCTGTCATCGCAACATGTTCCAGGGGAGCTCAATTCCCTAGCGGATGCTCTAAGCAGAGACTCCCTCCCAGAAGAACACGAATGGGTCCTTCACAAAGACGTAGTAGAAGATCTCTTCTCTCAGTGGGGTTTCCCCACTATAGACCTATTCGCCACAAGCGAAAACAAACAATGCCCAGGATTTGCATCCAGGTTCCCACAACCAGACTCCCAGGGGAATGCCCTGTGGATGAACTGGTCAGGGATGTTTGCGTACGCTTTCCCACCAACTCCTCTCATCAGGAAGGTGGTGTACAAGATGAACAAGGAATCGATGACGCTCATCCTAGTTGCTCCCATGTGGGCGAGACAACCATGGTTTCCACACCTACGCAGGATGGCGGTATGCGAGCCCATCAGACTCCCAGCCTGGTACAACCTTCTGTCCCAGCAACAAGGTCAAACAGTGCATCAGGAACCCAACTCTATGAACCTAGCAGCATGGCTCCTGAAGTCAGAGTTTGGACATCTCAAATTACCACAGAGGTGTATGGACATTCTAAAAGAGTCCAGGAAACCAAATACAAGGCACTGTTACTTTGACAAGTGGAAAAGATTCGTTATCTGGTGCCAGAGTAAACAAATCAACCCGGTTGATTGCACTCCTTCCAACGTTGTAACATACATGCTCCACCTGCTGGATGCAGGGTTGGTTTTTAACTCTCTGAAAGTACACCTGGCAGCCCTCTCAGCCTACACCACATCCCATAACAAGGTTTCGTGGTGGAAAGTACCAGTGGTTAAAGCCTTCATGGAAGGAGTAAAGAGACTTCACCCTCCTATCTCAAACCCACCGCCAGGATGGGATCTCAATGTGGTGCTATCTAAGCTCATGGGGCCCCCCTTCGAACCCATGCATAAAAGTAGTCTCAAACACCTGACTTATAAAACGGCCTTCTTAGTAGCCATTACCTCCATAAGAAGGGTCAGTGAAATTCAGGCTCTGTCAGTGCAAGATCCTTTCTTTACTATCCACAAGGACAAACTGGTTTTACGCACACACCCTAGATTCTCACCAAAATTCATATCCAAGTTCCATGTAAACCAGTCCATCGAGCTTCCGGCTTTCTTCCAAAACCCACAAAGCTCAGCTGAGGTGAAACTACACACCCTAGATGTGCGTAGGGCGGTCTTATACTATGTAAATAAAACCAGACCGCTAAGGAAAACAGATCAACTGTTTGTCTCCGTAGCTACAGGCAGAGAGGGGGATCGCGTCTCTAAGGGCGCTATCTCAAAGTGGATTATCAACTGTATACAGCTGTGTTACTCTCTTTCTGAAAAAACTCTGCCTTTTACGCCAAGGGCCCACTCTACCAGAGGCATTGGGGCCACTCTGGCTTTCATTGCAAATGTTCCCCTTGACACCATTTGCAAAGCAGCTACTTGGAGCTCTATTCACACTTTTACTCAGCATTACTGCATTGACACTCATTCCAAGGCAGATACACAAGTGGGACAAGCGGTTCTAAGACACCTGTTTGCTCATGACCCTTCTCACATCCCACCTCCTTCTTCTGGTACTGCTCGCTAATCTATGCACAGCATGTGATCTAAGCAGATTCCACAAGCCTCAGAAGGGATACATTACTCACCGTAATCGTATTTTTGATGCTTGTATCTGCTTAGATTCACATGCGACCCACCCTTCCTCCCCTCCGAGAGAAGGCGCATGGTTGCTTGTAGTCTTACCTTTCTGTCTATCTGCTTGGACTATCTGTACTCCCGCTACTCCTCATGCTACCTCATGTCAGGAAAAACACAATCTGGGGATCCTAGACGCGTGAGGGATCATGGGTACAGGGGACGTCACACTAGGGATAGTATTACTGGCACGCCCTGTGTCGACGCCCATTTTTCGACTTCGAAAAACAAACTGTAATACTCCGCAGCTTCCACTAGATGTCGGCCTATGCACAGCATGTGAATCTAAGCAGATACAAGCATCAGAAATACGATTACGGTGAGTAATGTATCCTATATATATATATATATATATATATATATATATATATATATATTCTTTTTTGGTTGCTGTTATCCATTCACTTATTATAGAATTAGTTGAAGGGCAAGTATAGGTTTTGGACACACAGATTCCTAGCTAACTTCTTGACTCCGTTCCTTAGTTTTCCTTAGGTAGGGAAATCCCACTTTAGCATAGGACAAGATGGGCCTGTTTCCATCCTGCCATCACTGTTAATAAAAGTGTTCATTTTAAGGGGTGTACCTCGGATGTGTACGTAGGATGATTTTTGTTAATATGGCAGCAATCCCGACTGTAGCAGTTTCATAATGAATGGCTTGTCCGGAGACATGTGGTGTGTTGTGTACTTGTCCAGGGTATCGGACCATAATCTGCAGAAGGAATAGGAAGAAAGATGAGGGGGATGGTAAGAAATGATGAAGAGTAGGGGAATGCTGTGAGCGGAGAAGAGTGATTGTAATGTGCAGGTACATGTGGATCTTTAGGAAGTGCCATGTATCTGTTATGAAGAAGGTATTATATACGTTTAGTGAAACATGTTTGTTAAGAGGCAGTTAAGGTGAATACGTTCAGTGCAAAACATGAAATTCACTGAAAATACTTTGGTTGAAGTGATGTTAAGGTGCCAATCTGATGCAACAAAACCCCTGAAATTCAGCAGGTGCTGTTAGCTACATCACATGAACTATGAGGCCTGCATTGTGCAGTCCATAAGCACCCTGATCACCTCACAATCACTTATGGCATCATCAATGACCTCACTGGTACAGCAGGTCACGCGTGCAAGAGATGAAGAGTTGCAACATTCAGAGTTTCTACATAGCAGGGTGGATGCAGGTGCAAAGCTTAGTTGGAGTTTAAGAAATGCTGTCCTTTTACAACCATGCTATTCTCAAACAGAGTTGCTCTGTATTGATTGAGCGTTCACCATGGTAAGAATACTCTAGCACATTCACCCCTCTGTTCTAAAAACAATCCCTATGCAGAGAAGACATTTGAGTACTCTGATTATGACTTTACACCTGCCCACCCAAGAACATAACCTGCTTAACAAGGAGCAGTTTCTGAAGTCAACGTTTCAACATATGGCGGGCCACTTACTGCCCTTATAACAAATCAAATGTTAGGCCTACATTATGTAAATAGTAAAGGCGATGGCAGATGGCCTTCAAGGGTCAGCTATGTTAAATACTTTCATCTTGTGATGACACATGGTTACCGGGACTAGAGTAGCTAATGTACTGGATGGACAGAAGTTGTAATAGTTTTTGTGCCAGGGTTTGAAGCCGGCATTCCACTTCATTTTGGACTATGACCTTGTAAAGGAGCAGCAGCACTATTAACAACTAACCCGATGACCAGCAAGAGGTACTTGGCGGGGGTGGGGGGGGTCAACAAAATCCCTGCCGCAAGAACGGAAGACTCAACCATAGGTCAAAGTTTGCTGTCTTAATTGTCAATCAAAATGACAGGGATTGCAACTGTAAAACACAATGTTCCCACAAGCTCTCATCCTCCAAACGTGTGTAACTTGGGTTTAACTGGTACCCAACCCAAGTTACATCCCCAGAAACCTAACTGGGTAGGGAATTGGTTTAATAGAGGACAAATCTATAAGGGTTAGTCTGGTTATTGGATCGCTATATCTGGTGGCTCCTCCTAGGACCACCTTTAAGTGTCAAAAATACAAAGTTACAGGTTACCATGAAGGTAAGTGGCTCACGCAACGTAGTGTGCTTAACGTGACAGGCAGTCGGGGATTGGGAAGAACAGGTCTTCTCAACCTTACGACCTTGGACAGCTGCGTGTTCCCAGCAAGTTGCCATCTCTGATTGCCTAAGCCCTGAGAAGGAACATTCAGCTTTGAACCTGTATAATAGTTGCATCTGTCCACTACTGGTTCAATGAGAACAGCTTTTCCCCCATCACCTCGAATGAATAGGCTCTCTCCCGTGCATTCAGGTCACGTTGTAGGGAGCATGAAATGGAGCACTTCGGCTTGTATTAGGAAGATTGTATGGTGCATTCCTCGCAGATGCTTTATCGCCTTGGCTAACTGGAAACGTCCCATCTCAACCCGTCCTTGGCAGGGCTGTGCACGGTGTCTGCACTGGAAGCCTGTCTGTGGCTTCAACTGGCTAAATCTATCAGCCTTTCCCCGTTCGCTTCAATGCACTCATGGCTTCCATCTTTGTTCTTATGGCAATACATATCAGTCGCAATTAAGCATGAGCAAGCTAGATATGTCTTGGCGTCTTGCTGTTTCCGCTTAGTCAAGGATATATGTGTCAGTCCTGTATGCGATGAGCATTTGTTTTGTGTCTATTTGCAATAAACTATCCTGTTCATGTAGCTTCCTGAATGGATGCCTATATGCTTCATGTCTTGCCAATCTATGTCATGGTGTTGGGAGTTGACGGTGATATCGGGGATGGCATCATTTGCTTTTTTGAAGTTCTAGTCTGTCAAACTTGTTCAATCGAGGACAACTGCATTTCCTCCACGTTGTCAATCTGGTATGGCTTAAAAGGCTGTCTGAGTGAATGGCGTTTCGTTTTCAGTGGAAGTTGTAATGCAAAACCTCTGGCGATCCAAAGCTTACAGCCTTCTATATTGCTTCTGAATTGTCAATTGCTATGTGCACAAACAACGTTCTATGCTTCCCCCAACCATCATTTACAATGCTTGACAAATTTTCTCAGACCTCCCTAAGAGGCCGAGCATATTGCATCGGTCTTATATGTTCAAATACAGTCACCAATGTGTCCTCATGTCTAGGACTTACCAGTAAGGTCATTGGGGAGGTTGCAGGTGATGCCCTGCATGCCATTAGTAATGACATCTGACATGTTCTACTGGCTAAGGGATACGGTGAAGTAGAAGGGCTGCAAATGTTGCAAGTATTTCCAAGTGCGTACACACCTTGGCCTACGTTCAGTGCTTGGTTTGAGTCACAGGGCCTGTAGATATCGCCTACATTCAGTGCTTGGTTTGAGTCACAGGGCCTGTAGATGTCAGGATGCTAAATGTCTGGCCTGTTGGTGAAGTCACATGGTGACAGGTGTGCAATTTCAAAGAACCTGTGCAGCATAGTGTGAAATCTTAATGTGTGGAGAACTTGGCTACTTTGCTCTATCACAGGGACCGTATTTTTAAATGTACACTCCAACCACATTTTGCACCTGAATCCACCCTTCTATGAAGAAACACGCTTTTCAAATGTTGCATCTTTGTTTGCACGCATCATCTGCTGTAACAGTAATGTCATTTGTGATGCCAACGGGTTGCTTATGGGCTGCGCCGTGTGGGCCTCATACTTAAGGTGGTACAGCTTCTGGCACCTGCCGAATTTCAAGGGTTTTCTTGCATTAAATTGCCACCTTCGGTTCCTGCTCTGCCGCACATAAAATGACTCCCTTAAATCCCAAAAGTGCACTTCTTCGTTTTTTATTTATTTGAATGTTTAAAAATGTTTTAGATTAGCATAAAGTAAATGGTACAAGAACAGGTAAACCATTTTTAAACAATTATAAAATGTAGGTTATCAGAACTAATAGTTACTCAAACACGCGTTGAGCAACTTAGACTCAATGAATTTATAAAAGTTGAATAATAAGACAAAACGGGGGGGGGAGACACAGACAATACATAAGACAATAGGACAGGAGAGGATGGGGATAATGAAACTAGATGCTTATAGCAATAATTAATCCTGAGTGTTGATGTACTGTACAAATATATTCAATTATTTTGTTAAATTTAAGCATAGCGTCAAAAGGAGCATGACATTTTTCTATTCAATGGGTAGAGCACATGGAGTTCCACCAAATGCTATACGAAATGTTAGTTGCATTCTTCCGATTTTACAAATAATATTTTGAAAAGCAATATTTATGAACAGATTAAACAGAGAAGTAGAGTCAGACTGACTTATATCTGGGTTAAAAATAGAACCAATCATTACATTGCAGATCGTTCGAGGTTCAGGAAAATGAATGAATGAATGAATGAATGGAAGCGTGACCAAAGGAGGATAGCTCAGCGGCAACGTGTGTGCCTTGGAAGCAAGACTACACGAAGCAACACAGGTTCGATCCCCGGTCCACGCTTAGAAACCATTGGGTGTTTAAGCGCGTTATAAATACATTACTAAGACGAGAACAATTACGCAACTAAAAAAAAAATTTAACTATTTCTTTAACAGCGCCTCAATGCCCAAGGGCTGTGTGAGCGCTTTAAAAATTTAAAATAAAAAATTGCCTAGAATACGTGAACATGTTTGCATTTGAAAATTAAATGAGCAAAGTCTGCATTATGTTCAGTACAAGACCAGCAGTTGTTGGATAACTTGTCTACAGCTTTGGCAATATGTAAAGGAGTAAGAAAAGCAAAGTAAAATTGAAAAAATAGGTTTGGGTAAGATTTGCGGCTATGGATGTTGAATGAAACATATTCCAAATTTTGGTCCAGTTGTCTGGAGTAGGTTGCAGTTAACAGTCAATTTCCCACTGTCTAATAGTACTAATACTGTGTGAATTGGGAGAAGGTTGGTCATTTAGAAACCTATATAGTTTGGCAGCACTAATTGAGGGATTACTAATTAAGAAATTCAAAAAGGGTGAAGGGGATTTTTGGATGAAAGTAGGCAGGGATTTAGTAATTGACTTGATAAGAGATGTGTGAAAGGGGAGATCTGAAACAGGGATTTTGTATTGTGAGCAAATCTGTGGAAAGGGGATTTCAAATGGATTGTGTTCTCCAACGTATTACACATCTTTGACCTGTAATATCCACAGCTGTGCACTTCGGAAACTTTTTCAGCAGAGGGCGTCCTGCGTCGATGACGTTGTGTTGATGTCCCTCGAAGGCCTCCATCGAAGGCGACGTCACCGATGTTATAAATAGGACGCACAGCGCCCATAGCCTCAGTTAGTTTTTTCTGCGAACGTATTGCTTCGTGAAACTCGGCACGCCTCGTGTGTTTAATCGTTGATGTCTTTTTCTTCGACCCCTCTGACTCCTTGGTCTGGCTTCAAGACTTGCAGGGACTGCAAGTCGAAAAAAATGTCGATCACCAACCCACATCGCATTAGTTTGTGGTGCTTGGGCGAGTCGCACGACACTGACTGCCAAGGCCTTGTGGGCGCGTAAGGGGAAGCTCCAGGTAGGTAGGGTCTCTAAGCCTGGTAAGTCCCAAAAATCTTAATCGTCCAAGGGGGTTTCCACCGACGACTTGAGGGCCGACACTCTGCGTCAGGTGGCGGCACAGGGATCTCAGTCCCTGAGCGATTCCCGCCATTCTTCTTCCTCATCCTGGCACTCTAGGAAGCGCCGTCACTGGTCACCTTCCCCCATCCTCCTCGGAGGATGGTTCCTTGAGGAAAATGGCATGCCCGACGAAGTCCTCGACTCCAGAGGAATGGGCTGCCTTCAATCGCAGGGCACGGTTCTGATCGCGCTTTATAACAAAGCCGGCAAGGAACGGCTCGTACTGTGGCTCGCACGCCTTTGGGCTCGGGTCTGCACCGGGAACCTTCGAGGTTAATTTGCATATTTAAGTCACTTTGGGTCTCACCCTAAGTTACTAGGGGAATCCAGACGTGGACCGCTTGCTCACTATTCTTAGAGAGGCACACCTCCACCCTACCAAAACACGTGTCTGGGGTTGCTGTTGGTAATCTTGTTCAGAGGAGAATTGCCTAGCATTTCAGTGCTGGACTGCCCCAGGGCAAGACAAAGACTGGTATGTTTGGGATATTTCTTCTCTGAGAAAGATAGTGAGCTAAAGACTCTGGGTAAGTCTCTCGTAACCAGGACTAATGTCTAACAGAGGGACTCCCAGGACCCCCCTTGTTAATTTGAACTTGATGTGGCTCCAGTTTTTTCTGGTGACAGTCATTTGGAGGAGTTGAGGCAAACCCTTCATGATGCCAGTGGGTTGGACACTTCTGCGGAAGTGGAATTTGGTAGGCCTGAGCCTGGTGCTCATGCTGAGTCTTCATACAGGCGGCTCATGGCTAGGGTCTCAGAGTATCTGGGATGGTCCAGTCCTCCTGAAGACTTTGTACAGGATGATCTTACAGACTTCTTAGATCAAGGTCCAATTTCTGACCCGGTGTTGCAGTTTCATCTCACCTTACAGTAAAGGGTGGTAGCTGCTTCGCAGTCCCCGGAATCTCTTCCGGCTGTTAATAAATCTTTGACAAAAAAAGTACTGCCCTTCCGTTAGCGACCCCAGCTATTTATCCACTCACTCCACTCCCGAGAGTTTGGTTCAGTTGCTACGGCCACCTCAAGGCAGGCGGCGTACTCTACCATCCCTCCTGATGGAGACGACAAGCGCTTTAACGGTTGGGCTCGGAAGGTATTTTCTGCAGGGAGCATGGCATTGAAATCGGCCAACTCCACTTGTGCCTTGGCAAGGTTCTCACACACACTATAGAACTGTGTGTGTTTCTTTAGCAGCTGAGCATATTCCTGAGGGGGGAAGAAAGGGATGGGTTCCTTGCTCTCAAGCAAGACGGCGAGGATGCCATGTGCGAATCCCTTTAGTTGGGTTTGGATACGGCTGACCGTGTTAGTCGATCCATGGCTGTGAGCACCGTTATACGCAGATTTGCGTGGTTGATGAAGTCTGGTTTTGCTCCGGATGTGCAGGCCTGTCTTCTGAACACGCCCTTTGATGGCGCACATTTGTTTGGCAGCAAGGCTGATGAGAGCCTTGAGAGGTTGCAGACCTCGAAAGCTGTGGCTAAATCTTTAAGCGCAGCTGTTCGTCAACCTCTGCCTTTTCATCCTAAGGGACAGCAGTGGAGGGGAGGTTCTTTTCGTTACTACCCCTCCTTTGGTAGAAGAAGAGCGGCCGCCAGTCAAAGGGGCCAGCGAAAAAGTACCTGTGGTGGTCGGGGAACTTGTGGTGCCAAAGCCGCTCAGGCAGCTGCCTCTTTGCCTTCAGGCACTGCCGCCGCCGCTTCCAAACAGTCATGAGGCCATGTCCCATGGTTCGTCGGTTGGGGGCAGACTATCTCAGCATCTCTAAGAGTGGCGAGGCATTACTTCAGCTGCGTGGGTTCTGGATACCATAGCCCATGGCTACTGCCTTCCCTTCCTTTTGCTGCCTCCCGACAATCCACCTGGGAAACTCTCTTTGAAGCTTTCGGAACCGCTCCATGCACAGTAAATCTTAACCCTGCTGGAGAAAGGCGCTATAGAACTGGTGCCTGTAGCGGAGAGGAACAAGGGATGGTATTCCCCTAATTTTTTTACACCAAAAAAAGATGGGGGGTGGGGATTGAGACCCATTATGGACTTGCGTTGGTTGAACAAACTTCTCAGGAAGGACAAGTTCAAGATGCTTACTCCTTTTTTTTTCTCAAGTCCTCCAGGCCCTTCAACTTCAGGATGGTTGGTGTCTCTGGACCTACAGGATGGTTACTTTCATTTGCCGATTCAGCCCAAGCACAGAAAGTACCTGAGGTTTTGTATTGCTCGCCAAGAGTGCAAGGACAGTTATTTATCACCAGTACATTTGCAGAGCAGAGCAAATACTTTCAACGCAGGTAGACGGAACAATAACTCACAGCCAGACACGGAGATAGTGGATAATGAGCACTTATACGGCTATTTATTCATAGTTAAGAAGCAACAAGTGATAACACAGAAATAAATCACAGACAAGATAGAGAATTAAAGAGAATACATTCATACATACAGTAACTGAATCCCTCATCTCGCCAGAAGAGGCTGGAAGACCCCAGTAACAGCCAGGCCGAGAGCACAACAGCCCACAGGAAGGTCGGAACAAGGCGTCCCCCCACCGACTGAGGTCTTTGTGTTTTTTCCACCTGACCTTTACAGAGCTCCGCATATATGCCCTCCTCAAAAAGGTTTGGCAATTTCTCGAACCTTCTGGCATTAGCGCTTGCGCTTTGCTGAGTGACCGTTGGTTGCCGGCCGGGCCAACTGACAGTAACCCCAAGAAGCAAAGCTTCCCTCTTCTAAAGCACCACGGAAAACAAATCCATAACTCATCTTCAACCTTGGCATGGAAATTACCTTCTTACCGGGTACCAGCCGGCACCTGTGAATCCCAGCAGCTTTCCCAGCACAGTGTCCTTGACTGAGGCCTACATGCCAGGCTCAGCAATGAATAACATTGAAAGCATGTTTTTTAGCAAAGCAAGTGCAGTTTTCACTGAGGCATTGAATAAATATCCATTATGGCTCTGAGTGCCCTCAGAATGCACTGCGCATCAGTGCCATGTTTTAGCTCAAGCATCACAGGTTTGCGGCTCACACTTT
Organism: Ambystoma mexicanum; assembly: GCF_040938575.1. NCBI lineage: Eukaryota > Metazoa > Chordata > Amphibia > Caudata > Ambystomatidae > Ambystoma > Ambystoma mexicanum. The sequence goes on along the minus strand of NC_090934.1, from coordinate 1,403,802,709 downwards.
CAGTTTCGGGTACTGCCGTTCGGATTGACCTCCGCCCGAGGGTCTTCACCAAGCTAATGGTGGTGGTGGCAGCGTACCTCAGGCGAGGGGGGGATTCGCGTCTACCCCTACCTGGACGACTGGCTGATCTGGGCGCAGTCTCCCGAGCAAGCATTGGATCATCTCGGTCTCACCTGCCGCACCCTCCACAGGCTGGGCTTCTCCCTGAATTTCAAGAAGTCGCATCTGACACCTTCCCAACAGCTCCAGTACATCGGGGCTGTGTTTGACACATCCTTGGGGAAGATGGTGGACAAGTTTCAACATGGCAGAGTCTCCCTGCTTTCGAATTCGTAAGGTTGCTCGGCCTCATGGCATTCTGCATTTTTCTGGTGCCAGAGGCCAGGCTGCAGATGAGATCCCTACAATGGGTCCTCAAGATGCAGTGGTCACAGTTCTCGGGCAAGATGTCGGATCCCGTTCAGATTCAACTCTCGGTCTCCAGGATCTTCTGTGGTGGGCCAACGAAGGGAACCTGATGGGGGGTGGGGGGGGGACAGGTTTGGCAACCGTGGCCGGAGGTGACTGTAGTGACAGATGCTTCCCTGACAGGATGGGGCACTCGTGCTAACCACTTGACAGCCATCGGTCGTTGGTCTCTGTCGGAGTCCAAACTCCACATCAATCTGTTAGAGCTAAGGGCCAGAAGACTAGCCCTGAAGGCATTTCTGCCGTCTGTACGGGGGAAGAGTGTCCTGATCATGACGGACAACACAGTGGCAATGCATTACCTCAACAAAAAGGGGAGGGGTGGGTAGAGTCACTCCCATTGTGCAGAGAGGCAATGCATCTCTGGTTGTAGGCCATCCAGCAGAGAATTTCGATCCCGGCAGTTCATCTTGCCGGAGACAAAAATGCGGCGGCAGAAGTTCTGAGCAGGCAGAGCATGATCTCTCACAAGTGGGAGTTGGCTCAGGAAGTCCTTCTGAAGATCTCCCCCCTTTGGGGAAGATTTCTACAAAAAGACCATATCTAAACGGTTGCATGAACAAAAAGTTGTAAAAATCCTACCAGCAAAGGTTCGAACACCAAAAGTTTGAACTTTTGGTGGTAGCATTGCAGGTAAGTTAAGAAAAAAACAGGGGCTGCAGGGGTGCCCCCCCCCCCCAACACCCTGCTCACAATACTGTGTGGTATAGTGAGCGGGGTGTTGCGGGGGACATCCCCGCAGCACACCCGCGAACAAAAAATAAAGAAAACGGGGGCTGTCTCCCGCAACACCCCGCTCATTATACTTTACAGTATAGTGAGCAGGGGTTGCGGGGGAAAACCCCTGCAGCCCCTGTAAAAGGAAAAAAAAGAAAAGGACCCTGCAGCGCTGGTTCCCGATCACGGAAGTGAAAGGGAACTGGCGCTGCAGGGACTCGGCATGAAGAAAAGGGTAAGTGGGTTTTGTTTGTTGTGGGTTTGTGGGTATGTACATGTGTTCGCATAAGAAAGGTTCAAACGTTTGGTGGTTCGCACCTTTCTCATGCAAACTTTCCGGCCGCGGCAAAATCAGCTGCTGTCGGATCACGTAGATCCCTTTGGGGAATCCGCAAGTGGATCTCTTCACCAGTCTCAACTGGAAGTGCGAGAGATCTGCTCAAGGGAATTTTCTCCAAGAGGAGCATTAGGAGACACCGTTCGTAGTTGATCATTCCCACTGCTGTACGCGTTTCCTCCAGTCCCCATCATTCCTCAAGTGTTGCGGAGGTTACGGAGATTCGGTTCCCACATGATCCTCATTGCTCCGGATTGGGCCAGGAGAGCCTGGTACCCGGACCTTCTAGAAATGTCCATCTGCCCTCCACGCCGTCTTCCCTACCGAGAGGATCTGCTCTCGCGTGAGGTAGGGGGTGGGGGCGGTCAACCGCACATTGTTCAGGTTCTCCATCCTGAGGTCAAGACTCTCAACCTTCACGCTTGTTATCTGAAAGGTTGAGGTATAAGGATTGGGACCTCCCGGATGATGTATTGGAGGTGTTGCATCCTGCCAGGCGGCCTGCAACAAAATCCCTGTACCATTGCCGTTGGCGTAAATTCTGCAACTGGTGCAGAGGTCACAATGTTGATCCTTTTCAGTGCTCCATTCCTATGGTTTTATCTTTCTTACTTTCTTTGGCCCACAGTGGCATTCAAGTGGGTACCATCAAGGGTTACCTGGCAGCGCTGTCTATCTTTAAGCGCTCGTCTGAAGAATGTTTTTACTTTAAGATTCCTTTTGATTTCTCAATTTCTTAAAGGACTGACTAATGTATTCCCGCTGTCTCCTTTCCAGGTGCCGGTTTGAGATTTAAATTTAGATTTGAAATTTCTCATGGGTGCTCCGTTTGAACCTTTGCACTCTTGTCCTTTGAGAGCATTGTCCTTCAAGACTGTGTGCTTGGTTGCGGTTACTTCCGCTCGCAGAGTGAGTGAATTGCAGGCACTATCCTCTAAGCCACCCTTTACGGTGTTCCACAAGGACAGGGTTGTACTGCGGGTACATCCTTTCTTTCTACCTATGGTCATTTCTGAATTCCATTTGAGTCAGAAGGTGGTTCTTCCCTCTTTCTACCCTCCTCCTCATCCGGCCAAGGAATAGGAGTGACTCCATTGGAGTGATCCCTGGAGAGCTCTGAGCTTTTACATTTCTAGGTTGTCCAGAGTCAGAGTGGACGATCAACTCTTTGTAGGATATGCTGGACACCAATTGGGCCAGGCTGTTACCAAACAGACCTTGCCCAGGTGGATTATCCTCCCCATTACGGAGTGTTACTGATTGGCGGGTAAAGACCCTCATGAAGGATTGCGAGCTCATTCCACTAGGGGCGTGGCTACTTCCACAGCCCTCCAGCGGGGGGGTTCCTATTAGGAATATTTGTGATGCAGCCACATGGGCTTCAATCCACACCTTTGTTAAACATTACTCCCTAGATACAATCCATGGTCAGGAAATGGCCTTTGGAAAGGCAGTTCATTATTCCGCAATCTGATTGGGTACTCTAAATAATTTTCCCTCCTCCATTTATTGATACTGCTTTGGGAGTCTATCAAAGATGTGGAATACGTTGGACGCAATCCATTCGAAGAACAAGTTACTTACCAACTGGTAACGTTCTTGCGACTGGATGTTCCTCCAACGTATTCCACATCGCCCTCCCAGTCTGCCCCTCTGGAGAATTTCCTAATGCGATTGCAGCTTACCTTTCCGCAAGGTTATGTGCAGTCAAGCAGGCATGAGACTGGTGCCACACGTTCTGAGGGAAAAAAAACTTACACTGATGCTACGGGCGCCCTTTCTCTTATTTATAACATCCGGTGACGTCGCCCTTAACGGAGGCCTTCGAGGGACATTGACCCGACGTCATTGACGCAGGACGCCCTCTGCTGAAAAAGTTTCCGAATTGCACAGCTGTCGACATTACATCTCAAAGATGTGGAATACGTTGGAGGAACATCCAGTCGAAAGAACTTTACCAGTTGGTAAGTAACTTGTTCTACTACTCAATTATGATAGTTGTTTGATAAATGTAATGCCGAATGAGTACCATCTGAAAATAGTGATGAGATTGGATTTGGTGGAATTTTGTTTATTTAACCAGCGAAAAAGATCGTCTGGATTGATTTTAGAAAAAGAATTAGGGGGCAGTTTATTCCAGATAATTTTAAAGAGTTGTAGTGTTGGGAAAGTAGTAATATTAGGCCACGAAGGGGTCCTAAGAAAGTGGGAGAGGGAAAGTGGGGAAATAAGGCTAGCTTCGATGTTAATCCAGAGGGGAGCACCATCAAGTCAAGGTTTGTAATGTTTAAAGAGGATTAATTGTTTTAGGACAAAAGCTTTATGATATACTTGGAAGTTAGGGAATTTAACTCCTCCAGAGGACTTAGAAGTTTTAATTTATTGATGGCAATGCGCAGTACTTTGATTCCATAAGAATTTAAGAAGGGCATCAAGTTTTTTTATAAAAAGAGGCGTGAATTATAGTGGGGATCATGGATCGAGAATATAGGATGGTGGGAGTGATCATCATTTTAATAGTATCGAGGCATCCCAACCAGGATAGGAATAAAGGTGACCATTTAGAAGTCATGTGTGCCACTTTTTTTCAATTAGGTTAGTGTTGAGAGTGATAGTAGTGTGAATATCTTTAGCAATTAAATGTCCTAAATATTGGATGTGAGAGGGTTGCCATGACAATCCAGACAAGAGGGGTATTGGAGCGGTTACAAGCATGGGTGAGGGGCATAACTTCAGATTTGTCAAAATTCAGCTTATTATATAAAATTGGTACAAGTTATTTATGGTTGATATTAAATGTTGGATGGAGGAGGCACGGTAAGAGAGGTATAATAGGATGTCATCTGCATAAACAGATAATTTTATTTTAATAAAAAATCCCTTTGATGTTAGTGTTCAATCTAATATTTTGAAGAAAAGGTTCTAAAGCAAGATTGAATAGTAAGGGAGGTAAAGAGGACAGCCTTGATGAGTTCCTCTTTGTATTTGGAAGGAGGAAGAGAGAATTTTTGATAAGGATACGAGTGGTAGGAGAAGAATAAAGAATTTTGACTAACTTAATAAAGTATACAGGGTAGCCATTCCAAGATGAGAAGTGGAACAAGAAAAACTAAGAGACCCGGTCAAAAGCTTTTTCAGCATCAAGGGCAATTGGGGCTAAAGGGTCATGAACATTTTGAGAATGGGAAAGTATGTTAAATAAGAGCCTGGAGTTAGATGAAGCGTAACGATTTTTAATAAAACCAAATCTATCAGGGTGTATATGTTTGGGAAGTTATAGTTCGAGACTTTTTGCAAGGCTTTTAGCGAACATTTTGGAGTCAGAGTTGATAAGTGAAATGGGTCTATAGGTTTTAATTAAAGCAGGATCTTTATCAGGCTTGGGGAACAATACTAGAAGAGCTTCACTAAAAGAACCAGGGCGTTGACCAATTTCAGCATGGTAGGAATACAAATCTAAAGGTTTTGGTGCAATGGAATCAATGAAAGTTTTAGAGAAATCTATGGGAACCAATCGGAGGCTTTATTGGGTTTGAGGTTGAGTATGGCTTGTTTGATTTCAGTAAGGGAGATGGGTGTATCAAGGGGACAGGCCGATCGAATTGGAGAGATTTTCCTTTTTATTTTTTTCAAAGAAAGAATAGATTTCAGTATTGTTAATTGAGGGATCTGAGGCATAGAGATTGGAGTAAACATCTAGAAAAGCATTCTTAATGTAGCATTTGAGGCTTGCTGTCCAATTCCAGACTTCACAATGGACTGAGCCCAATTGGCGAGAGGTTCTGCCCAAAAAGGGACCTTCTCAGTAATCTGCTAATAAGCCAAAACTTCCTTTGTCACATGGTGGCGGATTAAAAGCACTATGTGGAGAAACCAATTTGCAATAGAGTTGCATTTGGCAAACTAGAGCTTTAACTTGCCATACTGAAATAATGCATGTTTTAATAACCCCATGAAAAGAATTTCAATCGAAATGAGTAAAAATGCTAAATGTGTCTTAAATTTAAAAAAACAATTATTTTCTAATTGAGGAGACATGTTTTGTAGAATAAAGCAGTATTATATGGGTTGCCGTTCTGTGACCAAAGTGGTAACTTTAATTTCGTTTTAGTTTGAGTGAAAGCTGGCATGACTTTTTGACCCCTCACTTGCACGTTTCTAAAACCTCAGTCTTCTGCAGATTAAAAAACATTGGCTTAATAGTGTCTCATTGAGAGTTGGGGATAGGGAGGTTTTGCTGTGGCAGAATTAATCGAATTTGATAACTTCTTTTGCTGCAGATATATGTAGGGGGGTGTAGGTGAATAAATGTAGTGGGCTTATTGGGGGGTGGCACTGTGGGCTATCTCGTCCGCATAAATTTGTGGCAAAATCAAGAACTTTTTTTTTTTTTCTTTGCTTGATCAAATCTGATTCGATAACATCTTTTCGACAAATTCACATAGAACCGAGTGTCGTTTGAGTGTTGGTCTACCACTTTAGCTAGCATTGAAAATGCCTTCCAGTCTCGATTAAAATACCCTCGTAGACTTTTGGGAAGCCTCGCACCTGGAAATCTTTTCCAATCAAATCTCAAAGATAGTTTCAAACCCCGGTCTTATCACTCCTGTATGGGCACCTAGACGTTGAGGTCTCGCCACCTTGGTTGAGATCATCAAAACTGACTGTGTTTTCTCAGCGCTGTCTACTTCTGGGACACATGTCAACTAGTGAAGCACAGCGGAAGTAAATTACAAATCTTTTCACACATGTGACTTGTGTCAGAAGTAGAGGCTGCATAAATCTCCCATGGGGTGAAAACATTGCCATGTTCTTCATGAATCACCAAAGCCTGTTTGGTGTGAGAGGGTTTATTTACTACAATTAAAGTGCCACTCCTAATGTTCTCGGGTCCTCCTTTTCCAGGGTCAGCCCATTGTTCCTGGCGCCTGTCTGTATATTTCAAAGAATTGTCTAGGGCGTGTTTAGTTCTGGCTGAAGGAAGGTTTACCTTTGATCTAAAAACGGTCTCTGGCCTACCAAAAGCAGTGGCGGCTGGTTACTTTTTTTCACTGAAGGGGTACACGTATTAACCCCCAATGAGCGTGAGGGAGCCCCAAACAATCAAGAAGTATTCCGGTGGTTCTCTGAAGGCCATACATTTTTCTCCAATTATTGTTTAAAATGGTGCATTTGCAGCACGCTTTTTAATTGCCGGTCACTGCATTTTTCACGAGTGCTGGGACCACAATGTATACTGGTATTCTGCCATTGTCCGAACACATTTTGTAGCCTTGCCACTACAAACACACGCATGCTTGTTGTACCCAATAGTGCTAGTATTTATGCTGTAACACTCTTGTTGGCTGTGCCCAGTAATGCCAGTTTATCCACTGTAAGAATGCATCATGCCAGTTGTGCCACTCTGAGTAAGTAGATCACCCAATGACATACCTTCTTGACCTTTGAAACCATTGAGCTGGTTCAGATTTGGCAATTTCTGTAATGTTGTGTTTCTGTTTTATTGGATCGTTGGTTGTATGCCAACCTTGGTTACAGCCTTAGTCTTTGGGGATGATTCTATTGGTTCGGATCAGTGGTTGTATGCCAACTTTGGTTATAGCCTTAGTCTTTGGGGATGATTCTGTTGGATTGGATTATTGGTTGTATGCCAACCTTGGTTATGGGCTTAGTCTTGGGGTTGAGTTGTTAGTCAGTTGGCGCTATGTCCTTTGATGCCTTTTTGGCTTGAACAATAGTTGAAAGTTGACCTAAAACTCTAGTATCTGTGAAATTGGATATGTTCTGTTAAGGTATGCCTTATTCTTACTATGGCTTTGCAGCATGTCCTTCCAACCAGTTAGATGCAAATGGACATTCTTTCTGTTGACAAATTGTGTAATTATGAATGTTATATTAACATGCATACCAACACTATCCAATCCAGAGACAGTAATCCTGTCCTGGTTTTTATTAAGCATTCTGGGACTTGTAGCTCTGGATTACTCCATAAAAGTCCAAGAATGCTAAATTAACTGGACACGACTGGGCAAGTGTTTCCCATATGGAATGGATATTCATTCCTTCGTAGCATGTATGCCTTTATTGCACCTGGTCCATGTTCAATGAACCTGCACAAATCAACATGTATTAGCTCCTTCTTGAGCTGCCCATGTATTGCAGCCTCTTTTGGGTACAGTGCCCAGTTAAATTGGGTTAGTTTCATGCTGTATACATGCCATTCACTCTGTGATGTGTATTACTCGATGTAGGCTCCATTTCTCAAATACCTTCTTGAAATGACTTTTGCATTGTAATCTTTTTACCAATGGTTATGACTATTCGTTTTTTATGGTACATGTTGAAAAATTCAAATAGTTAAAAATAAGACATATCTCAAAAATACGCTGTTGAAAGGAGTAAAGGAATATATGGGGAGGATGGTGATCCGGGCGGAAGAAAGGAGCTATTGTAGACCCCTTCTAATGTGTGCATGGTTGTTGAGGGCTTACAAAAGGATCCTTTGTTAGTTAAAATGCAGACATGCACAGACACCTACGTCCTTTTGCACGGTTCATTTTATCTCGCACTAATGCAACATAAGAATTTCTGAGACAGTACTGCACCACTAAAGTGTTTTTAAAAAAGTAGATGCCAACACGGGACGCTGCTGAGCAGCCTTGAAAATGGCTGCTTCCAGCTGAGCTCTGTGATCTACTGTACTCCACCCGCCGCAGGCCTGCCATCCAGCCCAGGTAAATACGCTCTGTCTGGTGGCTGTGGAGTCCGTGAGGCCTGCGCGGGCCGCTGATTGAGGGTAGTGAGGTGGCCACACTCTTGAGGCAACAAGCAGTGACCGCTCCCTGCTGGTGCTTGCTTTTGATGTGGGCTGGCGGCTGCCAAGATGAAAGAGGGAGCCCTCCCCCCCGAGGCTGTAAGAGGAAGAGGGCCTGCAGCCGGAGCAGAGACCCGATATGTGCGGCAATACATTGTGAGGTGTAGGAGATGCAGGGGCCTGCCTCGCGGCCCTGCTGCAGTCTTGTCGTGGCAGCCTCTGGTGCAACACTGAGGATGTGGGTGCGTGGAAGAGGGGACACCGGCTCCCCCCCTACTGACAATGAAGGGCTGAGTACTGTTGGCTGAGGCACTGGTGGCTGAAGGGGGTTCCCTTCCTACTCCCTGTGCCCAAGGAGAAAAGGAGAAGGACACGCTCTTTGGGTTGGGTAACTCTGGGATCCCTAGGCTTTGGAGGCCTGCAACAGCATGGTTCACCCTGTAATCCCACCTCACACCAGAGCCCAGGCTGATAACCCTGTGGACACTGGTACTGGTGAGTCGGATGCAGGTGGTGTGGCACACTTTTGCACCCCTGTGGGACTGATAGTACTATATAGCATAGCCCATGAGCCCTTGGGCGCTGATCTCGGCATTCAGCGCTGTGCCTGGGAACACGACTATTGGAGCCTGAGGTCGGGCCTGAAGCTTGGGAAGTTCCCACTACTGAAGGATCCTGCTAGCTGTGTGGCCGCCTTCCCCACTAGGTACGCAGTGAATGCCTGATTGCAGGGGCTCCCTGTCCCACATCAGTTGGAATCATGACAAAAGGGAGCAGAGCCCAGAAAAAACAAAGCAAGATTGATACCTTTGCCTGTCAGGCGAGCAGACCTCGTTTGAGGTCATTCGGGACCCGTGGGGTGCCATCGGGGGCCACGGCCTCTGACATGCCGGACTTGGGGCAAATCATGGATAAAATGCAGACCGGCTTTGCCGCAGTAAATTCATCACCACGACTATCTCCACACTAATGCCAAGATGGAGTGGGGAAAGTGCCAGCAGGAATATCCCATATTAGGACGGCAGAGGATGATGTGGTGGTGCTGAAGACCAAGGTGTCTTCATTGTCCAGGGCCTCTGGCGGGCCTTGCAACAATGTGATGACGTGGAATCCCGGTCCAGGTGCAATAACATCCGCCTGACCGGCCTCCCTGAGGGGTTTGGCAGGAGTCCCATGGAAACTGCTGTGGAGGCCCTGCTCGGGGAACTACTTGAAGGTGTGCAAGTATAGCCTGTTCTTGGCCAGTGCTCCTACACATGTGAAGACGGTGTAACTTTCGGGAAGAACCTGTTGCAACTTAGGATCCTATCTGGTTCACTAGTAGTCTGGGGACGAGTATGCAGTTTAGCCACGACAGTCCTGTACTACTGCAGGGGAGCAGTCCTTTCATCACACTGGGACTATCTGGACATGGCCGGAGTGGGGTGTCTTTCCTTGGATGTGCAGCATGGTTCAAAACTTGCCTGTCAAAGAGACCATGAAGTTGGGCAATGTGTTGTATAAACAGATGGGGTAGGTGTTCTGCAGATGGTAATGAACTGAGAAAAGGGAAGTGCCTCACCTTTGGTGCAGGTGTAGACTACTACCCAGATTAGTGTATTTGTTGGACAAGGGCAACTGCATGAATTTTCCGTACATATTATTTTTCTGTGGACGTGGAAAAAGTTAATCTGCGTGATTTCTCTGCTCCGGTAAGAGGTCAATCGGGCAGTGATACGGGCGATGATGAGGCAGCTTGTCTGCATGCCTGCAGATGCTTGAAATGCTGTAGAGATTTCACTAATGGCGGCAACTATGTTGGGGGCAGTACGTTTGATAGTGCTGGACCTCGTTCGCGAATTGTGGGTCTGGCAGACTTGATGACTGTGTGAAGAATAAAAGCCAACGGTAGACCAAGCAATAGTGGGTTAGTCCAGCAATTCTCAGAAAGCTTGCCGATTTGGCGCATACATGACTCACATGACTCAAAGTGAATAATCTCTTGATGATCCTGAATTCTTAGAGTAGTGAAATGGGTGATGTCCCCGGAGGTCAGAGGAAGCCATACGCAGAGTGGAGTGGTGCTGCGGAAGCTTCAAAAACATGTTACACTCACGCTTGTCAGGTCCTTGGAGGTTGTGAGGTCCACTTGGGGTCTTGGGAATGTGAGCAGAGCATCACCAGGTGGGTGGTGGTTTGAAGGTCAGAGTATAAGGATTAAGTTTGTTTTGGCGTAGGTGTGGGGATTGATTGCAGGTGTGTGGGGAAATTATTAATTTACTCATTAGTCTTTCGGTCCGTTTCTAGGAACCGGCCAAGTCCCCCAAACAAAGATGGAGGCAATGAGTCCTACTATGAAGCAACCCAGCTCCTCAGTAGCTTGAAACCCTATTGATCTAAACTGTATTCCATCTGCAGAACTCATCTGTCGACTGCTATTGAGTTCACCACCCTATGTGTGGGCCTTCAAGAGTCCAGGAAAAATGTAAAATTCAGCACTCCATGTGGGGGCAGTGCATTATCTCCAGTGCGTTGAACAAAGTTCAGTAGGTGCATCTATTTATTGAAGTCCGGGATTTGAGATGAAAACAGTCCACTTGTTTGTGCCGCTGCTCCACTGCATTGCTCTTGGGCCTATGGTAGGTATAGTAGTTTCCTCCCCACTTGTGTGCCGGAGATACTGCGCTTTTCCAAAGCACTCAATCGGCACACTACAGCAGAACACTCAAGACCAAACATTTGGAACTCTACTTTGGATCCGCTTGGCTTATTTGGAGCTGCACTGCGGCGTGAAGTGTTTACCCCCCAAGCCCACTCTTTAGCCCTCACATTTCCAAGCATTGCCAGAACATCTGGAAAATCAAAGATCAATTTACTGTGGTAAGGGTTATCCAAAGCCTCAATAGCTTCCTAGGTGAAGAAAAAGACTTCCAAAAGCTTGCTATAAGATTAGAAGAATTAACATGAAAATACAAAAAGAGTTTTTTAACTTTTTTTTTTTTTTTAATACCTGATCCGCCATCCTGCATTTGTAAAACTCTATTGAGGTGATTTTTAGCTGTGTAGGCTTCAGTTGGTAGTGTGAGAAACCTGACAGTATTTTCCCACCTTCTCCCCTGGAATCTTCCATTCAGGTGGCCAGGGAATGCCCATTGCTTTTGGATCCTGGCCCTGGGGGTGGTCCAGTGAGGGAGGATCACCTGAGTTGGAAGGTCACGAGTGATTGGGAGGAGAATACCCAAAGGGGGAGACATGGTATTCACCCATTCCCAATAATACCCCAATCCATTCTCTCAGCCTTCATGGGTTTTTTTCAATCGCACCCCATCTTCTCCCCTCCCTCATTTCCAACAAACAGATGCAGAAGATGCAACTAAGATAAATGAGGATTACCCAAAGGAAAAGCATTGGGAAACGAGACGGGCCTACTACTACATCCTACCACTAGGCTGTCCCACTAATAGTCAGGAAAACTGTGCACACCTGACTCGTCCCTACACTAAGGTGGAGTTGTGTCGGAAGCAGCGAGCGAGCTGGGGATGCTATCTGGACTAGAGAAGCGACAAAGCAGCAGAAGGTGAAGCCTGGTGGAGGGCGGCGTGTCGAGACGCTTGCTTGGTGTTTGTGAGGAGCTGCAGCGTGGCTAGGGAGCTGTGCCTCCAAGGAGCCGGAGTGAGGCAGCTTGCATCCTGCTGGCAATGGTCGGTGAAGTGCTCCTTCTGGTCCCAAGAGCATTTGAGGGGCAGGTGGTGAGACCCTGACCTCAGCCGCGCTTGTCCAGAGGCAAGACCGCCTGTCAACGCAATGCTGCCAGGTGAGTTTTGTGGAAGTCAGGATCTGCGGAGCGTGCGTTTGACTAGGGCAGGAGACGGGCACAGTTTGCAAAGTGGCACAGAACGGAAATCGAGTGAAGTACAGAAAATTTACGAAAGAACAAAGCAGGAAAACAGAGAAGTAAAAGGCGCTAGTGGCGCTGAAAGAAAGTAAAGCAGAGTAAAGACGTGAAGTGTGCAATGGGCACGAGCATCAAACGGACAAGTGGAAGTGTGCACGATAACGAAAGGAAGTGAGTACGATAACGAAAGGAAGTGAGCGAGAGGCACAATATAAAGACAAGAAAGCAAGTGTGCACAGTGAAGAAAAAGGGCAAGTGTGCACAGTGAATGAGAAACAAAAGAAAGCAAGAAGGGGTGCAGGAAGCACCTGAAGGTGAAAGGGTGGAAAGAAAAATGGATGGGTGCATGTGTACACAGTGTAAAATGCGTGGCAGTGGCACCGTACAGAGAACAGAAAGCAAAGGACAGTGCAAGTGTGCACAAAGCAAAGGGAACAAAGGAGAACCAAGAAGGGGTGCAGGAAGCACCTGGAGGCGTGTAAAAGAAAGAGCAAGGAATAAGGGAGGGGTTAAAGATCAAAGTGGTCTCACTTGGGGCACAACAAAGAGCCCAGTGTTCGCTAAAGTCTCTGATGCTACCCATGTAAGAACTGTACAGTGAAAGGTGCATCCTGACCAGGAGAACCTTGTTAAAAGATGGCATGGGCTTAACCTTGGGGAAGGGAAACCTGAGAGGCCTGACCAGAACTGTGTTTTCTTTTTGTTTGAAACGGGAAGAGACCAAGCTTGGGGGAGGGAACCCCAAGAGACCCAGGGATATTGTGAAATGTGTTGATTTTGCTGCAAGAGCCCTGGATGTAAGGTTCTAAGGGCTGCCCTTTTGAATTGAACATTCTTGCACTGGCAGAACTACACCCATTTATAAGACTATCTGAAACCAGCAGTGGCTTACATTTCCCTTTCTTTGAACCACTATTCTTCCCTTTTTTTTTGTTGCAAACTTTATTTTTGGTTGCAGGTCACAGTACACTCGCTGCCGTTTGTACATACATGGTACAATTATATAGTGCATATAGATAACCCAAATCCCTTTTCAATTATTTGCATCAGCTGCGTGCATGCAGAAAATTATAAAATTGCAGATGGGGAACAACTCAACATGTTATATCCTGTACACTATCACTATCGGAGTTTTAAGAGGTATTGTCTAGGTATGCCCTGAACGGAGCCCAAATGTCTTTTGGTTTGCATGGAGAGGGGACCATCCACATAGTTCTCCTCGCATTCATTTACATAGGTCAGTGCTGTAAGGAACTGTTCTGCGGTCGGGGCCTGGGAGCTCTTCCATTTCTGGAGGATACATTTCTTTGCAATTGCACAGGCAACATTGAACAGCCTCCTGATTTTTTCTGGGGCCTTTCCGATGTCACCAAACAAGTATTTCAGAGGGTTGAGGTTTGCAGGGATTTGTGTTATGTCTTCTAGAATGTTAGCCACTGTGCGCCAGAATACTGCTATCTGGGGACATGACCAGTACATATGAAACAAGTCCGCACCTGGGGCGTGGCATTTTGGGCAGTTATCAGATAAGGTGTTACAGAACTTTGCCATTTTTACCGGGGTGAAGTGCAGCTTGTTCAAAATCTTGAACTGTATTAATCTTAGACCTGTGTTCAGTGAGATCCTCTTAGATAATAGGCAGTATCTAATCCATTTCCCTGTCTCAATTGTAGTCCCCATGTCCTTTTCCCATGATGCTTTGGTAGTGTTCAGTGTTTCCGTGTGCGCCTGGACTATGTTGTATAGTTTGGACACCCCCGTGCCTGCTTGGGAGTACGAAGATTGGTAACATGCTTGTTCGGGAGGTTTGTCTGGAAATGATGGCCACCGTTTATTAAACGCCGCTTTCATGCGGTGGAATTGGAGAGTGATCAGTTGGTTACTACCAACCGAATCTGCGAAGTCTTCAGGGGTTACGAATTTACCATTCAGAAACATGGTTTTCATTGTGAGATTGTACTCTGGGAGCCAACTTTTCTGTATACCTATGTCGTACGTAGGTGTGATGCCTGGGGCCTGAGTCATAGGGGGTGTCTATGTGGAGTCGTTTGTTGATTGCGGCCCATGCTGCGACTGTACAGGAGGAAGGATCAAACTTACAATCATCTTTATATGATTTTGTGAATATAATGGAACGCAAGTCTGTAGGGCGGACTGAATGTCGCTCAATAGGTATGTGCGGTGTACTATCCGAAGGGTCCTGCCAAAACTTTGCGTAGTGTGCCTGCGCCACATAGTAATACAACTCAGTCAGGTGCAGCAAAGCCTCCTTTTTCATAAGGTTCGACCAACTTGTCCCACCTCATCCTGCTTACCTCCCCCCCGTTCCACACGAAAGTGGTGGCCATAGATCGCAGGTTGTCAAAAAAGGGTCTGCCCGGCCAAATGGGGACGTTGCAGAAGATGTAAAGGAGTTTAGGGAGTACTGTCATCTTGAGTACCGCTATACGGCCTGCTAGGGATATGGGGAGTCTGGCCCAAATTTGGAGTTTGGAGTAATTTGTTTGTAAAGTGGACTCCTAGTTGTCTATGTAAAGGGAATTGCTGTCACGAGAAACTAGGATTCCCAAGTATCCGATGGAATCGGGGGGGCCCACGAGAGGCCATGTGTGTTTGAGGGGCAAGCAGTGGCGTGTGTTAATGGAAAGATTTCGGACTTGGCAACATTCATCTTGTAAACAGAGTGTAAGGTATATTCGCTTACCACGTCTAGTATAGGGGTTACATTCTTTTCTGGTTCTCAAACATATAGCAGTGCATCATCTGCATATAATGAGATGGCTTGGTACACCCCGGCCATGTTTATGCCCCTCAGATCTTGTCCGACCCTAATTGCAGCCACCACTGGCTCTATTGTGAGGGCAAAAAGGATTGGGGAGAAGGGACAACTCTGCCTGGTTCCTCTGTGTAAAGTGAATTGGGTGGATAGGGTTCGATTGGTTAGTACCTTGGCTTTGGGTGAAGAGTACAGAAGCCTGATACATCCTATCAGATAAGGGCCGAATGCAAATTTATGGAGGACCTCGAACATATATAGCCACGAAACCGAATCGAACGCTTTTTCCGCGTCTAATGATATGGCTACGGCCTGTGCCTCTGGCTTGATCTGTGCCAGGATACTGAATGGCCTACGCAAGTTTAGGGCCGTGGATCCTCATGGGGATGAATCCACACTGGTCAGGGTGTATTAGGGAGGTCATTTTGGGAAGCAATCTGGTGGCCAGCACCTTTTGAGAGGATTTTGGCGTCAGTGTTGATCAAGGACAGGGGGTGGTATGAGGAACGTTCATGGGTTGAGCATGACTTATAAAGATCGGCATTGAGGCCGTCCGGTCCTGGGGTTTTACCCGCTGCCAACTATTTAATTGCCTCAGTAATCTCATCGCTCGTTATGGGTTGCTCAAGGGCCCAGTTGTCTTCTAAGGTCAGCTTGGGGAGGGCGATCTTACTCAAATATGCTTGTATATCGTTTTGCGTACATCTATCGTGGTTGGCATATAAACTAGCATAGTAGTGTGCAAATTCAAGGTTAATTTCACTCTCCCCATTCACAACTATACCCTCTTCTGTCAGGATGCTCGTGATGGGGGCATGGCCATGTTCATTCCGGAGTATGCGGGCCAGATGGTGACCTGCTCTATTGCCCTCCCCGTATCTGCATGCTCTGGCCGGGGTGGCCATGTATTGCTGTTCTTTGGTTGCCATATCATTGAAGATTTGGAGATGGAAGCCGATATCAGCCAGGGTGCGTTTGTCATGGGCCATACTGTACTCGGTTTCGAGTATTTGCAGGAGTGATTCTATATTATCCAGCTCAGTTCTAACAGCTCTGAGGAGGCCAGTCGTTTTAGACATCAAGTTACCCCGTACCCACACCTTGAATGTCTCCCATATGGTTGCCCAGCTGTCCACGGAGCCTTTAAGCTGGAAGAATTCTGCCATATCAGTGTGCAGAGTTTCTACGACATTCGGGTCTTTCAATATGTTGGGGGGCATCTTCCATTGCCGTGGTGAGCGGTTGATGTCGGGGAACAGGACGTCTAGGGTAACTGGGGAGTGATCTGAGAGTGTACAAGGGAGAATTTCACAACATTCGATAAGATTGACCAGAGGGGACGAGATGAGCCAGTAATGTATTCTGGATTCTGTATCGTGAACTGAAGAATAGAACGTGTATTTTCTTTCAGTAGGATGGGTGCTTCTCCAGGCATCGGAGAAGGTGAGTTCCTCTTGAGCGTGGAGTATAACGTTGGCCGCTTTAGTGAGAGGTCTAGGTTTGCTGGAGGACCTATCCAGCGTGGTGTCTAGAATGGTGTTGAGACCCCCTCCCCAGAGGATCCAGCCATCTGTCGTCGGGTATATTTCTGCAAGGAGTTGTATGTAGAACTCTGGGTCATTTAGGTTTGGACCGTATGTGTTGACCAGTATGTGTTTTTCACCAGCCACCGTGCCCCAGACAACAACGTATCTGCCTTGTGGGTCTATCTTGCATTTTTGGTGGAGAACCCCAGTGAGGGGTGTATCAGTGTGATGACACCTCTGTTTTGAGAGGAATATTCTGTGTAATGTCTATTGTCACCCCATTGCCGCAAGATACTCTCGTGGGCAGATTTTAATGCATGGGTTTCTTGGAGCATCACAATGTGCGGGTGGTGCCTGTTAATGTATGCTCCCACTTTGCTGGCTTTCGCCCTGTTGTTTAACCCCCGAATGTTCCAGGTAAGCATTTTCAATTGCAGCCCCATGGGTGTTCTAGTTTTTTGTGCCATTTCCGTGTATCCTGATGGCTCTTGAGAGTGGGCTTTCTCACAAAGGAGAGCAGCGAGTGAAGCAGTGAGTACAATTTTAGCTATAAACAGAACAACACAAACCTGCGCCTTGTGCCCAACTGGGCCTTCTGAGGTATAAACGTTGATCTCAAATAACCGAACCGTCCCATATTACCCATGCCCGGCTCCACCCACACCATCGTGCCCAACTTGATGATGATCCCTTTTAACTAACTTGTGGATATTCCCTGAGAAGGGGTCGAGTGCAGCAACTCCGCTTAATAGTCGAGTGCACCTCATCCGGCAATATTCAAGGATAGGAAGCAGAGGCGCTTCTCCATCTCTCCCTGCTTCGAACATTTCCGGATGCCCAGAAGGGGCCCCCTGGTTGACACGACTGGTCCCTTGGCATGATGATTCAGGCTACACCGGCTGCTGTAGGTCATGTTGGTCGAGGTCCGGTCTCCCAGGTGGAAGGGGTATTGAGGCTTCCATGTAAGACAGAGCTGCCGCAGGAGACTCAATGTGCTCTTCCACCGTGCTGTGTACAAAGAGAAGGGCATAGGGAACCTGTCGTAATCGCAACTGGCGCTTGACGGTTTCGTAGGACCGCCTTGGAGTTTGGACTCCTGCCGAGAAATCCGGATAGATGTGGATGTGATCATTGCCGAACCTCAGGGGTCCCTTCTCTCATGCCAGCTTGAGGATGGCATCTCTATCCCTGTAGTTCAACAATTTGGCTATGACCGTACAGGGAGGGGCCCCGGGTCAGGGCGGTGGAGCGAGGGAACGATGTGCCCGCTCACCAAGGAACTGTGGTGAAAAAGCATCCTCCCCGAGGAGGGATTTCAAAAGGTCTTTGATTTGGGATTCCAATGGACCTTTACAGAATGTCTCTGAAAGGCCGACTATCTGGATGTTTCGTCTGGAGCAAGATTCCAAATCGTCGCACTTGTCAGAGTTTATTCATTTCTCCCCTCAGGAGTGATATGTCTTGGGTGTTTTGCCGAGTTGAATCCTCATTCGTACCAATTCTGTCTTCAGCCTCTGTGATTCTGGCACTTTCTTTGTCCAGTCGGGTTTTTAGTGAGCCGATTGTGGAGACGATGTGGTCGAGTTTGACGTTGATAGCCAGAAACCCACTCTGTACCGTGGTCAGTAGGTGGTCGAACTTCGAGTCTTCCTGCGAAGAGGAGGGAGCAGGGGGTTGCGTGGCTGGGCTCTCGGGAGGCGATTGTGAGCTTGTGAATGAGTCCATGGGGCCAGTTTTCCTGCTCTTACCCACGTTCTTACTAGGCATTGTTGAAGCAGGTAGCCTGTACCAGATAATATCGTAAAGCCGTATGCTGGTGTGTCGCAGCGAATGGGACAGGTGGGGGTATGAAGGCCGTGAGGGTCCCGGCGTGTCTGCTACGCCACCCACGACACGTTGGTGTGCTGCGTGAGCTATACGGTTCAGAGTGTTCAGAGCTGGGGTACACAGGAATGTGCAGCGTGGCCGGACGGCAATGGGATCAGAACCCACCGGAGGAAAGTATGAGGAGGGCCAGCAGGCGCCCATGATGAATATCAGGCTCCAGAGCAGAATATGTCTGGCCTGCACTGATGATGTTGGGGGCGATTGGATTGTGGCCTCCCACGTTAATATGGGCAACAGTCGTGTTATTCCTATAGGAGAGATGTGCCACTTACACGTGCCACCGTGTGGCAGTGTTTTGCGTCCGAATACAGGAGAGCAACAGTTAAGGACAAGCAAATGAACTTCCCACTAGGGGGGGATTGCTGGGGTTCTGTGGTGGCCTCCCGTGTGTCCGAGGGTTTTCACGCGTTACTGCTTTGCTCCATTCACGAGTGCAAGGAGATGTTCGCCAGCTCCCATGACGGGTGCCGCTTATGAAGCGCTGGGGCCCCGCTGCATGGCCCAGAGCTCCGCCGCTCACCTGGTCATAGCGTCTCTCCGCTCCTCCGCGCACACCTCTCCACGGCGAGCCGTGCCAATGGAAACGTCTGGTCCGGGCCGCCGGTCTGTTAGCTGGGATGGGCCCTGGTCCGTCGTTGATGCGCAGTATCGCGTCTGGTCGTAAGGACAATCCCGCCAGCCTCCCGAACGAACAGGAGGGGGATCGAGCGCTTCTGCTCCGAGCCGCGAGGCTCTGGCTCCGGATAACGTTGAGAGGAGACGGCTTGGGCAGGGTTCTGCAGCCGATTCAGTACGTAGAGCAGGATGTTACGGGGATGAGCACAGCGATGCCCTGGGTCCGTCGCTCCGCCCACCACGCGGCCTGAGCGCATCAAGGAGCAGCGGCTCTGCCGTGGATTCTCGTGGAGCCGAAAGTCGGCGAGGGCCCGCAGCCACAGAGCCTGTCCCCGCTCTCAGGCTTGGAGTGTCCGATTTCGATCGGGATATCGCCTGTGGGTGCCGGGTCAACTAGGGGATCAGCGTGGGCATATATTGAAGTTTGATGCGCTCTGCAACACAGGATAAAGTTCAAAAGGATTTGTGCCGGAGAAGAGCTTCTCGCTCAAGCGGCCATCTTGTTGCGCAACAGCGCTCCCTTCTCCACTATTCTTTCCTTTTTAAAGACTTCCTAACACTTTTTGTAAAGAGTGAGGGCAAGTGTAAGTTTAAACGTTTTTAAACGCAGCCTGAATGTTTTGGATTTTCAGACATTGACAGCCCTTCGACACACATCAGTTAAGGGAACCATCCCTTTAGAGTTTGTGCCAGTTAGACATTGAACCAACCCAGGAACCTTAGTAAATAAAGGTTTGGAAACTGACCTCTTTGAGTCTGTGTCTCTTGATACCAGTTCTGTCTCACAGTAGTTATAGGGACCGGTGCAGAGAGTGGCAGGCTAGCTAGTTAGTTTTTGTTCAGTTAAGTGATTGGCAAATTGGACATCAGGTTATATGATTAATTTGTTTTTATTTCTAATGCGCACCAGACACAATGGTATCAGGGTGCATCAGCAAGACGATGCAAAGCTTACAAGGTTACAGAGTTACAAAATAGCAGGAGGCCAGGTCAAGGTAGTACATGTATACAAATTGTATACAGGTAGGTTACATGGGCATAGAAAACAGGTAATACAGGAATTCCAATACAACAGAAATTATACATCCTAGGTATAGAGTGCAGAGATCCATCCTAAAGGTCGGTGGATTTGAGTAGATTGGAATAATTTTGTCTGAAGTTCAGGTAGGGTTGGTCTTCTCTAAGGTGGTATGTCAGAGAGTTCCAATGTTTGGCTGCTTTTATGCGAAAGCTACTCCCGCCAACCTTGGTGAGTCTAAATTTAGGTACAGTGAGGCAGTTGGCGTTATTAGATCTCATGAGTCTGATGGATGTTTTTCTATGTAGTCTATCTGCAAGATAGCTAGGGGCAGCGTTATTTAGTGCTTTATGAGTCAGGGATGCAGTTTTTAGCAGGATTCTATGGGTCAAAAGCTAGTTTTGGTGTCTAGTCACTGAGCTATGAACTAGTCTATTAATACCTAGAGCAGATCTATCTTGAGGCTTTGTATGCTTTGGATAATGTCTTTGTTGGCGCCAATGTAAAGAGCGTTACAGTAGTCCAGCCGAGAGAGTATTAGAGCTCTGGCCAGGATCATGTAGCTGTCGTTCGATAGGAAGGGTTTGCCAGTCCTAATGAGCTTGCACGTGTAGGCAGTAGTAGAGGCCATGGATTTCACTTGTTTATCAAGAGAGAGGGTGGAGTCCGATAGAAACCAAGGGTTTTTACTTCCTTAGCCACTTTAATAAGGTTTCCATCAATGGAGAATGAGGAATATTCCTGGCCTAGTTTCTTGAGGTTAAGGTTGGTGCCCAGGATGATGAGCTCCGTCTTGTCATCATTCAGGCATAGACCATGAGTGGCCATCCATGCTTGGATGATGAGGTACTCTCTATTCACCAGTGCCAAATCCTTGTTGTAATCTCCTGAAAGTGGGAGGAGCATCTGAGTATCATTTGCATAGTTAGTGCAGGTGATACCCAGAAGGTCCAGATCGTCAAACAGGGGCTTAGTGAATATATTGTACAGTGTCTGGGAGACACGGGATCCCTGGGGGACACCACACGTGATAGGGGCAGGGTCTGCCGCTGCCGAGGGGGAGAAGACCCTCATGGGTCTATCACTCAGGAATGATTCTATCCATCTGATAGCCTCTATGGAAAAGTGGGCTGCTGAGCCCAGATGGCCGCATAAGACCTTGTGATCCACTAGGGCAAATGCTGCTGAGAGTTCTAACAGTTGGAGGAGGCCTGTTTTACCTTTGTCTCTTAACTCATCGACTTGAGTTTAAGTCGATGAGAGCGGTTTCCGTCCCATGACGAGGACGGAATCCAGATTGTCTTGCTCTCAGGAGCTTGTGGAGTTCCATATATTTTTGGATCTGTGTGTAGGCCACCTTGATACGAATCTTGAGCAGAAATGGTACCGTCGTGATGGGACCATAATGGGGATGAGAGGGTCTAGTGTTTGTTTCTTTAACAATGGGAGAACCAAGGATTGCTTCAGATTGGTGAGAATAATGCAAGTTGAGAATGAGGCATTGATCTATTTAGAGATGAAAGGGGCAAGATCTCTTGCAGCATCTTTTATAATCTGCGCCGGGCAAAGGTCACCTTGGCAGTTGGACGGTTTGAGTGATAGAATAACTTTTTCTACCTCTAATGTGATTGTTCTGGTGAAGTGGAATCTGGCGGGATGGTCCAATGGTATTTCATTAGTCGGAGGATGTTGTCAGATTGTTGTGAGATATAGACGGCAGCTTTTTTTGGGCTATTTTGTTCTGGAGAGTGGTTACTTTATTGGATAGTGCCCGTTGAATGTCAGAGCACCATTTTTGGTGCAGATATCTGGTGTGGGAATGGGGGACTCCATCTCTTTTAATATGGAGAATAATTCCCTCATACTGGAGTTGACGTTGGAGATCCATTCGTTGTATGAGTTAAGTTTAGCCAAGCAAATATCATTTTTATATTTTGGGGATTTTGGTTAACTTTGTTTTGTTGTCATCTGTAGGGAATAGTCTCCAGGTGGTTTCACATTTCCTTTTGAGGAGTCGTAGGTCCTGTAGCTGGGGGGGGTGAAACACTTTGATGAAACACTTTGAACTTTAGGTTTGCTGGGTCTGA
Source organism: Ambystoma mexicanum (assembly GCF_040938575.1). Lineage (NCBI taxonomy): Eukaryota > Metazoa > Chordata > Amphibia > Caudata > Ambystomatidae > Ambystoma > Ambystoma mexicanum. Next base: position 1,403,780,590 of record NC_090934.1, on the reverse strand, counting down.
GTTTCAGAGGAGCAATTTTATCGACAGTACTAAGCATAATTTTGTTGTACTCGTGGACCAGTGTACCTGGGTCTAGGTTGTCGGCCAAAGCGTTAGAGTGGGTAGAATGGCAGGGATCACTTTCTCCACTGTAATATTCTTTTTATTCCTTGTTAGACAAGGTGGGACGGTAGGTGAGACCATCGGGAATGGTCTAGTTGTGGCTAGTGTAAAAGACGCAAGGAAGTGGTTGTCCACAGTTGTGGAGAGATAGAAGTGATGGTGGCAGAGCAGTCATGATCAGCCACCCAGTCTAGGGTTCCCCCTTTTATTATGTGTGGGTTTGTTGATTTGTTGGGAAAGGCCTAATTCTGATAAGATATTGGCTATAGTGGTAGTGTTTGTGTCTGCTGGGTCGTTGAAACCTAGATTAAGGTCCCCAAGTAAAGGTAGTTGGGTAGTAGTTTTGAGGTTGTTGGAAAGGAGGGTATGGAGGTCCTCCTCAAAGGTCCCAAGTGGAGCAGGTGATCTGTAGATCAGGTGAATGGTAAGGGTCCGCAAGTTGAGGGTGTTAGGGGGTGTTTCACTGTAAGGGCTTTGCAGGATTGTAAGATTAGTGGAGGGGTTGATCTCGATAATATTATGGCGATGCCGCCACTGGTTACATCTCTGTCCTGTCTCAGTATTGTGTAGCCGTCTGGGATGGCTAACGATGGCAATGGTCCTGCAGCATCATGTAACCAGGATTCCGTTATAGCAAGGAAATGCAGATTGTCTGCTAGTATTTTGTCCAAGATATCTGTTGCGTGGGCAACCAGGGATCTGGCGTTCATGAGGGCTCCTTTAAGCGGGTGCGTCTCCAGTAAAGGCGAGTCCTTCTGGCTAGGAGTTGGTATGCAGTCAACTATCTTTGGTAAGTGCTCAGTGTGCTGCTTAGAATTTGAGTGCAGAGGGGGCAAGATAGCGGCATGTTTGGTAGTGTTAGACTTTTTATTAATCAGGAGATTGGTTTTTCTTATTTGTCGAGGGTAAAGATCTCATGAGTGGTTTGTGTAATTTAGTTAGTCTGGCTCGCAGTCTAAGGTTTCTGTCTATTACGGTGCAAGGATTTCTTCCGTTGGGTTTTATTACGGTGCAAAGATTGTTTCTGTCAGGTCTTAGGTTAGTCAGATGGTCAGGGTGACTGATGAGAGGGAGGTTATTTACTGCCATTGTAGTCGGATTGGGAAAGGGTTGTGCAACAGCAAGGAGGCTGGTTCTGCAAAGTAAATTGGTTAGGCATAGATTAAAAGTAATGGTGTGCATGTTTCAAACGGTGGGTTCGCCAAAGGGCTCTTCGAGCAGCACACGTTAGAAGGGTTGGGTCATTGGGCTGGATCCAATTAATGGGCATAAAGGCACTTTAGACTAAATCAGATAGGCACAGATGCACAGTTTGTTCAGATAGGTGTATCCACATAGTACAAATGTGCAGAGTGTAGCATTATATCTAAGGGCTAGATAGGTTGGGTTAACAGGTGAGGAAGAGCACAATTCAAATTTTCCTGGCAACACAGTAAACTAATTTCGGAAGTGGGCCTCTATCTAAGCATATAATTACACCATTCCAAAATGCTGTAAATTAATTTCGGCAAAGGGCCAACATCGGGGCCTAGCAATGCAATTCAATGGACTTGCTCACATAGACTTGGACCAAAATTGAACAAGGGTGCAAAAGTTCAGCAATACGGTAAAATACGGTAAGTTTAGCATTTAAATGGTCCTAGGCAGACTATGTGGTATCACAAATGTGTGACTAAAATTACTAGCTGTAGGAGCATACACTGGCAAAGGAGGATTTAGGGATTAATGAAGCAGTAAGCACTTGCACCGAGTGTGAGGATAAAAATGGCAGTTATCATATGCAGGAGTACAGTAGACCAGTTTTAGGCAGTGACTATAGTTTACTAGCAAGGATGCCGCAGACGGCTTGGGCACTATGCGCTAGTACCCAGGCAAAGTGGGCTGGGAGCGATATACCACGGGCTGGTTGCAACAGATGGTGCTGTAAGATGTGGTTACAACGTCATAGAAGTAGTCATCTTGGGAGGAAGGACAATAGAATGCAGTGTTAGGGTATTACAGTGAAGGGTGTTACAAAGTAGTCCAGTCAGCTGAGGTTTCGAACTGCATCATTGTGAAATCTGGAACACACAAATATAGTCAGTAAACACATTAGTGTGCAGAGCGTCCACGTTCGAACAGGGCTTACTGCTGATCAGGATTTCAAAGAAATGGTCCAGCTCCAGACTATGGACGGAATGTGGTGAGACTCTCATATAAAGGAGTTTGGACTTTAGTACGTGTATCGTACTTGTATCAATTGATCGTATCCTATAAGGGGAGAAAATACTTTGATAACTGGCTACTGGTTTCATTCCCTTGCTGTGGTTTTAGTTTTGGGAGCTACTGGACAGCCGGGTGTTTGTTCTACTACTTTCAATCTTAACCTCTGTGCCTTCTGCAAAGATGCCCAGGTACAGGATAAATTAAGACCAGTGGGGTACAGCGGGCTAAATGTGGGGAACTATGGTAGGGTAGGGGAGGGTTGGTCTTGTTCGCTGTAGTCCGATTAAGGTGTGGTGGCTCTCAGGTGGGAGGGAGCTTGGACCATCACTTTGGACCAGACGGCTTGCTGGCAATTTGCAGCTCTTCGTAATTACTGGTGACTTGGTCAATGTTAACTGGTGCACTAGTTGGTAAACGCGTGTGGGGATGCTTCTGTGGAAGAGGTGGTGCATGGGAACACAGAGATGAAGAGCTAGTGTTGACCTCTGCAGAACCTTCATAAGGGGCAGCCATGCACGAAATAGCCTTTCAACCTACACCTATATAGATGTTCGAGTCTCCTCATATAACTTTCCTCTTTAGAGGGGGAGGGGAGTTGAAGATGATCCTTCTCCATCGGTAGGGGTTCTTCTGTAACTACAGTACTGGTGGGAATCTGGCAACCTGGCTGGGAAAAAGTAGGGTGGTCGTCTCCCTCAGGTCGTCTTTTATTCAGACCATTGGTCTTGGATCTTGATCGACATTACAAGTGTGATATCAAGAAGGTCTTTAATTGTTGCCCGAGGCCAGGCCCCTGGGATGGTTCTGCATTTAGTCGTTTAGTCTGTGTTGGAGACCAGTCATCTGAGCCCTAGAACCAGCAGTGTTCTGAAAGCATTTTTGTTGGTAGTGTGCAATGTAGACGAGCATGACCCCAGCCTACGTAGACCGTGATCAAACATTGCTTGCAATATAGACTAGCAGGACCCTAGCCTACGTAGCCCGCGGTCAAACATTGCTTGCAATATAGACTTGCAGGACCCTAGCCTACGTAGCCCGCGGTCAAACATTGCTTGCAATATAGACGGGCAGGACCCTAGCCTACGTAGCCCGCGGTCAAACATTGCTTGCAAAATAGACGAGCATGACTCTAGCCTACGTAGACCATGGTCAAACAGTGCTTGCAATATAGACGGGCAGGACCCTAGCCTACGTAGACCGTGGTCAAACATTGCTTGCAATATAGACGAGCGGGACCCTAGCTTACGTAGACAGTAGTCCAACATTGCTTTTCAAGAGTGTGCATTATAAGACTTGATACCAATACCCGAATACAGGACATTGGGAAGAGAATTTAAACCATTACCTTTACAAACATTCCACTACGTGGGGTCGAAATATGCTGCACGTTGAGCTTAGTCCAACGGAACTGGATGTGCTTCATTGCAGCTACCTGCAGTGTGGTGGGCGTTGGACTAGTTCATGGTGCGTCTAGGCTTTTTCGGCACAGCGGATTAAAGTTCTATGCTCTGTCTTAGTAAGACTGTCATTCAGTGACTACTATCCATGATGTCACTTCTTTGGGAAGTCTCGCCATTGGTCTTAACCAGATTTCATTTTGCTCCATATCCTAGACCTCATGTTGGTTGTGGTTGAGTTTTTTCATAGGTTTAGTCCCCCGGCCTGCATTTGGTGGCTTGTACTTCTGAATCCTGCATTTGTAATCGTGTTTACTGCATAGATGCAAAATGTTACACTATGGTAATTTGTGAACTTACGTGCACGTTCTATCGCTCGGTTTACTGGCCCTGGAGCTCGACCTCCTGAGACATGGCGATTGTTTGGGCCGTGGACAGTAAATGAGACCGACAGCTCCTGTAGCTGAAACGTGCTTCTGTTCTGCATCAAGCCTGTCTACAGGGCACATAAATGCATTTGCTGCATCATCGTCCCAGAACACTGGAGTATGCCTCTACCGTAAATGCTGCCCGCACCCTGATAACAGGAAAGCCGACCTGCGGCTCTAGGCTTAATGTCCCAGAAGCCACTGTACTGGCTCTCTGCCAATGGGCCGCTGCACTGTGTTCAGCGTTACTGCACTTTTAGCTTACGCTTCATGAGCTAGGCAACCTCTCTCTGCACTTAACGCAGAGCCCTGTTGGACTGGACGTGTTTATCCCCCCACCCCCTCTTCCTCACACCTCCGTCTGTATGCATGCACTACCTAAATGTACTAGTATTATAAGTTTGTCTGTCCTGTCGGCCCCCCAGCTGGGTTGAAACTCTTAACACTTCATGCACTTGCACTAGGAGAAATGTTGTCCTGTCTAGTATGCTGGTTTTTCTGTTTAGATCATTCGGAAACTTCCAGGCCGAAGAATGATTACTGTGTTCCCTTCCCGCCTTGAAGCGCTTTGAAGCACTCCACCTGTGTATAAGTATACAATTAGTGACCAAGTCCTGTCCAAATCCCTCTGCCTGACTCACAAATGGCTTAACAACTAAATAGACGCTATAATCCGCACGCTAGCACAACCCTGCAGGCTTTGCAGTCCATATGGATAGTTTGTCTTCAGATCCCTTGGCACCCTCCCCTTCCTGCCAGGAAAACCCCCTGGATGAGATTCACCCAAGGATCTTGCAGCTGTGGTCCACAGTGGCAGCCAGGCATAGAGGCGAGGATGAGAATAGGTGGCACGAGAATGTAGGCTTGAACAAAACCTACATGAAGTTTTTTTGCAAACAGCAAATATTAGTCTCTCCAGCTGCACACAATTCTGACTCGTAAGCTCCAGCATGTCTTACAAGTTAGCTTTTGTTTTGTGTGGTTAGTGTTGTGTGTTTTCTTTTTTTTTTTTTTTCATTTTATTTGGAGCAGTGGTAGCATTTCGTATAAATATGCGGTAGCAAAAGGGCATAGCAAGGGAGACCTGAACCGAGCATGGGGAGAAGGCCGAGGGTGGTCCGCCTGGGGTAAAATGGTGCTGTTTACAACACACCTTCTGCGACAAAATAAAACAAAGCCACACAATTTACAAACTGTTTGGCAGGGTAACATGAAATAAATCCTATAGATGCCAAGAAACAAATGGTGTAAAGGGGCATTTTGCAATGATGCCTTTGCCCACAACATATGCCAGCTGTTTTAGTGTAAAATATTTGCATGCTGGCTGTGCCCATACAGGTCCATGCTGGCTTCACAAATATAATGCTATTATAAGAAAACGTCTAGTCTCTCTGCCAATGTATGACAATATTCCCATGTATGAACATACTCCTCTTGGCTTTGGCATATTGCCATTAAAACATGCCATGGCACCATTAGAGAACATCTCTATATTGGCTACATCATCAATGTAGACCAGTATGCTCATGGTGGCTTTGCAAATAATGGCAGTAAGATTGAAATGCTGCAGAGTGAAAACTCAATGTAGGCCAGTATGCCCATGTCAGAACACACTGGGCCTCATTAAGAGTTTCCCGGTATCCTGCCAATAATTACCGTCGCACGATATCTCCGTATTGCTGGGATATTACGGACGACAGAGTGCCGGTAAGTCCCCCTTCCCATGGAGTGACATAGGACTCCATGGGATGGGATTGCTGCAATTACCAGTACCGGTATTACCGGTCCCAGTAATTATGGCATTTCTTTGCCGGTAGGTGCCTCATCTACCGGTAAGTTGGGCCTGCTGGGAGATGGGGAGATAGGTGGTCCCCACCGGCAAACTTGAAGTGTGCTGGTCTAGAAAACTCGTTGGAGCTGGAAATACCAGCATTTCTTCTGGACCAACACACTTGTAATGAGCCCCATTATGTTGTCTTTGCCATAATGACAGTAAAACATGCATGCCACTGTAAGAAAGCGCATCCATACTGGCAACACAGCAAAATCTGTGCATGCAAATGACTGAAGGAGGACCTATCCAGAGGGGTGGACATGCGCTTATTTCAATAATGAGCTCATGTTCTCGCCCTCTAGAAAGCACTATCGGGACTGGGGGTTTGGTGGGGGGGGGGTGGCAATGAGGTCACTTGGACTAAGGGAACTGACCTCCACCTGCTGGAGAGACTTGATGAAAGCAAACTGAGTGAGCTCACTGCACCTCACAACATAATGGAGCTGGTGCAGTCCCAGGCTACAGTTTGGAGACCTGCAGGACGTCATTTGGATATTCGGATCTTGAAGCAGTAATGGAAGCCTTGTACAACTCTGTGAACGTTTAAAGAAAGAGGCAATTTCGGGGTTAGACATTGCTAGGTGGTGGGAGCTATTTAGTCCCTGGGTAGCTTGACACCAAGAGCTACCAGGAGCTACTTCTGACTCCCCAGGCAAGTCGTGCACTACAAACATAGCTATGTAATATTAACTGTGTAGGTTTGGGAATGTGTATAAAAGAGAAAAAAGTGCACACACAAGACATTTGAAGCAGATTGCATAATATATACTTGACCAAAAATGACAGAGTGCATCTTGCGCTCAAGTTAGATTTGCTGTGCACGTTGCACTAGGTTCCCCAGACGTAGCTCCTGCATAAAGGGTGATGCCCCCCCCAAGGAGCTGCTTTTTGCTCCTGGTTGGCGAATACTAATTTCGAACCCTGCATTTAACTGAATTGAACAGGTTCCCTCAAAAGGAGCAGCTGAACAGTCACCTAGTGAAAGACCTGAGGCCGAGGACCTGCCCCAAACAGTAAGCCGGACATCTGACCTCTATGACCCTGGGGGTGAAGACCGAAGAGGAACATGTTGGAGAGACCCAACAAGAGTATGCCCACATGAATCCTACCTTCCCAGCTCAATTACCTTCTTTAGAAGGCAGCCTCCAACGTGGACATGGGCTACCCATGCATGAAGGGACTACCCCATCCTGAAAGCAGTGGTTTCCACCCTGATGGGGCAGACATTACATGCTTACTCTTGAAATGTCAACGATGTCGGAACCCCCGAATATCTCAACAAAGTAATCAGATGACGACCCCCAAGCAGAAGTTAAAATTTGAGCCCATTACCTTTTGACGTACTAAATCAATAACGTGTTCTTCAATTACTTCAATTACCCATTTTAGTTTTGGATCTTGGCTGGCGCTGCTTCACAAAATGGGCAACATTTGATTTTGAAAAGTGGAGTTGCGTGTGGACTTTGTACTTGGGCTAGCACAAATATTTAAGCAACTTTGGGTCTCACCATAAGTTACTAGGGGAGTCCAGACGTGGACCCCTTTCTCACTGTTCTTAGAGAGGCACAGCTCCACCTCACTGATGAGTCCCGACTCGGCCGAAACGTGTGTTTGGGGTAGCTGTTGGTACTCTTGTTCAGAGAAGAATTGCCTAGCATTTCAGTGCTGGACTGCCCATGTGGGTGGGACAAAGACTGATATGGTTGGCATATTTCTTCTCTGTGAAAGATAGTGAGCTAAAGTCTCTGGGTAAGTCTCTCGCAACCAGGACTAATGTCTGGCAGAAAGGCTCCCAGGACCCTCCTTGTTTTTTGCACAAATAGTGAAACTTCTCTGTGCAGATTGGGGCATGGAGGCTATGCCCCTCTCGTAGCTCTGCTCTGGTCCCAGACTCTGCAGGGCTCTAGCTGACCCGCTTCACTGGCCTGCCACAAATGGCTCCACCATAGAAGCTGGGAGCACAGGCAGTGCTGGAAATGGAAAGAGTTTACTCTGGGAACGCGTCACAAAACCTCCATCTCTTTATGGAAAGCCCTGCATAAAAGCGGAGTGTTTTTCGGAACGAAAGATGCTCACAATTTTTTTTTATTTGAAATATGTGCTTGAGATTCAGCAAGAATCCCTTTGACTGAGTAATATAATTTGGGTTGTGTGCTTTTCATTGGTCACAATGCTCAACCTATCAAATGTCTGTAAATCCGGAGCTTCTGAGCGGGATGGGGGCTTTGGCTATTTTTGTATGGAGTGCACCTTCACTCTCCTGTGCAGTCTTCTCAAGTGCTCGTGGGTCAGAGCTCTGCTAGGGGAAAGGCCTTGGGGTTTCTCCTCGGCTGATCGCTGCATCTCTTAGCTAAAGGGCTGTCTGGTGAGCGTGCCGTGGCTAGACCCAGCACACTTAAAGCCCTGAGGATGCCTACATCATGCCTGTCTCCACTGGCGGCAGATTCAGAGAAGCGCGCCACCCCTGCTATCCATTATGTCTCCCCTGTCGACTACAGGGCAAAACCTGCCCCACCTGCTTTCCTGGTACAACTGTCAATTGCAGAAGGCACAGGAAAGCTTGTAGTAGAAGGAGCAAAGGGGCAGATGCAAAGGCATCCGTGCAGGCCTGCTCGCCACATGACCAGAGGGCCTACTGCAGGGGGGTCGCCAGGCATGGGCTTGCGAGGGCTAAAGCACCCCCCCACTTTGACACAACAGGCATCACTCTGCTGTTAGGCCCAGCTCAGACCACTAGAACCTGTTGCATTTCTCAACTCACAGAGCAGTGTATTCACTTAAGCAAATGCGCCACTCTGCGGGGTGAGAAAGCAGGCATTGAAGTGAAGGTAGAGGCAGAGGACCAAAGCTTGCCATGGGGAGATCATCCCCCCAAAGTTTCAGCTATAGGCTTAACTGCTGGCTCAGCTTTTGCATGGACAATGCTTTCAATAATTACCATTAACGTGTGCATGCAGGGATTGTATGTGTGCGTGCATGCATGCATGCATGCATGCATGTATGGGTGCATGCAAGCAAGGGAGTGTGAGTGGGTGTTTGTTTGAATTCTAGGTGTCTGCAAGTGCACACCACTTAATTAATGCTGTGTGAATGGTGCACACTGCGCGTGTTAATGAACGCACAGTCTAAATGTTATGGGTGCCCCTGTGAATGCCAGGTCAGCTGTGTGGGTGGGTGGGTGACTGGTAGGTGAATGTGTCTATAGCTGTGTGTATGCACAGTGGGACCTGGGGAGGGGCACTGGAGCTTGAACATTTTTTGACAAGAGCGTGGCATGTTGTACTGTTTTTTTTGGGGAAAAGGAAAGCCAACCTCAGGGTTTTTATGTGATGGTGGGTTGGGTAAATATTACAGTGGGGCTGGCTTGGCTGGTTCTTACTGCAGCATGGAATGTTGTACTCTCATTAAGGGCAAAGCTAACATGAGTTTTAATACATGGGTAGGGCATGTTTCCTTATTTTGACTTGGCTTTTTATTTTACTGGTGTGAAGGTCAAAGGCAACATAAATATTCTCACATGGGGGATTATAACATGAGTGCAACATAAGTGTTCTCACATGGGGGATTTGTGTGACAATGTTATTTATATAGCGCTTTCGCCAAAGCGCTGTACAGAGGATATATTTACATAAAATGCATCACCTAACCGTAGTTTGCACTCAATTAATGAGCTTTTATTTATTTATTGCATTTTCAAGCGCCCAAACCCGTAAGTATCTCAGCGCTGGTACAACTTGGTGAGCAGGGAGAACACGGTACATTACAGAGTAATAGGGCGAGGTAACAAGGTGCAAAAGCACCATAGCAGTACAAGGTCCATAGAGGAGGGTAGAGATCAGGGAGGTCACTTTGTAGTATGAAAGCCTGAGTTGGCCTTGTCAGTATTTGGACCTGCAAATCGCACTCTGATTAGAACAGCATGCGCTCAGCCCGCTGAGTTATCTCATCAGCTAGCCAGCAAGAGCATGTTTTCTTACTGTGGTATTGCAGTTTATTACTGGTGCTGAGGCCAAAGGCAACATGAGTATTCTTACATTGGGGTGGGGGCATTAGTGCAGCTTGCAAGGCAATGTGTTTTGTTTTGTTTTTTTTTTTTACTGTGGCATGAGATTTTTAATGCCGTTAGGGAGAAATTGCAACATGAGAGTTCTTATTTGGGGAGTGGAGGATTTGTAAAGCCAGCCACTATATGTTTTCTTACTGTGGCAGGGCTTTTTTTCACTGGCATTAAGGCAAAGCCAGCAGGAGTATTATGTTCTCACATGGGGATACTGGCATGTATTGGCAGAGCCAGCATAAACGTGCTTTGTTATAGAATCCTTACTGGCATTATGGACAAAGCAAACATGAGTGTTATGTGACAATAATGGCACACCAGAATGGACATGTGTCAGCACGCTCAATATGAAAATGCTTTTTTACACTTGCATAGTATGGGCATATCGTGGGCAAGGGCATTATGAACATTTGCAAATGCTCCTGTGCATTGTTGGTGGCTTGGCATGAAATGGACATTTTATGTATTACCCTGCAAAACCGATTGTAAACTGTGTGGCTTTTTACCCAATTTGACAAAGTGGTACTGGAAAATGCACTATTTTAACCCATTATTTAAAAACTTTTCTCAAGGGGTCAATCACTTGGCTGGGGTCAGAACAAGCCCACCCTCCTTCTTCAGGCTCTCCTTAGTGTGGGCCCCAATACATCAGCTCCAGGCCCCACTTGTTACAGAATCACGGCTACGCCTCCGGTGAGTTGGGGTGAAAGATGGATTTAATGGGCCAACGGAAGGCGCAATATCTACTCTGCCTCCTGGTCTGGGGGGGGGGGGGTAATCCGTAACACAATAAGTTTAATGTTCCGTCTCACTGACAGTTTTCAAAACTGCCATCTACCCCCAGCCCCAAAATGTTGAGGCTGGCTCCTCCCTGCCCATCAGCCGTGCAGGCGACCGTCCTGGCGGCCTATCTGCTCGGGACATCGGTGGCGGCCTTGTGGCTGCAGATGTTCTGTGGCAAAGGTGAAACTGCTGGCCTTGCCAAAGCTTATTTTCTGATTGGTAGGCCCCTGTACCAGTCTCTTTGTCTATGGTATGCCCCCCAGGCGCACTCGTTTTTTGAGTCCTTAAGAGTATGCTCGCCCTTTTTGCATAGACTTGCATAATAGCCTGGCAGCTAAGGGGTTAATGATCATGCATTGCAGTGTGACCCGCTGGAAGCGTACTGCAGCATGCCAGGAAGTCATGAGGGCCTTCATTTAAAACAAATAGTCCCCGCAAGCAGCGCTCCTTCCTGCCTTTCACAACGTAGATGGCGACATGGCGGCTGCACGTTGAGTCTGCACAGTCTGTCTTCCTCCGCCCAGAAAGTGCAGGCTACACACTCTATAAGCATGCTGGGCAAATGGTGCAGTGTTTAGGCTCCGTATGTCTTGCAGCATGTTCTTTGTGTAGCCAAATCCTGTATGCGTGTTGTTTCTTGTCTCCAGACACAAATGAACTGCAGATGCTCGCGGTTTGATCACTCGCATATGAGGGATTTAGGCGGGCCTGTGTACAAACAATACAGCATTTACAGTCGGAGTAAAGAAAGCCTGCGGTAAAATATTGTTAGTCTGTCTGGAGTTGTGTGCTCTGTGTATTGTTTGTTAGGCTACTGTCGATGTGTTAATAATCATGCCATGTTTAACTGTTGGGGTGCAAAGCATTCGTTTTGAAGAGCTGGTGGTATCTGGTAATAGTATCCCCATAAAAAAATGTTGCCATAAATGTAGTCGCCGGGAAACGGCATATGCGACATTATTTAGGGGATAATATATGGGGTAAAGGGGAGCAGGGGTTGCAGGGGTGTGCCCCGCTCCATTTAAAAAATAAATAAATAAAAATGTGGGGGTTGTGGGGGTTTCCCCCCGCAGGTTTCATGTGGAAATATCACTGAAAAAGGTGCCGTTCTTGTATGGCGACATTTTTGCAGGGATATTAACACATGGAACCGAGCCGATTTGGGTTTACAGTTGTGTTCCATTATCCAATATTTCTCCATACTTAACATGGCCCCTTCCATTCTGTAGATGGTCTAGTTCTGTTTTTTTCCCTATGCATTCTGGGACTTGTAGTTATCTTTTCCCCATTCTAAAACTCGAACTACCCAGTAGGCAAAGGCAAAACCAGGACTGGATAAGTAGCTACAGAACAGGTCATGTTGGCAAGTATGTTTTTATAATGGGACCTTAACCACCGTTTTGGACTCACTGCACCTAAACCTTTTGTACTGGCACCCCCGTCCCGTACCCAACCACATAATTTGAGCAACATTTCAAATGTCCTCGTTATGAGGTGATCCAAATAGTAGCGTTTACAGTCCATGTGAATCTACCTACACGAATCCCTGGGCTAATGTAGAGTAGAGTAGAGTAGAGTAGAGTAGAGCGTGCCGCTTTAGTGGTTGTCGTCCTCCCTGTTTGGGAAGCTGAGCTGTACTGTGACCGCTCCTATAGCGTGGTTGTGTAGAAAACTCAATGTTCCTTTTAATGGCAGGTTCTTAAGCATTTTCATATAAATAAAGACGTTGTCCCTCTCGCGTTTTCCAAATTCGAGCTGCTGTGAGAACCGTTCGAACCCTGGGTGCTAGAAGGACTCTGGCGGGGTCTGTACCAAGTTTTTGCTGAAAGCAGCAGGCTAAGCCTCGCCTGCATGTTGAGTGGCTTCCTGTGTTTAACACTGCCACACTGTTTGAGGGCTTGCACCCCTGAATGCTGCGCATGCGCATACCGCCGGACACAGCAAGGTGACTTTTAAGCAACACATTCTGCTGTAGTGCCATCAGGTGTGCAGCATCTCGCGATTCATGCAGACTGCACATGTTGGCTCAGTTTGGGCATTCGTCTGAAGGAAATGGGCCTGCGGCATCATGGGAAGTCTACTCTGTTAACCCTAGGGACTCCTGTGTTGGTATATTTGCACAGCAACCGGTCCACACAATCCACAGAAATTAAATGGCTGGGAGTTCTTGCAGCCCACAAAACTCCACGTAGCATAATGTCAAAGGCTCCTATGACAATTTTATGAGACTAGGCCACCTGGGGGCCATACTATTTGACATTAGCCGTGTGTTTGGGAATGTGGTCAAAGGAGCGTTTGACCACATCTAGGAAACATTTTAAGCCATAGTAGTTCATTGAACCACATGAAAAGGTTATCATTTGCCTTAATGTGAAGGTTAGACTTCCAGTGTGCTGTGTCTCTGCTGGTCAGTCCCCAAAGGGTCATCCCTGCTTTACTGGGTGATGTCTGATCGCCAGAACCTGCGTGTTGTTCCTTCTCGCCTAACCTTAATTTGGAACCCTGATCCATACACGCTCTCATCTCCCGTCTGTGATGACGCAAAAGGACTTTTCTTAAGTGGGTGCCTTTGGGGACCAGAGTTGGGCGTCGACAGCCCATGCAACTAAGCTATTGTGCCAGTTTGTGCTGTAGGAAAGTGCTGCATTTCACTTGCCAGGCCGTGAACTCCCCTGGTGAGTAACTTGTCATAATGTGTGCTACTCACTACATCAACCTTAAAGAGTGCACGGTTGAGTTTGCTGATTATGGGCAGAGCTCTGCAGCAGTTGGATCGCCTTGCAGGAGTTCAAAATGCCCCCCCCAGCCCAGGGTTCGAAATTGCCAGGAGCTTTTTAGCTCCTGCTTCTATGCTAGGAGAACCAGGTTAGCTTGAAAGCAACAGCTACTGGGAGCTATCTTCGGCTCCTAGGCCAACTGGTGCCTTCTAAACATGTAAATGTGACATTAACTTTGAGTATTTGAGAATGTCAATGAAGAAATATTAGAACACAACTAATACACATTTAAACACAATGGCTCATACAAAATGGACAAAAAGTTAAAGGGGGATCGTTGGTAGCGCCTGGTTCCCCTGCGGCAGCTCCTGCCTACTGGGTGATGCCGGACACCCAGGAGCTGGTCTTTAGCTCGTGCTCATCGAATTTCAATTCCGGCCCCAGCCATCCTGGTGTGACAAGAGGGGAGCTTGTTTTTCTAATTGCTATACAGTTTACACGTTCCTTTTCGAGCGAAGATCCTCACAAGTGCATGCTCTAATAAGAGGACGGCGCAGCGGCACCGCAGTGCAGATCACCTGATAAGATTGACATCAATGGAAACTATCCATCCCCACAGGAGAGCATGGGTGGCTTGAGCTAATAAACGGTTTCCATGTTTTGCCGCCATTTCTTCCCCGGCACTTCATGGCTCGTGCCTGCTATCTGGAGGGATTTGGGCTCATTTAGACTAAAAACAGGGCGTGGCACAAACAGCTGAAGTCAACTTCTCTGGCTGTTTCCTGTCTAGACTGAGTCTATCTCAAAAATGGCAGTCGGCAACATTTTTTTTCTTTAATGTATGTTTATGCAGCGTGCCGCGTCCTGGGGTAGATTTGTACGTGGAAGTAGGAACAGTTGCTGCAAACAATGCACCCTGATTCCCCTGCTTCAAACCCCATCCACCAAAATAAAATTCTTGCCATCCACAGAGACGCATCCCCCTCTTAATTATGCAATCAACAGCGTGTGAGTATGAGCACTGAGAGTGCTGTGCTCCTATTGGCTGAGTTGATTTGCAGCTGTGACGGACCGGTCTACTGCTGTCATGCCTTGTGATCCCTCAACATGCTTTTGCAAGTGGTGGTGGCTAGCGATCTGTGGTATCCAAGTTGGTGCCTTTGGCAGGATGCATTGGCAAGGTGTCAGACTTTGCAATACCTCGAACAAGCCTCTAGAATGGGGAATGTTGACTGTGGCTGAGCTGCGAAGATCTACTCATGGTGAACGAAGACCAACCGAGCAGAGAGAAGCGAACTGTGGGTACTACCCTCAACCAATGTGAAAGTTTAATAACTGACCTGCCCTTCCACGATGTCTAATCCACCTAAAATTGAAATGCATGAGCGGTCCTCCCAAAGAGCCCGTCCGAGAGGTCACATTACTTTGGTATATTGCAAAGTGTTGGCGGCTTCCACTGCACTCGTCAATAGTCACTAATTCTACCCTTTTTTTAAAAAAGGTTTTTTTTTTTTATTTTTTTGCGCAGAATTCTTGGCTTATTTTTATGCGAGTTACCCAGTATGGGAATTTATCGAAATAGCCCCTCTAACTTGAGCAACATAGTACGCTTTCTATTAAATCTTTACATTTCAGAATGTAAAACAAAAATTACATTTTTGTATACAATATAATGTCTCTGATTCCCTTGGATAAGGATTACCGAAATGCATTTTTCCCTTTCCATGCATTTGTGTTTTTTAGTCCTTTGTGTTTTCAGTGACTTGCAAGCCCCGCGGAAGCGCCTCCTCTGGGGGTGAGACACATGTATGCTGTAGAAACAGCTGTACTTTATATCCTGCTCACTTACCCGGGATTAAAATATTTGACAAGGAAAATATCGAAGAATTCGGCAATGAATGCCAGCAAGAGTTGGCAGATTGTGGATTTGACTCCCGTTGCTTTTATTTTTTGTTATCGAGTCACAGCAGCGGGGTCTCCAGCAGACCCACCAAGAGGCACCGTTATAGCATTTTTGGGCTATCAAGGCGGTTGGTGCACATGTGTCGGTACTAATGCTCTCAAATACTTTGACATGATTTTGTTATGTAAAGAAAATGTTACACCGCGTAACAGTTACATAATGGAGTTGTACCTGTACTTTCATCCTATTCTTAAATTCACAAGGATTGGAAAGAGTTTACAGCGCTGCAAGCCAATAAAACCTATTCATGATAGAAGTGTGTGGTGTGGTGTGTTGTGTAAATAAATAACATTAAAAAAGCTGAAGTATACACGAATGTAGACCGACGCAAAAATATACTGATTCGCTGTTATGGCGTTAAAGTGGAGACTTGTTTATTGTCTCCAACAGATGCTGACCATGTTATCCAGAAAGTCACCCTATAGATGTATTCAATTGGTTTGTTGCAGAAAGTCCATTGCTAAGCGTGACCCTGAACCCAGAACCCTCTGGCCTTCCCGATGACCTACGAGTCATCCACGCCTGTTTAATTTCTTGGGATTTTTTGACTTGTAATTTTCCTAAATTTAAAAAGGGACAGAATGTTGTTTTTTTAACCATAATTCAGAGGAGTGTCCTCCTTCACACATGGGATGGGTGAACTTGGGAGCCCTGTGAACCTTCAAATCTGTTAGGAAAAGTCTAAGATGTCCTATAAACTGTGTAACTGGCCTCTATAAAGCACCATTGTTCACCTCTAGGGCAATATGGTGTTGTTGAAATCCATGAGTGTAAAAATTGCTGAGATAAGAGACTTTTCTCCAAAGAAGTATTGGCTCGCTTACTTGTCACTCAAGATCTTGTCTTGAAAACCTGTCTAACTACAGCTGACCGGTGATAGAACATAACAAATGGGCAATGCTTGTACTGTTGCGTGCCTAGTTTCTAAATTGCTTTCCGCCCCTTCAAGTTCCATGTTTCTTTCCAGTTGTTTGTGTTTGCTTCTATGCTCCTTTGCCGCCCACCTCGTTGACCCCTTCCTTTCCTCCACAGACCACAGTCTGGTTATCCCTGGTGGAGGCACGATGAGCCACTAACCGGATACCCCTCAGCGTCGTAAGACCACATAGATGGCTCCACCTTTCTGTCGTCTTCTGGATGATGTGGTTGGATCAGGGGGAAAGGCGGACTGATTCTAGATAACGCCCGCTCCTTTGGGCTGACTGGAGTTACCTGCTATGCGGATGGGAGACAAGATTCTAGTAGGAAACTATGATTTGCAGGGAGTGGTGTGTTTTTTTTTTTTTTTTTTTTTTTTTTTTTTTTTTTATATACATATAATGCAAAGCTAAATGATCAGACCAGCAAATGAGCACCGATGGGTTTGGGTTTAAATCCAGATATCTAGTTGCCTACAGAAGGAATACTCTCTTCCGTCAAATAGGAACCCAAGTGTCCAGATTGGGCTTGACTTCCTAGTGGGCAACCCTATTTTACCACTTCAACTTGGAACCTTCATACTGTTTCTTCTTCTTTATTCTTGAACCATCCTGTTAGGAGCATCTCTGTTCTTTCCTCTTCCTTTGAAAATTTGATTGTGCCAGATTTAAGCGTGATATGGATCTTCTCACCTTACATGTGGTGTTCTAGAAAGTATGTGCTCCAGGAAGCCTGCCAATGGGGAGAGGGGGTGGGGTGTGAGTGAGAAACATAATAAAAGTAACTACAACCAGACAGAGCCCCGCTAACTACATGTGATGGCTGTGAAAACAGGGTGAACCTTTAACATGGCTTGTCTGGTAAGACTTTATAGAAGAGCGCCTTTCAGTACTCGCAACCCTTTTTTTAAGCGGTGGCAGCAGTATTTTTATTTTTTATTTTTCTTTTTTTAGTTTTTGTGGTGTTGATAGTCAGAGGTGGGAGTGAAATGATCACATCTTTCTGTTTTTTCTATGTGAGGCAGTTTCCCCTCTGTTTTTTGTGGAGGTTATTTGAACAGCAAAGGAAGACAGTGGTGGCAGTTTTAACTTTTAAAGACTACACGAATGGCCATTATCGGGGATAATGGACCAACCTCCATTTGTATGCCTGGTTCGAAATAGGGATTTCACTAGCAGGGAACTGAAAACTATGCCTGGGTATTCGGCATCACCAGGTAAGTAGGAGCTACCTCTGGGGGATCAGGAACGGTTATGAAGCGCTCTGCCAAGTTAACTCCTAAATAAAGGCTTACTATGATTTTTCCAATTATGTATGGCCAATTATGCTTTAAATGTCTGAAGCTCATGTATGCACATTCCCAAAACAAAGTTTTACTGTTACATTGATAGTTTTGCATAGAATCAGTTGGCTTTGGGAACCAAAACGTAGCTCCTGGTAGCTGTTGATGTCGGGCTAAAGAGGACCTCCTAGGCTCCTTACCAGGGTGTAATAACCTTGGTCTTTTGAAGTAAATAATATTTGTAAAGGTTTCTTTTTTTGAGGCAAAACATATAAAAATGTTTTTTTAAAAAGGATGTAAATGGCTCCCTGCAATGTCGAACCCGGATTTAGGTCCAAGCGCAAATCTCATGGCCGTAAATTTGGTAAGCACACTTGTTCCAGGCAATTGTGATCACTGTGAGGTTCTTGAAGACTGTTGGCACTTAATGCATACAAAATAAAGCCAGCTGATTGTGATTTTATTTTTTTATTTAAGGGAATTCTTTCAAAATATGTTCAATGATACTTCCCTGTGAGAGAACGGGGCAATTCATGTGAATATATCTTTTTTTTAACACAATGGCCCTCATTACGACCCTGGCGGAAAGGGGTTTACGCCGGCGTAAAGCATGGCGTACCTTTCCGCCTGACTACGAGTTCCCATAGCGCCATGGTGCTTTTTTCGCCTGCTTTTTCCAGGCGGAAAAATCCATGGCGCTACGGGACTTGTTGTTAATTACGCCACCGTAATTTACGGTGGCGTAATTAACGCCTTCCCCACTCCCATTATACCCTATGGGGCAAAAATGGGAATGGGGAAGGGTAAATGGGGATTGGGGACTTACCGCCCCGCCAAGGTCGGAATGGGGCGGTAAGTCCGCCAACCACCATGGCGGAGTTGGCAGCTTAGCGCCATGGACCATGGTGCAAATTGCACCATGGTTCTCCGCCAGGGTCGTAATGAGGGCCAATGTCTCTAATTTACAATTGTAAAAATGTGTTCGCGTTAAATTACGTAAACGTGAATTCACTCACTATTTTTGTTTGATATGCAAAGCTGGAGAGGTGTGAAAGGAAAAGCCTCTTTTGCAGTTGGGCAGTCTGTAGTCCTGCTGCCAGAATGTAGTGACAGGAGTTCGTGATCACATTCTGGTAGGCTGAGGGGTGATTAGCAAAACCAGGAGACCGATGGCTGGAAAGTTTGGAATGGTTCGTAACCTCCGGCGTTGCTCTGGGCAAACCTCCAAACCGGCGTTTTTCAGCCTGCCATGCCAATACTGAAGGGGGAAAGACCATATGCAAACCAGGCGTGGTGCCGAAACTGCTAGTTCATATCAGTTGTGCCAGAGACTATAAGCAACTAGAAACCAGTTTTGGGTTGCTTGTGGTCTTGTAGCAATTGACGATGGACTTTGACTTTTCGACTGGGGCTGCATTTCTATGAATGTAATGGCATGGCAGGATGAAGAGCGATGGTCTGGAGGGTTGCTCTGAGGAATTGCCCTAGAAAAGATTCCTTGATCACCTTCCAGCCATCACCCTTAGATTATGGATAAAATGAGACCAGTAATGGACAGGAGGCGCTACTGAGAATTCTTGGTACTATTTCCTTTTTAATTTTTTTAAAGCGCTCACACACCCCGGGGGCATTGAGACGCTGTTGCAGGAATATGCCTTAGTTGCGTATTTATAACACGCAACGCACTTAATACTCGGAGGTTTCTAAGCGCGGACCCGGGGATCGGACCTGGGTTGCTTGGTGTTGTCTTGTGTCCACTGTGTTTTGAAATAAATCGAAACCAGGAGAACAAAAGCAGCTCCTTTACACATGAATAATCCATGTGAGATATATTGCATAAGAAACTCTCCCAATCATTCTTAACTCTGTCACACCTGCAAGGCAAACGAATGTGTGAAACAACCACCAAGGGCATTGTTGATGAGCGCGAACATGGCAAATGGGTTCATGAAAGCCCCAGGTCATACACCGGGCAACGATGGTACAGGGAACAAGCCTATGAAGGTGGTGATGGTGCCAGTGGGTCAAGAAAGGCTGCCATTTGGTCTACTGCAAGGGTGGGTGGTGGTGCTTATGCCATGACGTTTATCTGCCTTTCTGGTCATGAGCCCACCATGTAACATCTGCTAGGGTTCTTCATTGATCCCCGATGCACCCCTAAATCTGGAGCCTCCATGGCCTTCATACTGGACTCCTGTGGCGTTGGTGCGTGCAGTTTACACGTCAAGACCCATCATACTACGGTGGGGACTGCATCTTAAACTGAGCCCAGGAATACGAGCCCATTACGTCAAATACTTGGCTGTGGCCCAGGTTCTGTGCGAGACCGGGTCAATTTCAGCCTTTTTGTTCAACCGGCGTCACTTTGCGCAACGGGGTGATGTCTGCCTATACCAGTAGTGGAAGGCCAACTCCAGATCCCAGAATGCAAAGTGCGGCCGGTCATAAAATCAAGACTCTGTTGGCCACCGATAACATAGGGATGCAAACCCATGAATACCTTCTCACCATCCATGATCTGTTGTGTATCATTTGCAGTAAGTGGAGGCATAAGGGACTACAAGGATCTCCCTAGTTCCAGTCTGCACTAATATGTCATTGCATAAGTAGGTACAACTCTGGCCCCTCATGTGGTGTGAACCTGATGAAACTAAAGGTAATTGACAGTACCCCGGGGGTGCATTTTAACCTTTTGCGTCAATTATGGACCTTCTATTTCCATATGGACTTTTACGCTTGAATGTTACCCACGACCCAAATATTGCACAAGCAAGACTATATTTTATTATGAACAAAAGTTAAGTTACAGGGATTTTTTTTCCATGTGCTCTGGAAGACCTGAAAAGGAGAAGGTGATCAACAACTAATTATTACCAATTAATTGTAAATCCACGCCTCATTGTAGATGGCGAATAAAAGGCAGTTGTTGAGACACTTCAACTCCATGCTTTTCCAAAAAAGGACACCATAGTCCTGTCCAAGATTCACACCCTTGCAATGGAGCAGTCGTTAACTGGCAGAAGAGACTGTGCCCAAGTGCCCTATGATTTGGATTTGATTTCAGATTGGCCAATAATTGCCCGAAGATGACTGTGGTCGCTAGCCGAAACATTTCGGCAGCCCTCGTCCTGCAGTTTTAATTAGTTAATGGCTGCAATTTGGCCGCAGATACTCTGGTCATGCCCGAGGGTGGATCGGGGGCAACGGTTTGTAGTAACGCAGGTTTGAATCCCGGACTTGTGCTTAGAAACTGGTCCCTGGTATTAAGTGCGTTTATAAAAGAACAATTATAATCGTGTTGATGACCATCTCAAAACCAATAGTCAATGCTGCTTGCCAATGGATGGAATTATCCTGAATCACTATGGTTTCTGCAGGGTTTTTGCAGATGTAAAAAAACAGGCTGATTGCATAGGGATTCATTGCATAGGGATTCCAGCATCACTTCTTGCATGCAATGCAGGTAGAGATGTAGCACGGGCTGTTGGAAGAGGCGGTAGCCAGGCTCGGACTGGCCTATCGGGCCATGCCCAAACCAAAAATGCAAAACCCTACCGTGCGCCAGTTTTTTTGGGGTCAAAGTGGGCCACTCTTTTGGGCCATGTGGGCCTGTTTGATGAGTTACTTCACCATTCTGCTATTAGATTTGACAAGTGTTGATGAATAAATATTCTTTAAATTGCGCAAGTTGCATCACATTTTATCAAAAAAACTCCCCATGGTTACTACTCGGTCTGTCACAAAAGGAATGAATTGCCATTTGCAACGTTGGGCCCCTTTTTCCTTGGTGCCCGAGGCAATTTTATGCCCCAGTCCGACCCTGTAAATTATGATTGGTCCACTCAATAAAATTAATCTGTATACGACCATTGCTCCTTTTTTTTATTTTTGGCCCATGACGTTGGCGCTAGCCATCGTATGAGGAGAAACCATTGATATACAAAGCACTTGGCACATTTATCTGGCATTTATGGAGTGATCCATATATGCCAGAATAATGACCACTGGCAAATTCTATTTAAATCGTCATCACACTAAGGTGATTTGAGAGCACCATTTCTGTTTGGGAGACCAGCTGTTTGAAGGGTAATGGGTTAATTGCAGCCATCTAGCGACCTTTTAACCAAATGTCTTCAGCCATTTCATGTCCAGGTCATCCTTCCAGCACACCACCTTGAGTAATGGTACTTACCCTGACATGTTTCCTCTTTCTTGTAGAATGAGATCTACGGTCTGGCTAAGAAAAGCAACCTTACAGAGCTGCAGGTGGCGAGGTGGTTCAGAAGGCGGCGGAACCAGGACCGGCCAAGCGTACTCAAGAAATTCCAAGAATCCTGGTAAGGCCACACGCTGACGCAAGAGAGCAATGCACAACTCCACAGACCAATGTGGCCTTTGCAGAACTCCACAGACCAATGTGGCCTTTGCAGAACTCCACAGACCAATGTGGCCTTTGCAGAACTCCCCCAGACCATGGAGGCCTTTGCACAACTCCCCCAGACCATGGAGGCCTTTGCACAACTCCCCCAGACCATGGAGGCCTTTGCACAACTCCCCCAGACCATGGAGGCCTTTGCACAACTCCCCCAGACCATGGAGGCCTTTGCACAACTCCCCCAGACCATGGAGGCCTTTGCACAACTCCCCCAGACCATGGTGGCCTTTGCACAACTCCCCCAGACCATGGTGGCCTTTGCACAACTCCCCCAGACCATGGTGGCCTTTGCACAACTCCCCCAGACCATGGTGGCCTTTGACAAAAACAAAGCGTAAAGAATTGGAGCTCTAGATTATCAGCGTGGTATGTTGGGTCTACTTTGTCAGCATGCAGCCAATTAAGGGGTGCAACAGATGGGCTGCCAGTATAGTCTACATTGCCATGTGTGGGCAAGTGTAGGCAGACCCCAGGTAATACTGTACATTTAGCACTAGGTTCCTGTATTACTTACTTTAGCTCTTCTGTAACAATGCTTGCTCCTACTTTGTGATGTGGGTTTTCTGTAATTTTGGGTGATGGTCTGTATTCAGAGGACAGTGGATGAGGGTCTTGGTGGCTTTTGGCAGAAAGGCGGTGCTTTACTCATCTAGTGCATAACGAAAGGTCTACCCTCCATCTGCCCACTTCCTTCTGGTGACCAGATACTTCTCTGGATCCCAGCATTAGTCGGTGCTGGCAAATCGCGCTGTGCCTCTAGAATATAATATATATATATATATATATATAACACAATAATGACCAAAAAGTCTTGATGTTACTTCTATCTGAGGTTTATTTTCTAGTACCAGTCAACAAGGGTTTCGACACCAAGTAGTCTTCAAGGCCTCTATCAAAAATTACATTTTCTTAATCCATTTTAATGTGTGCTAAACTCTCATACTGTTCTTCCAAAAGTGTGTTCTAGACCCCCAATATTTGTTCCCAACGTTCCTTTGACTCCTAACTATGGTGCGGATGCGGTGCGGATGTCAGAAACATCTCTCTATGTTGCGGCTAGTCAACATTTTAAGAGCTCTGAAATTGTTGGGGTACATTTTATAATCATCCACCTAAGCTCTTCCATTTCCCTCCCAACATCCCCAACACTTATCCAGCCAAGTGCGTTGGAATGAGTTTTAAATAAGTTGAAATGGTGCAATTTGACTGCACAATGGTCAAAATATTGGATTAAAGCATAAATTGTACAATCTGCTCTATAGTGTACTTATAAAAATCGGTTCAATGTAATGTCGCTGTAAAAAAGTCCTCAGGTAGGCGGCTTTTTTTCCTTCCCCTTACCCCTACAATTCTTTCACCAAATATTCTAGTAGGGGTATAATTATGTATTACACCCAAACCTAGAATACTTTGGGAAACTGATAGTCTGGAGGGTGCAGTTTTAGGGAAATGTTGCCACCTGGCAGCCATTTTCATGGCAACATGATCACTGGATGCTTAAAAATCAATGGATTGCAGGTCACCAACAGCACACAGGAAAAATGTCACAACATAGTTTCATGATGCTTGTGCCCGCAATGGTTATACCTTGTTAAATCAATCTCTATTGGTCCATTTTTGTTTCGGACCCTTCTTTTTTGGTGACCATTGTTGACTTTTATTTCCTTTTAGGGGGGTGGGTGGTGTCCTGCTGTACCCACACCACGCTTTACTACCCTCTAATCCAAACCCACATGCACTGGACACCCCTGCAGACCCACGTTCTTCTCCTTCTGTAATGGCTTGGCAGATTGCAGAATTATGGACTGGAGGGTTGCCCAGAGCAATTGCCTAAACTTTCTAGCCATCGGCTCCTTCTTTGATTTAAGAGGGTTTTTGTGGCTTTGCTGTCTTCACCCGAGTGGGACGGGTATTCCCATACATGGGTCTCAAGTCAGCTAGTCCTAGAAACCTGAGCTAGACCTTGCCAAGGACGCCTCTAGAGGATGTAGGAAGATATAAGGGGGCAAGAAATGGAGAGCGAGATGGAAGAGAAATGGAGCATATGGGAGAGGGGAGTAGAAAGATCAGGGAGACAGAGCGATGCTGTCGACACATCACGATTGATCCACCTTGGGGAAACTTGTGCACCCATAGGCATGTCAGAGGGAGGAAGATCTATATGGCTACGGCCTTTAGTCCCTCATTGAAAGACATGGTTCAAACCAGACAGTAGGGGGTTACCTGTCTAGTCTCCTCACATCCGGTTGGTGAGTCGGGGCACCTGGGTTATAGTGGAGGCAACCCTCAAGAAGGACTATGATGAGATCAGGTGGCCCTTCTTAGTCTGGCTTTTCTTCCATCATTAAAAAATTGCATCTTTGGCATTGATGATACCCTGGACCTGGATTTCCATGTTCTTTCTGGCACTTCCAGATTCACAAAAGGGTCCCCTCTGGGCCTTCAGTTTAGGGGCCACTCCTAGGCCCTTATGTTCAGGATTTGCTAGAGGCCCCCTCTCGTAGGCCTTTTGTTGCAGCATTCACAACAGGCCTCCGTCCTGGTCCTTGGATTACAGGGCTTCATTCTCCCCCCTCCCCCGTTTATATTAAGGTACCTTCTTCCTCGGTTTCCTTTGTATAAAGAGCACATTATTCACAGTAGGCCTCGGGTCACAGCATTCCCATTAAGTCGTTCTTTGTGCCATTGAGGTTGCAAGACTCCTCTCCCATTGGCCTGGAGTTCAGCATTCCCAACAGGCCTCGGCTGCTCTTCTTTTCCACAGCAGTTGCAGGTGGAAAGACCCAAGCTTTGGCTTTCCAGCTCTTCCAAGCAGCGGAGAAGGGCTGTGGGGCCCTTTAGGTCAGACTTGCTCCTTCTGGGCTTTCTAGCTCCCACCCAGTCTCCTTCCAGCCTCTCCAGGCAGGTACTGCTTTCCGCCCAGACAGCAGTTTTTCCGGCACCTCCTCGGGCAGTCTTTGCTTGCATCAGGGGAGCGTGCACAGATCTCTTCTTGCACCGGGCCCAAGACACTGCATGTACTTTCCTAGCCCTCCTCTATGCCCATGGGGTTATGGGGTGTTGTCTAAGGCTGACTGATTGGTTCTTCTACCTGTGCTTTTGTATTCACTCCTGGAATTGGCCTTTCCATTTGGGTTTTAATCCCCCCCACGCCCCCCTTGATTATCTAATCATCATCTCAGGACAATGATTGGTTTATGCAGTAGTGGCTTCTACTAGGGTTTTGTTGGACCCACAGGATTTTATAAGCGTCTGCAGTATCTTGGAGTTCCCATTTTTGAACTTATGGGCTCTGCCATCTTTGGGTGCTGGAACACCTGGTTACTGAGTGGCCTACTGCTTGTTTCTATATTCACGTCCGTAGGCTGGTGCACTCCTTTGTGATGGGTTCTGGGAAAGGGAGTTCCTGGGTGTGAGACTGCACAGGGTTGTTATTAGGGCCAGGCTACCATATTGCTCTGGGACGCCTAGTGTGTGGACTTGATCATGTACCCTACACCAGAGGGGAGCACAGTGAAACCTAACCCCAGTGAGACATTCTACAATTGTCTGATGCCCAATGAGGCAGCGGGTTGACAACCCTAGTTGCTGTGATTCGGTCCTCCTCATATAAAGGGTGATGAGTGCCTCTGACTCGCTACACTGCCTAGAAAGACTTTCAGATAATCTGAATCTTAGTGACTGGAATTGCCAGAGGCCAAAAAAAGCAGGAATTGGTACTAGAATACTATATACACAGGCCCTCTCGCTCTGGAAGCGCGAGATCCGCAACGCATTCCTCTATTAAAAAAAGTACAGAGTTCAGAGGTGGGGCGCCTTGTGTATTTTCCAGGGTAGTTGAGGACATGCAGTCAGAGATTTTGCCCAGAACTGCTCCTTCTGTTTACCAATACCTTGATGGTGTGTTCCAGTGGCTTTAAATTGAGCTACATTTTACTTTAAAATAAGCGATGGGTTGGCCAACATGGTAAACCTTTAATGGTACTATTAGCGATCCCGATATTCTCTGTGCCAGGCTGGCAATATTCCTGGGCTGGTGCCCAATAACAAACTCCTATTCTAGGATGTTTGGCATTATCGCGCCAATCACCCGCTTAACATTTTAAACTAATTGGGTTTAGGTTCCTGTGGGCCAGATGGGCACAGAAACCATTGCTACCTCTTGGAGGAGTCTTCTTTTCTCCTTTTTCCTCTCAGGTTTTCTGGGGCTGTTCTGCACTGGTTCCAGTCCTACTTGTCTAATCGTACATACTGTTTCTTGCACTCCTACTCCATCGGAGAGTCCCCTAAGCTTTAGTCCTAGGCCCACTTTTTCTCCCTCGGCACCAGTCCTCTTGCTTCTCCTTTGGCCTGTCTCAACACCTCTATATTGATGACACTCTGCTTTTTCTATCCTTTTCTGCCCATACCTCCTCCGTTCACGCTACCATGACCTCCTGCCTTCTGGCCACCCAATCGCAGATGGCTGACCACTACCTTGATCTTAAACCTTCTTAATACTTTTCTTCCCTGCTTCTTCACCCGCCTCTGCTGTCTCCTTTCCCGTTTCCTCCCATCTTATTTCTCTATCCGCTCATGATCTAGGCGTCTCCCTAGATTACTCTTTATTATACTGCCCACATCTCGGCTCTCTTGCTTTTGCAGGGGTCATCTTTTTAATATCTGCAAGTCCCAAACTTTTCTCGCATATCATGCTTCTAAATTGCTAATTTCTTCTCCTCTTTTCTCATCTATTCTATTGCTTTTGTCTTCTCTTTGGACTTCCTGTCTCTCGGCTCAGCTCCCTGAAATCTATCTAGAACTTTTCTATCCGCCTTCTCCCTTGTGACTCTGTTTCTTCAGCTCCCTCTTTGATGGCTACCTTTTCACTCTAGTCTTAAGTTCAATTTCTTCGGTCATGTCCTTGTCTCTTCACAATCTTGCCTCCCTTTATCTCTCGTCCTTGCTCTGATTTTCCTCTCCCTCTCGTTCTCTCCGCTCCGAGTCCCCATTCCTTGGATTAGTTCCCCGACCACCTTGTGTCCAATCCCGCTTTCGTTCTTTCTCGCTCTCTTGGCCCAACTTCATTGTAACATGCTCCTACTCTTTCCTTCGATCCTCTTTCACTCTGGCCTGAAGGACTTCCTAGTCTTCTCTTAAAATTTGGACTATCAGTTATTTTTCCACTTGATCGGTGCCGCTCAGTAATGTTTTTTTTTAAGCGCTTCGGTGCAAAGCGTTCTCAAAATCCAAATAAACAAAATAAATACTAATGCCTTTTTGTATCTTGCTGTCCCGCAGCTGTTGCCCCATTGACATTCACATCGCCTTGCCCAGTAGTACATGTGCCTTGACTGGCTCGCGCCGCTCGGTGCCCTGTACCTTGAAGGAACAGCCTTACACAAATCAATGACTCTCTTCTTCAAACTGGCCCCTCTTTATATGCTTCTGCCAGGCTGTTTCTTTCTCTCCCTGTTTAAACCGTGCCTGTGATTAGGTTTTGGGGCACACACAAAAGATTCAGTGGAGTAAAGCAAAAGTTGACCAGAGAAAGCCAAGGTATTTAATGAAGGGATTGTTAGCCTGAAAGGGGGAATTACTGAACCTGCTGGCAAGGACTGGTAGGGAAAGGTTTGATGTGCTCCATGGTAAGGGTTTCCCAACCCCTCTGTCTGTTTAACCATTTACTGAATGATGCTTTCAGTGCAGCAATGAGGACACACAAACGTTCTTTGCGGTTTTATTTTATTTGTGTAAATGCCGTCCTATATACAAGCATTTGTAAGGTTCCGTTTTGTTCTTGAATCTCTTTCTGGAGCTCATTTGCATGCCCGCTTGGTGCTTAAGGTCCATGAAGTAGCATGGTTTGGTTAGTGGGATAGCAATGAGGGATGAGGTGGGGGAGGGTAAATGTTGCTGTGGTGTGAGGCAAATTGGAGAAAGTATGCTCTGCTACATATCGAGAAGCATGTGTTGTAAGTTGTGTTGTGAGATCTTGGGGAGGGTACGTTGCTTCACCGTGCCGGTTGGAGGCCGGTAGCCACATGCTAGCTTGCAGGAGCAGAGTTGTGTTGAGCAGAGTTGTGTTGAGCAGAGTTGTGTTGAGCAGAGTTGTGTTGAGCAGAGTTGTGTTGAGCAGAGTTGTGTTGAGCAGAGTTGTGTTGAGCAGAGTTGTGTTGAGCAGAGTTGTGTTGAGCAGAGTTGTGTTGAGCAGAGTTGTGTGAAGGCAAGGGTTGAGGGATTGGTGCGAGTGGATACTTGCTGTACTAGCGTAGCATGAGGTGGATGATGTATTCAAGAATGGAGGGATGTGTGTTTTGATGGTGGTTTATTTGGTGGGTCACCATTGGCCAAAACAGGGCCTGCGTGACTGGCATTTTGAATCCTTCAAGGCGTATGCTGGTGGGCTTTGTCCAAGCCTCAGACCGGCCAGCTCAGAGGGGGGACTGTGGAGCATCTACCACTCAAATGTCAAGTCCTGGTTCTTTGGTGGCTGCCCCAGGCAGGCATGCATCGGTTTGGTCTAGTTTTGGTTTCTCTTGACTGGTGCTTGGCAGTTCACTCCACTGGATGTTGGTTTGATGGTGTTATGTTTGAATGGGACTTCTCTGATATGGTTGAAAGCTGGGTTTGGCAGGTCTTCGGAAAGTACCTTAATATATTGCTGTGTCTATGTGCAGGACTGAATGAGTGCCCTGGTATGAGTTTAGTTGCATTCTACTAGTTTCATGGCAGCTTCTTGTCTGCATGCAAGGGTGGGTGCAACCTTGGTTTTCTGAAGGTCCATTTAGGAGCAATGCATTGAGTGCTTTTTAGACCCCAACGAGGTCCTATGAGCATCGAATGCCACAATCTCTTGGGCAATGTGGCTGCATTCCTGGTTTTTCGGAAGCTCTTAGTTCAGTATGGTGATATTGCCCTTTTGGTTGAATTGTCTCCTGCCATGTAAAACTAGGCGAGGCGGGTGCTTGGAATTGAATCCCACCTCAGTGTAGAGCTCTTATTGCTGGCCTAGTGTGTTCCTTTTATTTAGTCTAGTTGCAGCAGTACCCAGGTGGCCTCGTTTTGTTTTCTCCGCTGTCTCCTAGGGGTGTTCTGGAAAGCCCAATGTAGACTTGGGATGCATAATCCAGTCTCGACAAAGCCAATCCACTGTCGGCGAGCATTTCGATGCCCCTGATGCATTTCCAAACCAGTGATTTGACTTGCTGCTCTTGATTTGGAGGGGTGACCATAAACGGTAATAAAAGGAAACATGTGTTCAGCATAAACTAACTAAGGTGCACCGGATTGCACTGGCATAGTTACACGTATGAAGTATCTACGTACAAAGGATGACGCAATGTTTTCACAAACGTTGTGCTTGCGTCACTTTATACATGAACTGCTCTCTTGCATAAATAAGTTGATATGTAGGCACCACAATGCATAGGATGGTAGGAAAGCACGATTTCAATATTCACCTTGAATTTAAATCAAGGATGCACACACACCCCTTAAAGCGAGCTGGTTGGGCTATAATTTGAGCGAATCGGAAACACTATATAGCGGCTAACAGATGCTGTAAGAAGGCAGTCATTAATGAAGCGCTGCTTTTGCAAGATCTCCTTTTTGCTTTCAGACAGGGCAGGGCCGCTTTTTGCTTTCAGGCGGGGCAGGGCCGCTTTTTGCTTTCAGGCGGGGCAGGGCCGTTTTTTGCTTTCAGGCGGGGCCGCTTTGTTCTTTCCCATGCATGGCACCCTCCGGCATTTCCGCCTTCAGTTGAATGTCCCCTCTCAGGCAAGATGTCTGCTGGATGTTGATGGATCGTGCCAATCTGAAATCACCATTTTCCAAATAAACCAATGCACAGTGTTGAACGTCGGTCAATAAAATGCTTGATGGTTCTATATCTTAGTAGGTTTTTAATGCTGATGCCTCATTGATAACATGAAGGTTATATGCAAAAGCCTACTCTGTTGCGGAAATCCAGCTGGAGGTAAAACATGGTGGCAATGTTCATTGGCAGTTATTGTGGAGTCGCCCTTGGTCTTGGCGGACAGCCTGAAGAATGCTGTAAGTGGCAACAAAGGCTCTCCTGTGGTTCCTTGTGACTCTCCGCTCTGGAAAGCTGAAAACGATTTTCCATGTACAGTCAGCAAAGCCTTCTCATCCATGAAACGCAGACTGAGGGCTAGACGTCAGAGCTGTCTCCATAGACCCGGAATATTTTGGAAAATGTTAGAATTAACAAGGCGAACTCGATCATCCTTACTGAAAGCCGACCTGGTGTGTGGATTTGAAAATCCGAACGTGGCTGCTCCACTATGCCATGAAACCATGCTGTTCGTCTTCTCCTCGACCCAATTGGCAGCTTTGCAGGGGTGGACTGGCCTATAGGGAACTCTGGAGATTTCCCGGTGAGCCTCTGCACCCTGGGCCTCTTTTCTGTGGTATTTCCACATTTTCTCATAGGAAAAGCGTTGGGCTTGCTGAAAATGAGTCATATGGGGCCACTTTGAACTTTATTTCCAGGGCCTCTTTGGGTCCCTAGTAATTAGTTCCAGGGCCTCTTTTAGGTCCCAGTCCACCCAGAGCCCCCATATTGGAACTGCGCGAAGAATCAAATTTGGGCAAAGTAAAGGCTTATTATTGGCGCAGAGAAACAATTTGCAGAAACGCTGCGAATGGCCAGTTCTAAAATGGTCAAGTGCATAAAAATCTTTGGAAAGTGGGTAGTGGGAATGGGGTGGTTTATAATGGATACACTGGGGGATATTTTCACAGGATTTTTTGAGGGGCAAAGTTAATGAGATTCTTATTCAGCAGGATAAGGATCAACATTCTTTATCCGAAAAAAACTCAACAAAAGGAAATGGGAGCGAGTCTGTGACAACCTTCCTTTTGAACGGAACAGTCTGTGGGATTTATATAGAAATAGCCATCGCATGCAAGCATAACTTGGAAAAAGGCCATTCACACTTTTTGCAGGGGTATTGTTGCCTTTGTCAATATTCCTTCAGTTGGTCAGTCAAAACAAACTTTTATTCGGTATAAAAGCACCTTTAAATTCTACACTAATAAAAGCGTGCTAAACCATGTTTTGATTCCTAAAATAACCACACGCAAAGCTAAGGTGGAATAGATTAGATCATTTTCATAGATTAAAAAAGTGATACCATAAAAGTAGAAAGTAGTGGCATTAAAATATATTGGAACATTTTCGTGAAATGAAGCGAGACTGGCATAACACCCAAGTTGTAGAACAAAGGCTAAAACCGATAACATGAGGACTGTTGGGGAGAGTTAACTCGCAGGCCCTGCAGTTTCTAAAGCTGAAATAAAATAAGCGGCCTCCTTCATCCCCGTAATTGTTCTGTATCCTATAGTATCCTACATCAAAGGAACACATCATGACATAGTGAAGAGGAGGGACCAAACGAACTTAAAGACAGGACTGGAACTTTGCATTGTTGTCTCGGCTTCCCACTGTTTGCATTTCCTTTTTGCGCTCTTTTCTTATGATTTTGGAAACGGATTGGGGGATTTTCCCACAAAATAATACTCTTGTAAAAATTGTAAACCAATTGAATCAAGTAATATATTTTTTTTAAAAAAAGAACATAACACATTTTAATAAACTCGGCCGTATCCCACCGCTATCAATTTTTAAATTGCCCTTGAATTTCCTTCTAATGTTGTGGTGCACAAAACGCGAAGTTCCCTCAGAAATATTCTTTAGAGTCTTTCATCTAGTAATAATGGCTTGCCTGCACATGGGGCATAATCCCAAATCATTCTCATGCCACTTTCTGGTGAGTAAAGCAGTCTGCGTGATCCCCAGTTTCACAGACATCTAGTGAACGTTTAGAGGGTACGGGGGGCGATGAAGTCAAGATGCACATGACCATCACCCGCTAGTTGCAAAGATGAGTAGCCCGGGACCAACTCGAGCACTGCAGCTTTACCTTCTAACTGCTCCCTACGTTTTATTCTTAACCCCACATTCACATTGGAGGCCCTGAAGCCAGGGCGGACGCTTGGATTTTCGCTTGGGTCACAAACTCCCAGGACACCAAGAGTATGTTTCGGGTGTGCAATCCATACAACACCGTAAGCCCCATTTAGTGAAAGCTGATATTTTGCAGCTTCACGGTAGATAACCAGATCAGTGTCCAATAAACGATCCCAAAATAAGGCTGGTTTAAACTCTATCTGGTCACCTATCGTGGCAACTTCTTTGAATTCGAGTTGTACCAGTGATGAAGTTGCACTGCTTGGCAGAAGGACCCATTTTTTCAAAAATGTATGGTTCTATGGCAGCTAGTTTCTGGGCGTTGGCGTATCCCGAGAGTTCGGATACGTAAATGGCTTCGGGCAAAGCCTGCTTCTTATACAGGTGCAGAGCTGGGGATATCGCGCCACTGCCGCGTCTCATGAAAAATGATTGGATTGCCCCATTCTATTGCCCCAGGCTGGTTCCTGCTTTAAGGGTTTGCAGGGACCATGCACCAGAATCCTAAAATTTGACACCCAGATCGTCAAAATCTTTGACCTGCTCTAATCTGGTGTCACTTACCTTTATCGGCGGAGGGCAGCATTTGAGAGACTGCCTTGACCACCATAACCTTTTGCTTTTTCTGCATTTAATTCAAAATGCTGTTTCTTACACTTAGACGGAAAGATATTCAGTGAGTTTTTCAAGCCCATTGGGGTGGTTGCCAAGCTAACCGCGTCGTCCGCATAAAAGCAAGCAGGGATCTTCAAGGATGCCATCTTCGGGTAATCAACACAATCCCTGGCAAGGGTTTCTATTGCTTACTGAATATAAATGCATTTGGAGGAAGGATGATCCATCAAAGCAAAGCAAAACCATTTTCTGCTGTAGGCGGTGGTTTCTTTTCACCCCTCCTCTATGAAACCCTTTATGGCCTCTGTCTCCTTGCTATTATTTTACTCTGTCCTGGGCAGCTCCATAGCTACCTTGGGATGGCTCTAGTTGCTTTATCCTGACCCTGTTGAAATAGTGTTCTTGGTAAGGCTGCCTGGATACACTAGCCCCTCGTTGCAGCTTGGCGCATAAGAGGTTCGAGGTCACACTAAAGCTCTCTATGCACCTTTTTAGGTAATAGGCTGGCATCAGGGCTTTCCATCCCCCCCAATGTTAATAAAATTAATTCCATTGAGTTGGCTAATTAGGACACCAATATTTAGGCCCAAAGAGACCTTTTGGTTTGTGGTTTGCTATGGGGAATGTTTTGATAATGAACACTGTACCAGGAAGCAACTTAACAGTAGGTTGTCTCCTCCCAAAATTATCCTCCCCAAACTTCTATCCCACGCTCTGCTTTCAGATCGGAGGCCAGTACAAAATGGTGCACAAGCACCTATCTGACCTATTCTGTTATTATTTCTGTGGTCCTGTCTTCTCGCTCCCTATTGGTCAAGTTGACGAGTGAGCATGGCTATAGACTTTGGGGAGGGGTGGACAAAGGGAAACCCATTTATTCAGAGTAAATCGGTACAGTTCTTAAATGAGCGGCTGGTCGGCCTTTGGAGCGCACAGGTCTTGAGTTCTTAGCAGATCATTGGAAGAAAGTCAAGATTTCCATCCATCTCCCCTGGAGAGCACCAGACCGAATGCTTGCAGCTGTGTTTAAAGAGCTCTCCATTCAGTGCATTAAGGCGGTTCTCGCCTCTCCCTTCAGCTGGGGCTGGAAAGTGGTCATGGAAAGTCCATCATTTCTCTTTAAATAATGTAAGGCACAAATGAGATGAAATGCATAGAGGAATGTTAGTCTGATCCATCGTTCTGTCCGTATTCATTTCAGTGTTTAGTGGAGCGATGCGCCATTGGGACCTGCGCAGTATACACGTGGACAGAATGTATGCGCCATGCCATTGCAGGGGGCACACAAAGAAGCAAACACAATCTCTGGTTCGTTTTTTTTAAAAAAAAAATGTATCGAATGTATTGAACTACACATTTCTTTCATGGGTCAAACTCAAAGCAAAGTGTCAGGACCATCCATCTTTTCTTAAACTTTCTAACAATGTTGCTGTCTTTAAATTGGTTCACCTGTGTCTTAATTGGGGCTTAGGGGATGGAACAAGCATTTGTAAAGCTGATCCGTCTTAGATTGGACTTATCCACTGTGGGATTTATATACCTATATCAAGTTCAACATGGTTTTGGCTATAGGCTTATAACTAAAAAGGGGTTGGGAAAACGCCTCGCTTTCCCTGCACTAGAGTCGTTACCTACCGGAGCTCAAAATTAAGGATCTGCCAGTGTCGGAATGTCCAAAACAAAAGCATCCTAAAACACATCCTCCTGGGATCTCTTGAAGCTAGCTTTATTAAGCTATATCGTCAAACTTTGTACTCTAAGTGCCTGACGGTGCGATTTCAAAGCCTTCGGAGTGTTAATGACTTGCGTGGAGCTGTTAACGTGCCACTGGCATAATAAAACTGTCTTAAACAGGTCTCCCTTCAGCCACTCGATTTTATAAGCACTATGCATGTCCTTCACTGACGTTCTGTTAAAAACAAGCATCGGCAAAGCCAACAGTTTTGGTTTACATTAGGCCTTTGCCGGGCACTACTATTGTTTTTTTTTTTATTTATAATTTTCAACCCAGAGCGCTAGCAGGTGAGTGGGTGGGCCAGGCGACCCTCCTGGGCCTGCTTTGGTGTATTTTCAAACTTGCCTCCATTTCTGTAGGCCCAGACCTGGCACGAGTCCCTTGCAGCTCCCGACACCCTCTCCCTCCCTCCTCCCAGACCACCCCCAGGCCCTGATTGGGCAATGCAGCAAACCTGGCTGGTGTACTGACCAACGCCTCCCTGCATGCTCTTTTTCACCCCAGAGCGCTAGCAGGTGAGTGAGTGGGTGGGCCAGGCGACCCTCCTGGGCCTGCTTTGGTGTATTTTCAAACTTGCCTCCATTTCTGTAGGCCCAGACCTGGCACGAGTCCCTCGCAGCTCCCGACACCCTCTCCCTCCCTCCTCCCGCTTTGGGCCCTTCAGCAGCCCGCATGCAGCCTTGTCCCCTCTCCCCCTCCCGACCAGCTTCCCGTGTTTTCGCCCACCCCCCGTGATTGGCCACCTGATAGACAAATCTGAAATCCCCAGGGCAGCCCTCTGCCCGGCAGCCCCTTCAGCTAAGTGCCCCAAGGCAAAGGGCGGCTCCTTTACTGGCAGCTCCAAGAGGTGTTGGGCAGGTGTCAGCAGGGGAAGCCAGCCAACAGCTAATGGACACCAACAAAAACTGTAAGTGTGGCATGGGTTGGGTGTAGAGCAATTACTCAACACCAGAAAGCCCCCGCCACTATACCTTACCTTCCCATAACATAGACTGCCATAGACTTAGCCCATGCATACTTAGAAGGTTGTGTGACCACCAACTGGACATCAACCATGACAGTGTTGAAATGTTGCCTTACACTGCATCCTAACATACTAGTCAATGTTAACAAGTGTCACACCTGGAGGGAATTGTGGACGCTGGCCTGCGTCGCATCTAGATCGGTTCTGAATATCGGCTTCTGCCTACGGATAGAATTAGGAAGGCTTAGCATACACCACACTTGATAGAACTCCAATTAAAATGTTAGAAATGTGAATGCTGCCAAGCGCCACACTTAGTTAGAATTCCTAGCTCTGCCTCGCATCTAGATGGGTTTGTGAGTATTAGTAAGCAGCATACTCAGAAGAAACTGTAGATGTTGGCATGTGCAACACTTAGACGTAATTCCTAACTTGGGCCTGCATCGCATCTAGACGGAATTGTGAATGTTAGCATATGCCACACCTAGATGGAACTTGAATGTTAGCATGTGCCACACTTAGAATTGAGAACACTAGCCTGCGCCGTATCTAAACAGAATTGTGAATGTTAGCAGAGGCCACAACTAAATGGAACTTGAATGTTGGCATGTGCCACCCTTAGAATTGAGAACACTAGCCTGTGCCGTATCTAAACAGAATTGTGAATGTTAGCAGAGGCCACAACTAAATGGAACTTGAATGTTGGCATGTGCCACACTTAAAATTGTGAACATTAGCCTGTGCAAGTAACTAGATAATATTGTGAAGATTAGTGACTGACATACTCCGACTGAATTATGTAGGTCAGCCAGTGCTACACTTAGAACTGTGAATGCTTGCATGTTAAATGTCACGTAACCCACTAACCAATATAAACTCAAACTCTCTGCATACTTAAAAAACTCACACAACCATCACTCGCACAACAAGCTGCACGCACTTCACCACACTGCAACAACACATGTCGCACCAACAGCACACGCGGACTGACACGATCCAATACTCACACCATAGCTCAGCACCCGGTGTCTACCGAGTTGAAGCTGCCAACAGTACACCACCCCTCTCACTATCCTACTCCCTCTCCACCTTACTAACCCATCCCACCTTCTCATTTACAGATCCTCCAGAGTGCCTGGGGACCAATTCCGTTGGTGACGGTGCGCTATATAAGTACCGTTAACATAACATATGCCCAGGTACTCACAACA
Organism: Ambystoma mexicanum; assembly: GCF_040938575.1. NCBI lineage: Eukaryota > Metazoa > Chordata > Amphibia > Caudata > Ambystomatidae > Ambystoma > Ambystoma mexicanum. The sequence goes on along the minus strand of NC_090934.1, from coordinate 1,403,743,971 downwards.
TTTTGCAGCTGCTACCATTGATGCCCAATTATTACCTCTACGACGGTGCATGGCGAATGCATTTCCCATGCATACACAAAAGCCAAAACTGTTGGCATTGCCAATGCTTGTTTTTCTTTGGGGTGTGTCTGTTTTGTATCAGCATTTCGTCACCGAGCCATATATTTGACTTTAATAAGCCATATGTGTCATGGACCAGATGTCTGGACCGATCTCGGGACCCTGCCAGCCTCAGCGTTGACCAGGCTATACCGAGCCCCCAGCTTCGCCGAGGGAAGTTGGTGGACCGGTGATCTAATCTGCTCCTTTCCCCAGCCATCATTTGCGCGTTTGCAGGTTCTACTTGCTCAGCCTGTTTCTTTCTTCTGGTCTGAAAGGGATACCTGGGGAATCAATGGGCCATGACTATCACTGCGGTGGGAGCCATCACTGTTAAAAGTATGCTTTCTAATGAATGCTGGGCACCCCGTTTTCCCAAATGTGCATCTTACAAAGTAATTTCCAAACTCAAAAATGCTGCTTAAACTTGCATTCACTAGTTTACTTTGAAATATGTTTTTTTTGTTGGCCTACCCCAAACATACCCTGTAGAGGTTTCTGCAAATTACTTTACGTTTTATCTCAGGTTATATTTATAAAGATATGAAATGCTTGTCAGACTGCTTAATCACAAATTAATGTTTCTGTTTTGCTGACAACCTGCAGAGCTATCCTGGTAGCCCTCTACTGTAGTGCGTGTCTATGAATCCCTTTAATGTACTAAAAATCCCTGCATTACCAACCGTATTTTGGGTGCACCACTGCCCTGGAAGTGATTTTAAAGTGGAACTGATGTACAGTGTGGAGTTTAGAAAAAAAGCATCAAGAAACTGCACCATTTTAAAACTTATTTACTTTGAGCAGAGCCAGCCCTGCCTCCTCGGAATACCACCCCGCTACCCCCCCTCGGAACTCCGTACGCCCCTTGTGGGATCCCCTTTACGTTTTTCCCATTTCCCCCACTGCGCACTATTTATTACCAAGTCATAACAGTATGGTGCTCACTCAGTCATTCCTGTTCCTTTTCTTTCTATCTTTTGCTCTGTGGACTGGTTTAGCAAGAGTCCAGGATCTCTGCACATTTGTTCAGGTTTTTCATGAATGCCGTGCCATTCCACCTTGGCTTCTGGTTATAATGGGGTGATGCAGGTGTGTGACACTGAGGCGGTCCAGGTAGTTTTGGTATTCTCTTCATTGGAATGGCAGCCTGTTGCCTTAGGCATGCCTTGTGTAGCCAGGACCTTTTTTAGTTCTGGGCTCACATCTTCTAGGCTGGTGGTGGCCACTGTTTTATCCCCTGGCTAACTGCAATTGTAGTTTACTACCAAGAAGTGTGTTATGTTATGAACACTTATAAAGCGCAACTTCCACTGCAAAGGGGCATCATGGTGAAAACACAGGCTAAGAAGTGTAATCACCGGGAGCGCAACAAGATGAGGTAGCAAAAAGCCAGGTTTTAACGGCACGCTGAAATAGTAGGTGGTCCTCAGTAAGGCGGAGAGAGGGGAGGAAAGTTCTGAAACCGGGCCGCAGCCTCCAAGAAGGAGCGAGGACCCGCCTGACACGAGGCACCGCAATACAGGCCATGTTGGCAGATCTTAAGGGGCAAGGGGGAATTATACCAGCAAAATTTCTCTTGCAGATACTCTGGGCCAGTTTTATGAAGGGCACGGTGCACAATACACAGTGCCTTAAATTTGACTCGACTGGCCACCGGCAGCCAGTGAAGCAGTTGGAGAATGGCTGAGGTGTAACGAGAGGCACCGGCGGCCAGCCGTGCAGACTAGTTCTGCAAAAGCTGCAGACGGCGCAGGAGATAAGCCGGCTGTCCCAAATAAAGGGAGTTGCCGTAATAAAGCTACCCAGCAACCAGGGTGGCACGACGACGACCAAGAGCTCAGTATTGTCACTGTTAAGTCAGAGCCAATTTTGGCCCATCCAGGCACATATGGAAGACGGGCAGTGACGACAGCGCTCCGCCACATCAGGTCCAAACGCTTAAGTATCTGGGTGTCGTCAGCGTAAGAATAACACCGAAAACCAAACCAGTGTATCAAAGTAATCAGAGGCAGAATGTAGATATTAAAGAGAAGAGGAGATAAAGCAGAACCCAGGGGAACCCCACAGGTAAGTGCAAGACTAGCAGAAGTGAAAGGGGAAAAGAGTGACAGAGCAGACGGCAAGAAAAGAGGAGAACCAGTCAAGGACCCAGCCAGTTATCCCCACAGAGGCTAGTCTCTGGACCAAGATTGAATGGTCAATGGTGTCGAATGCCGCTGAGAGATCGAGAATAATCAAAATGTTGTTACCTCCCTGATCGATCCGCGCCAGGTCGTCCGTAAAAGACACAAACGGATTCTGTGCCTCGACCCTGGCGGATTCAGACTGGGAAGGATCCAAGCAGTGAGCGCTCTCTAGAAAGGAGCGAAGAAGAGCGACGAAAGATTCACCCAGTTTCATGGGGAAATATAAGGGAGAGCACAAGAGCTGGGTTTTTTTTAAGAGCGGGATCACCAATGCATGCTTAAGTGAGGATGGAATAAAACTGCTAATGAAAGAAGAGTTTACCGCTGACAAAACAGGGGCTGTGATCAACAGAATAATCTCTTTCAGGATGTTAGGAGGAATGGGGTCCGCTGGAGGGATGGATTTCAAGTTCTGAGTGGCCGTAATGATGACATCTTAAGTGAGCGGAGGAAAATACTCCCATAACACTGGGTGGAACCTCCGGCCAGCGCAATAACTTTCCCGCAGCCTGCATCATTGCTCTTGATTTAGATTTGGTGGCGGTCATTCTGTGGTAGCCTCGCAGGGAACGCCGGATCCTGTAATTTCTTCCACTAGATGATCAAATCTGTGAATCCAGAATTGTTCTGTTGACTGGCACTGGTTCGGGCAATTGCTCAGTGCCCCTGATAAGTTTGTAAAGAGACCCCTGTAGACAGGGATGTTGGGTAACAGTTCACACCGTTCTGCTCGGCAAACCTTAACGAATGTTGGTCGTGGTAGCAAGTTCCAGCTTGACGTTCATGGTGGTGTAGTGGTGCTAGCTGAACATCTCCCACTTCGCTGACTATGGTGAACAGAAAGGTCTGGATGCACTCGTACTGGCTTTTCTCTCTGAATGCTGAATGGACTCTGTGCTTTTGAAAAGCCTTCGCTGTCGCCATACTGATGTGCTCCTGTTTTTGAAGTCATTTGCGCTTCTTTGGGAGTCGCTAGTTGCAAGAGTCGAGTCAGGAAATCTGTGGTGTTGTCAGAAACTGGGTGCTATTAAAGTTCAAAGTCGTACCCTTGTGGCTGAAGCATTCACTTCTCAATCCTTGCTGGTGATTGTCGAACTGTCAGTTTGTGAGTTTAGAATTGGGGAAAAGTGGCTTTAAGTCACTGTCCATATGTGTACAAATGTTTGTTCCCTAAAAGAACTACAGTGGTGTGTCTCTCAATCTCGGAGCATCGTGTTCCATGGGGGCGAGTGCTCTTCTCGTGGGGGCGAGCGTTCTTCTAACATTCGCTGTTTGAGACTTTACATGTCTGACTGTTTGGATGACAATGTTCTCCATCGACTATGATCTGGGTCACCTTATTGATCTGAAAGTGCACCATTGCCCTGCTTGCCAGGAGAGTGTCCTTGGTCTTTCGCAAGGCTTGGCGTTTGTTCCTCCGTCCCACTTTGCTGTGAGACTGTTCAGGGCACAGTGGTTTACTGATGGCGTCCCTCGCTGTGGGATAAACTTTCCACTGAATCCGACAACACAGAAGAAACTCTGCATCTCCTAGACTGATGGGCAGGCTGGCCGCTCAGATGCCACTGGCAGCTCAATACAATGGCAAAGCTCTTTAGTTGGTACTTCTCTATATCCAAATTCTAACCAACACTTTGTAAATGCTGCAACATGTATTGCTGTCATAGCAAGTACTCCTTTTCAAACCGGTGCTACACAATGGTGCAGTTCATGTTTTTGACTTTGTATACGCCGAGTGCACACCGTAACCGGCCTTCGAAGACTTGAGCATTGGCAGCAGAGCTCATGGGTTCCGCAGTGTCCCTCGTCACTGACGTCTACCGCCTTCGCAGCCGCAGTCCGGGATTTCATTTTGGTTTTGGGGTGGTCATGGGCATCCCTTTTTCACTGGCCAGTTTCATATATTCTCAATGGTCGATGCATTGTTGGCTGCCAACTTTCATGGAAAGATTCTGGATTCCCAAAGGATGGGTTTCCAGAGCTAGGAAGACTTTTATGGGTTTCCGGAGCTAGGAAGACGTTAATGGGTTTCCGGAGCTAGGAAGACTTTATTTCCCTGGGTGGCTTGGATGTGAATTTTTCCTCTCGTCTTGAAACCTGCATGATTTGTAGGTGTCGGACTGTTGCACATGCGAAGCTGCCAAGAACTTAATTCGGTTTCCAAGGCCCTTTCTGAAGTTTGAACCTTTTGCTGACTGTTTGGCATTATTGGTGAAATTGCTCCTTGAGGGCTTCAGTCACTTCCTCCTAGTGATTAAAAAATCCAATGTTCAGTAGTGACCGGAACCGCCCCTATACAAATTCGCCATCTTGGTGCAGCCACGTTGCAGCCTATGGGTCCCTCTTGAAGGGACCACGCCACAAAGCTCAGCATGGGCCAGTCTAGGGCGTGCCATTGTGTGCATGTCGAGCCCGGGCAATTGCAGGAGCCTGAGAAAATCTGGCACCTTTAGATGGCAGGGAAGCAGGTGGCAACTGGAGCCATGCCCCAGCTGGCGCGATTGCACATCCAGGTTGGTTCAGACTCCCCTTCATTGCCAGTTCTCTCGCATGGAAGTATGTCCCGCATTGCATGTATGCATGGTGGCAATTGCAAAGGATATGGAGACAGTGCAGAGGGTGCTGAATAGAGCTTGTGCACTGGTCTGCTGCACAGGCACATGCATGACCTTTTATTCTTCGTCCACCACAGCCTGGGCTTGGTGTGTGGCATGAGGGTCAGAGCGGCAGTGGCACAATGGCTGCCCATGCAGCGGGGTAAAAGATGTGGCACATAACATTGGCCTCATTTCAGGTTTTGCACTATTTCAAGAATTGCCCATGTGTGTCAAGTTTACATTAACTTCTTCACTTTTGTAGAAACAATTGTATAAACTTAATTATTTCTCATGTTCACAAAAACTGTTTCATTAACTTACCAGTTTCAGGCTATGGAAAAGTGTTGTCTCCATATGTTCCTGTGGCTTGTATCAGGTGATGTGCCTTCGCCTTCCTCCCATGATGTCTCCTGAGTCCATATGTCTGCCCGCCCTCCCATGAATCTCATTGCAGCCAGTTTCTGTGTAATATTCTGCACACCCCTTAGCTGTTAAACCAGGACTTGTAGTTTTCTCTGGTCTATATTCCGGTACTATTTGTGCAGTTGTTGCATTTATGCAAAACATGCATCCTACCTGTGTTTGCTAGTGTCCCCCTGAAAGAGAATTCAATCCATCTCAGGAGTCTGGTGTGCTTCCTGTGCCGGGAGCATTGTCGTCCAACCACACTTCCTGTACAGAGGAGTGGAGTCAATGAATAAGAAAACCATGTACAAAAGGGGACCTGTGTGCAGTTAGTTGCCATCATGGGTAGTGTTGAAGCCTTTTCCATCTTGGTCTCCTCTTTCTCCGCCTTACTCTAGTTGATCTATTTGCCAGCTTATCCCTCGATGCCCCCCCCATATCCCTCGACATTCCCCCTACCCATATCCCTCGATGTCCCCCCCCTCCCGCCAATATCCCTCTGTCACCCCCACCAATATCCCTCGATGTCCCCAATGCCAATATCCCTCGACGGTCCCCCTGCCCAATATCCCTTGACGTCCCCCTGCCCAATATCCCTTGACGTCCCCCCGCCCAATATCCCTTGACGTCCCCCCCGCCCAATATCCCTCGATGTTCCCCCCTCTGCCAATATCCCTCGATGTTCCCCCCTCTGCCAATATCCCTCGATATGTTGCCCCCCTGCCAATAACCTTCGATGTCCCCCCCTGCCAATAACCCTCGACATTCCCCCCCCCCCCCGCCAATATCCTTCGACGTTCCCCCCCATCCCAGTGATTTCAGGGGCTTGGCTTGTCATACAGCGACTTCTACAATGTCTTGGATTGTCATGTCTCGGTGCCAGTTGGCAGCGTCTATCCCACATGGCTCTAATCTCACGCACCATGTCCCAACGCCCATCTCACTTTACATGTGTAGGATGCATGACTGCAGCACTGCCACAGCTGTGCAGGAATGTTTAAGGCATTCATAGCCCGGAGGCATGCATCCTTCAGCCAAAGACTACACACGCAGGCCGGTGAGGCGCGCTTATGGCTATGATCTGTAGAAATAGAACACCTAAATGTGAATCCTGCATTAACCACTTGAACAAACTGTGTGCTAATGGGCAACTCGTTGTGTCTTGCTTGGTTTCCTCCTTTGCCCAAATGTAAAGGTGCCTAGGCAAAGGAGAACACAGGCATTTAGCATGGTTTGAAACTGTCACACATCTCCTGCTGTCGGTTTTTGATCCTCCCTTTTGTAGCCATCCTGAGATTATAAAATCAATTTTTTTGAGGAAAATATTTGCAGACCGTGAAGCATCGTCTGCTGAGCAGAGCATGGAGGCAAAGCTTCTGAGCTGAAGAGACCTCAGATGTCCTTTTTATGTTGTGGTCTCGTATTCCCTCATCTCCCATATAGTCACTTCCTTCCTTCCTTCCTTTGTTGCCTTCTTTCTTGTGTCCTTGTCTTAATTCTTTCGCACGTCCATTTGATCCTTTCATTACAGTGCTCCTGATGCTACACGGGCTCAAACTTGAAGCTCCGTGCTTACCACTCCCATTGCCAAAAATCCCTGCGCCTGAACGCCCCGACATTATTGGCTGACTTACAATCTTGGCAGCGAGGTGCAGAGTTAAAAAAATATTTCCCTAGCTATCCCGAAATTTAGTTGCCAGACTCTGAAACCATCTAAATGTGGTTGAACTTGTGAGGTCTAAAAGTCATATCCCTGCAAACGGAGATCTGCTCTCCAAAGAAACCTTTTATTCACAGGCCCCAGTCCACCCAAACACCCTCCCCACCCCCACCCAACTGCAAATTCCAGCTGGTCTGTGGTGGACATTTGGTTGCGCAATAATGTGAACTTTTTGAACCATTTGCACCGGACAGCCTGAGCCACCTGGCTGAGCTATCTTCCAGCAACTATCACGTTTTCTCCACTTTCTCACTCTTCCTTAGTCTTTCTCGCTCTCGGACTCTCGCTCAATCTCGCAATCACACTATTTTTCACTCTCACTCTTTGCAATCAGTACAGTGTAATTATCTGTAGTAGGTTTTTTGTAAAAACTGAGTAAAGATGAACCAAAGAGATAACCTGAAATGTTGAGTTGGAAGTAGCAATGAAGACGTCAAGCACCGAATACACTAGCAGACACTAAATCTAAAACAGGAACACAGGAATCCAGTCCATGCAGGGGTTCCCGATGGTGCCTTTTCAACATTACCAGCATACCTATCTACAACGCGCCGACCGCATGGAGACGACGGACTGAATGGCGCTGAAATCCGAAACAAGCCTACCAGGGCTTCTATCGTAATGCCTGCCACCCCTGCTACGTGAAAAGGAATTATTTTGCTGCTGCCGCAACGTGCCATTGTTTTTGCCTGAAAGGCCTCCTGATGAGCACAAGTGCCTGCAGATTTGTTTCTTTAGCCTAACGTGCTGTGATATTGAAAAACGCTGCATTGATCTACGGTGCCACCATTGCAATATTTCCAAAACTGCCCCACATTGTAATGGTCGCCGTGCCCTGATGTCGCGTTAAGCTGTGCCTTTCTTCCTGTTGATGCTATGTCTCTGCTGTGATTGGCCTTCCAAGGTTCAAAAGGAACCAATTGGAAGCCGGCAGGCGGACGCTGGCACCACCCCCAAAGGCTCACACTCAAGGCCCAGTTTGCCTCTGTTCGCTGAGGCGAGCCGCGAGCCTTCTGTATCTTCCTTTGTCTCCTACGCAGTATTTCCCTACTCCGGCTGCCGTCTCCAGCCATAGACTCTGGAAACCTGAGGCTACATACGCAGGCGATTACATGGCTTTGCTGCTCCTGACTAGTGAGAACATGGACACTCTTTCACGTCAAGTGTATTCTAGAACCCGATTAGTTGTAAGTAACTTTGATCATACCCTTGTTCTCAGACGCAACACCCCCACCACTACCTTGCACACAGCTTCCGCCCTTATCGCCTAGCTGCTGAATTCATGTCCTTTGCTTTAACTTTATCCAACTGGCCTCGGCAATCAATAATAGCTGTATTTGTAGTATGTGGATGGCTGCATACTCCTACTGCCTCCCCTCTTACTAAGCACACTGTGCATGCCTTCATGCCAGACACCTACCTTATCTGCATACTGGCCCAATTCATTGAGTGTAATCGACTAGCGTTTCACACATGACAGAATTAGTTTGTTAGCTTGCTGTACCTCAAGTGAACCAGCCCGTTGCTGGAAACTAGCCTACTGTATTGAAGTGAACTAGCCTACTGTATTGGCGTGAACTAGCCTACTGTACTGAAGTCAACTAGCCTCCTATGCACCTGAGTGAACCAGCCTACTGAACCTTAGTGAACGCTCATATTTGAGTGAACTAGCGTCCAGCCTGCTCGCCGACATCCTACTAAGACCTTGCTTTCATGGCAGCCTTCTACAGAACTACACTAACCATGGCAACTATTCTCCCATTATTTAACTCAATCGCCCTGTCCTACTTCCTTCCTAGACTACAACCACCCCCGGCGCCAGAGCCACCTTCTACTCGCATAGCGACCGTGGCTCGTGATGACCCTAAACAGGATTCCTCGCCTAGTCCTTCTCTTAGCCCTATAGAATGGATCCACCAGTTTGCCCCACCGCCTACACCTCGGATCCCATGCCCAGTGAAGGGCAGAAACCAGAGACTCTGTTCCCAGCTCCCTCTCCACAGGACTCTCACGAGAAGAGACCACCAACCCTTGTCACCAAACCCGTTGCCTGCCAGCCTAACCCCTAACACAGATGAAACCCCAAAAGCAACTCGCAGCATAGCTGAACGCCCTACCATCAGAGGCGCTCTCATCAATGCTCGATCCCTGGTCACCCATGCGCTCGACATTGCCGACCTTATCTCTTCCAACGACTCACATTTCCTGGCCATCACTGAAACCTGGCGGCAGCAGGCCCGGCACTATCCCTTGCCACACCAGATGGCTACTCAATAATAAGGAAAGATAGAGACACAGGCAAAGGACGTGGAGTAGCATTCATTGCTAAAACATCCTTCGGCCTCGGAGCCACCCCATCTGCCAGCTCCCCATCTTCAGAACTTCTGATGGTCAAGATCCCACTCTCAGCGTCCCTAACAATTCTTATGCACCTTATCTACAGGCCTCCAGGACACATCTCTTCCTTCGAGGAAGACATTTCTGACCTAACCAACACCACCAAACCATCTCAAATCATCCTGCTTGGTGACTTTAACCTAGGTCTCTGTGATCCTAATGACCCAAATGCCTTATCGCTACAATCTCCCAACTCTGATTCAACCACCGCGTCCCAGCACTGACGCATAATAAAGGCAGAACTCTGGATTGGTTGGTAGACTACAACTGCGCTACCACAGCCTCCAAAAACGAACCAACTGCTTGGTCCGACCACCATGTCATCTCCTTCTCCATCCAAGGGAATGCTCCTGCCAGCACTAATCCTGCCACCGCTCCGCAAACCCTTGCCAGAAGCAGCCGTAACATAACGTTGCAAAGTTTACGCCCACTAATCCATAATATCCTTGTCCCTGCAAACTACAGACTTAGATGCAAATAAACTATTCGACCTATACAACAAAACACTGTAGGCAGCAGTAGACTGCATCACTCCCATTAAATTAACCAAAGCTAAACCAGTAGCCCATCTTAACAATTGGTTTACCCCTGAATTGAAAATCCTCTGGAACACCAAGAGAGGCAGAATCCACCTGGAGAAAAAGGCCCAATTCCACAAACAAAGCACTCTTCACTTCAGCCGCTTCTACCTATAAAACAGCTACCCTCAATGCTAAGAAAGAGCCCTACGACAATAGAATCCTTAATGCCAAATCTAGGACAAGAGAGCTCTTCAATATCCTTGGGGAACTTGTCACCTTCCACACCGTCTGAATCTTGTGTGAAAGACACAGAATGGTGTGCTAAAATACAAAAAGCCTTTGTAGACCAAATTACCATACTCCAATCCAGAATTGAGCAGAAAAAAGAATAGCTTGACAAAGAATGCCAATACCTCTCACCCTCCTAACCACAAGACCCCTGCATGCCCACCCTTCTCCTTTGCTCCATTTTGGCCAAAGAAGTCGGCCTCAAACCGTCCAGATGCCAAGGGGATCTATGTCCAGCCATAATCATTCAGGAGGGCACCAAGGACTTGGCCTGTTCATAACTGCCATAATCAACTGCTCCTTCTAAACTAGCTCAGTACCCAACAGCCTTAAGGAGGCTTGGGCATGTCCTAAAAAAAAAAGAAAAAAAGAGTGGTCTATCTACAAATTACTGGGCCTCGGACAATCTGGCTTTAGGCCAAGGCATGGAACAGGAACAGCCCTCCTGGACCTTAAAATCCAAGTGGATGGGGCGAAGGATAATGGTAAGCTAGCCATGCTCCTGCTTCTAGACCTTTTGGCAGCTTTTGACCTTGTTGACCACCGGATCCTCACCGAGCATCTGGTGTCCGCAGCCGCCTTCTCTAGCGAGGCAACCTCATGGATACAATCTTTCCTATCCAATAGCACCACTAGGGTCTTCTCACCTTCAGCTGACCCTATCCCCATCTATTGCGGTGTCCCTCAAGGATCGTGTGTATTGCCAATGCTCTACAATATATTCACGAAGCTCCTATTCAACCGTCTCGACAACCTGGGTGTCACATACACAAATTATGCTGATGATACTCGGGGTCTCATCATGCTGTCCGGGTGCTACGAAGAGGGCTCCAAACTGATAAATGACTTATACTTGGAGAGCCAGGCGTGGATGGCAGCCCACAGTTTGTCTCAATACCTAGTGAAAAGACAGATATTTTTGGTCACGTTTTTTTAATAATGCAGGGGGGAGTCTCCCGTAATCCCCCCTTCACCCTTACACACGTCTACATATTATTTAAAATGTACAAAAATACCTGACAAATTTGGTAATTTTTCATTGGGTCTTTTTGTGTTTGATCATTTCTGGAGATACCAGTAACTGGATCCATGGCTACATCCTTGCAGTCATGGCAGGCAGGCAGTACTCTTGTGCACTGACTGGCCTGCATGCTGATGCTTCTCCAGAAGAAGCCTGAGTTTGCATGAAACATGGCATGCCCCTGGCCTGGAAGAACATGCTCTGTTCTCTTACGTGTTACTGTCGCATGCCCTTGTGTTCAGCTATTCTTAACGCAGTCCCCGTTTCCTTTGCAGCTGGAGGTTCGTCTTCTATCTCTGTGCCTTCATCGGGGGGATTGCAGTCCTTTACGATGTAAGTGGCTTATCTGTATTGAAGTCTTCGGGAGGTGTTTGTTCTGGTGGGTTGCATTGCATGGGATGTTCTGATTCACGCCAGAAAGGATGCACCACACTGAAAAGAGCACTGTGTAACCTGCAGAGACACAAGGGGCTGCTGGAGGGTGTTGGCATTGATGGTGCGTGAACAGTGAGAAGGTTCAGGGCCACCATTACCCACAGTGGCTGGCCTGGAAGGTGAGCCAGCGCATGGCATGGTGTTGGGAGGGGGGGGGGTCCTTATCTGCCACGTGTTCTCCTGGTATTAGCATAATTGACCTAAAACATTTTTTTTTTGTCAAATGTAATTAGATATATATATTTCTGAGGCTTGTGGAATCTGCTTAGATCACATGCTGTGCATAGGCCGACATCTAGTGGAAGCTGCGGAGTATTACAGTTTGTTTTTCGAAACTCGAAAATGGGCGTCGACACAGGCGTGCCAGTAATACTATCCCTAGTGTGACGTCCACTGTACCCAAGATCCCTCACGCGTCTAGGATCCTCAGATTGTTTTTTTCCGCCATACTGGTCGGAAGCATCTTGCGGAGTTCCCTGGCCTTAGCCATACTTTTGCTAATTATTGAAGTAAAATTATTTATTGACATCCTTCCCCACCCCAACGTCGACCCTCGACGACGGCTGGAGAAGACATCGACTGTCGGCTGCTGCACGACGGATCTGGGCCTCGGAAGGCCGCTGGCCTCGGCCCTGCAAGTAGGGAGAGTGGGGGGTGGTACATACTCTTCACTCTTAGTATATAGGTACACCTTATATATTTCCTACACTTACCAGCCCGCTGCCTCAAGGTGCGTATGGAGGGTACCCCTTTCCAATTCTGCCCCAAGTGCAACCGCAAATACCCTTGGGTCGACAGGCACGCCACGTGCAATCTCTGCTTGCCGAGGGACCACCCCGAAGCGTACTGCAGAGCGTGTAGTAGGTTTAAGCCTAAGACACTTAAGGACCGTTCGACAAAGCGTTGGGCCCACCACGCCAGGCAGGCAGCCATGGCAGCGGAGGGCGCCTTCAGCGATGGCAGCGACGCCGTACTTTCGGACGGTGAGGGCATTACGGCGTCGAAAGACTGCCGAGCGCAGGTCCCCGACCTCGGAAGGTTGTCCGGCAGGGCGGCTATGGGGAAGACCCCCGGCGACGCAAGCGCTACACACCCTACACACACTAAGCACACTAAGTCCAACTGAACCTCGACGACGTCGACGTCTCGGAAAGAGGCACAGATAGAACGGTCCGACTCGGTGTCCTCTGGGCGCTCTCGATCGAGATCGCCGCATGACGCAAGGCAATCATCCACTCTTGCCAAGAGTGCCTCGCTCCCTAGATTAACGGAAGTTCGATCGTTGGAAGACGAAGACGACTTCCACCCCCAGGCCGCGCTCCAGGAGACCGAGGCCGCAGTTAACACCAGCGAGGCCCCACGCTCAAAACAAGGTACCTCTCCCGACCCTCGACGCCAGGCGTCGAAAGTCTCTGAGGCCTCCAACGGGCAGGGAAAACATTTTTCCATGCACGGCGAGGGGGGGGATACAGCGGAAAGCACAGCCTTCCACTCCTGTAAGACCATCCTTCCACCCTAAGCAGACAGTCAAACATAAATCTACTGGGACATCAACATCCAGCAAGGCTACCCTTGATAAGTCCTCTAAGTTGCCTACTAAAGCCATACCCTGTAACAAAGAATGGTCCAGTGAAGACATAGACAGGGTCATGTCAAGGATGTCTTCCTTAGCTGATTTGTATGACAAGAACCCAGAACATTTCCTTTCGTATGACCCTCAAGGGGCCACACCCTCAGGCTCCTCTGATCCTACCCCCCTAAGTAAAAAGGCCCGGTTCGAAAGATCTGAACCCTTCGAGGTGCAGCCTTACTCTACTCCACACCCCACTCCACACCCCAGATACCAAGGACAGCCTTTCCCTGAAGGGGACCAGGAGTTTACAATTATGGAGGAACAAACCGGGACTGAATACTATGCGGATGATGAGGACCTGGAGGAGGTAGAAGACGAGCAGGAAATTTACAGAGTAGATTCCCCGGTAGAAAGCGAAGCCCCAGTTACCGACTCGCCAGTTGATAACCAGCCCCTTCTTAATGAAGTTCTCGCTCGCGCGGCAGAACATTTTCACATCGACACCCACGGTGTACAGGAGGAAAGGGACTTCGCAGAAGAGTTGGTGGGAGAAAGGAGGCCGGTCGCTCAAACCATCCCTATCCTTAAATCCATCCAACGTAGAATAGATCCATCCCTGGTGAATCCAAACCTCACCAGAGCCGTCAACCCCAGAGTCGAAAAACTTTTTCGGGCAGCCCAGTCTGACCCTCTTTATATAAGAGGACAGCTTAAACCAGACTCCCTAGTGGTTACCAACACTCGGAAGAGGGCTGGGACACCCTTATCGTCATCAGAAGCTCCTCCCGACAAGGAGAGCAAAAGACTATACGGGTTTGGCAGGAAGGTAGCCTCAACGTCCGCCTACCAAGCAAGGATTGCAAACTCCACCACCCTATTGGCAAGTTACAACTGCCATCAATGGGAAGAGGTCGCGGCGCTCATAGCCTCTGCTCCTGAACCGTTAAAGGGCCAGTTGGCTCGGATCTCGGCAGAAGGGAGAGCCGTGTCTGGTTGCATATTAAAAGCAACTTTCGACGCCGCGGACAACGCAGGAAGATTGATAGCAGAAGGTACTGTTATCAAGAGACATGCGTGGTTACGGCAGTCGGGGTTCAAAACAGAAACACAGGCTTCATTAATAGACAAGCCGGTGGAACCCGATCTATTGTTTGGGAAAGCGGTCGAAGACGCACTTAAGAATGCCAAGGACGAGTACGAGACTCTCAAATCCCTTGGCCAGCTTACCAACAAACCCCCTAATCAGAGGGGGAACAGTAATTTTCGTCGCCCACGCGGCCAAAATTCACAAAGAGGCAACTATGCCCAAGGACAGGGTACACAATGGAACAACAACCAGCAGTCTACCCAGAGTTACAGCAAGGGTAACAAAAGAGGTCGTGGAAGAGGCAGAGGCAGCCCCAACAAGGGAGGTGGCACGCCTCCACCAAAGCAGTGACGCTCAGTTCAGGGTCCCTTCTCACGCAACCCCAGTAGGGGGACGCATTTCCAACTTCACCCAGGCTTGGGAAGGGATCACCTCAGACAGATGGGTGCTGTCAACAGTGTCCACAGGATATTGTATAGAATTACTGCTGCGTCCCCGGAACCACCCTCCACGACAAAGAGTACACTCCTTACAACATCAGAAGATCCTTCTCGAGGAGATCGCCATTCTGCTAGAAAAGGACGCGATAGAACTCGTCCCAGGACACCAGGTAAACAAGGGTATCTATTCAACTTACTTCCTTGTGCCAAAGAAAGATTTAACAATGCGCCCAGTATTGGACTTACGGCCTGCCAACAAGTATGTCAAGCCCCAAAAATTCCGTATGACCACGCTACAAGAGGTAATCCCCCTCCTAAAAAAGGGGAATTACATGGCAACCTTGGATATGAAAGATGCTTATTTTCATATTTCCATGCTCCCAGCCCACAGAAAATACTTGCGCTTCAAGGTGGACAGTCGCCACTACCAATTCAAGGTACTGCCCTTCGGGATAGCGTCAGCACCAAGGGTGTTCACCAAGGTACTGGCGGTGGCAGCTGCACACCTACGCAGGGAGGCAATCCCAGTGTACCCTTATCTGGACGACTGGCTCATAACGGGGGAAACCCCAGGAAATTGCAGGTCAAACATTCAGAGGACTATCAACCTCCTCCACGAATTAGGCTTCTCTATCAACGAGAAGAAGTCAAGCCTAGTGCCAAGCACCTCGAAACAGTTCCTAGGAGCAATCCTAGATTCTCAAAAAGGGTTGACCTTCCCTTCGGAAGAGAGAATTCGGAATATACTACTGCAAATTCCACATTATCAGTCAGGTCAACAAATAACGGTACGCAAAGCAATGCGGTTACTGGGCATGATGGCGTCTTGCATTTACCTGGTCCCCCACGCGCGTCTGCGCATGCGTCCCATGCAGGAATGGTTGGCGAAACAGTGGTCTCAGGCAAGTGGTCAGTGGGACGATCTAGTGGTCGTTTCGCCAACACTCGTACAGAGCTTACACTGGTGGACAAGAGAGAATCTCGCAAGGGGAAAACCCTTTTACGATCCCGAAGTACAGGCAGTGGTGACTACAGATGCATGCCTGACTGGGTGGGGAGCTCACCATCTCCACCACACAGCTCAGGGTCTCTGGTCTCACTCAGTAGCCAAGAACCACATCAACCTGCTAGAGCTTCTGGCAGTATTCCGAGCGCTTCGGGCGTTCGAGCCCCATCTGCTAAACTTGTCGGTGCAGATCCGGACGGACAGCACGACAGCCATGTTCTATTTGAACAAACAAGGAGGGACTCGTTCGCCAAATCTGTCCAAGCTTGCCCAGAAAATCTGGATATGGGCACTCGGACGGAACATCTTCCTGTCATCACAACATGTTCCAGGGGAGCTCAATTCCCTAGCGGATGCCCTAAGCAGAGACTCCCTCCCAGAGGAACACGAATGGGTCCTTCACAGAGATATCGTAGAAGATCTCTTCTCTCAGTGGGGTTTCCCCACTATAGACCTATTCGCCACAAGCGAAAACAAACAATGCCCAGGATTTGCATCCAGGTTCCCCCAGCCAGACTCCCAAGGGAACGCCCTGTGGATGAACTGGTCAGGGATGTTTGCGTACGCTTTTCCACCAACTCCTCATCAGGAAGGTGGTGTACAAGATGAACAAGGAATCAATGACGCTCATCCTAGTTGCTCCCATGTGGGCGAGACAACCATGGTTTCCACACCTACGCAGGATGGCGGTGTGCGAGCCCATCAAACTCCCAGCCTGGTACAACCTACTGTCCCAGCAACAAGGTCAAACAGTGCACCAGGAACCCAACTCAATGAACCTGGCAGCATGGCTCCTGAGGTCAGAGTTTGGCCATCTCAATTTACCACAAAGGTGTATGGACATCCTAAAAGAATCCAGGAAACCAAACACAAGGCACTGTTATTTTGACAAGTGGAAGAGATTTGTTATTTGGTGCCAGAATAAACAAATCAACCCAGTTGATTGCACTCCTTCCAACGTTGTGACATACATGCTCCACCTGCTGGATGCAGGATTGGTTTTTAACTCTCTGAAAGTACACCTGGCAGCCCTCTCGGCTTACACCACATCCCATAACAAGGTGTCGTGGTGGAAAGTACCAGTAGTTAAAGCCTTCATGGAAGGAGTAAAGAGACTTCACCCTCCTATTTCGAACCCACCGCCAGGATGGGACCTTAATGTGGTGCTAGCTAAGCTCATGGGCCCCCCTTTCGAACCCATGCATAAAAGTAGTCTCAAACACCTGACTTATAAAACGGCCTTCTTAGTAGCCATTACCTCTATAAGAAGGGTCAGTGAAATTCAGGCTCTGTCAGTGCAGGATCCTTTCTTTACTATCCACAAGGACAAACTGGTTTTACGCACACACCCTAGGTTCTCACCTAAATTTATATCAAAGTTCCATGTAAACCAGTCCATCGAGCTTCCGGCTTTCTTCCAGAACCCGCAAAGCTCGGCTGAGGTGAAACTACACACCCTAGATGTGCGTAGGGCGGTCCTCTACTATGTAAATAAAACCAGACCGCTAAGGAAAACAGATCAACTGTTTGTCTCCGTAGCTACAGGCAGAGAGGGAGATCGCGTCTCTAAAGGCGCTATCTCGAAGTGGATTATCAACTGTATACAGCTGTGTTACTCTCTTTCTGAAAAAACTTTGCCTTTTACGCCAAGAGCCCACTCTACTAGAGGCATTGGGGCCACTCTGGCTTTCATTGCAAATGTTCCCCTCGACACCATTTGCAAAGCAGCTACTTGGAGCTCTATTCACACTTTTACTCAGCATTACTGCATTGACACTCATTCCAAGACAGATACACAAGTGGGACAAGCGGTTCTAAGACACCTGTTTGCTCATGACCCTTCTCACATCCCACCTCCTTCTTCTGGTACTGCTCGCTAATCTAGGCACAGCATGTGATCTAAGCAGATTCCACAAGCCTCAGAAGGGATACATTACTCACCGTAATCGTATTTCTGATGCTTGTATCTGCTTAGATTCACATGCGACCCACTCTTCCTCCCCTGCGAGAGAAGGCGCATGATTGCTTGTAGTCTTACCTTTCTGTCTATCTGCTTGGATTATCTGTACTCACGCTACTCCTCATGCTTCCTCATGTCAGAAAAAATACAATCTGAGGATCCTAGACGCGTGAGGGATCTTGGGTACAGTGGACGTCACACTAGGGATAGTATTACTGGCACGCCTGTGTCGACGCCCATTTTCGAGTTTCGAAAAACAAACTGTAATACTCCGCAGCTTCCACTAGATGTCGGCCTATGCACAGCATGTGAATCTAAGCAGATACAAGCATCAGAAATACGATTACGGTGAGTAATGTATCCCATATATATGGGGGTGGGTAAGGGTATAGATTAGGTTGAGGGGAAGTGGGGGGGGTTTGTTGCAGGGTTCTCCCCCGCATTTTAGACTGAAAAAAAGGTCAAATAAATTCGATCAAATGTGATTAGGTCAAATAGACACAAACGGTCTCCCAGGTCACCCTCTGTGCAAAGCAGCATTGATTTCTAAAAAAGGACACCCAACATTCATCCCTTTTTAGTAGATTTAAGCTCGAAGAATAAATACCCCTCCATTTGGGATGGATCATGCATCGATGGACACCAATGGGCCTCGCCCTGGTTTGCTGTTCTTGCCCCAATGCTTGAGAACGGTTCAGCTCCACAGAGGAGGTTAGCAAGGCATGGGGAGGGAAGTGTTCTGAACGCCCTGGTACGGAGAAGCCCTACTAAGGGTGCCAGTACCTTTGCAGGGAGGGGCTGCTACAGCTGCAGAGAGCCACAGATGAGAAGTATCACGCCCACCCTCTCCCAGCAACACAGGGCAATGGAATGTACATTAGTGTGGAGTGATATCAGTGCAGTGCTCAAATATTCTACAGAGCAAGGTCCCAAGCCTTGCCTACTGTTCAGAAGACGCATCTTCATTTTTAAATGTAACTTTAGCCTGCAACTCTCGTAGCCACTGGAGCAGTCGGCTGCATGAGGAGTTGGCTGTAGAGGCAGGGTGGGTCCAGGAGGTATCCACTCATCGATCTAAAACATTAGAGTGGTAAATTCAGAGTGGACCATAACACCGAAAAACACTGCAAACATTAAATAAAGGGTAAAGGGGTTAAAATGGGTCGGGTTGGGGTGGTGTTATAAGAATACAAAAACGGGGGGGCTTGGTGCGGGACTCTCAAATAAAAAAAAAAATCTGTATTTTGCCCGCAAATAAATTTACCACTCTACTTGTTAGGGGGAAAAATCACATATACTCGGTTGAGGAACGTGATTCTGACCGATATGATATGGCATTTATAACGCGCCTATACACAAGTGTTTCAAGGCGCGACCAGGCAAGGAAAGGGGGATCAAAGGGTAGACGGAGACAGCGATCTTACTAGGCCAGGTGACATTGAGATTGCACAATTGCAGGGGTGGCGGGGCAGTACCAGGGGGAGGGGGCAGTGCAATACATAGGATAACAGTAAAATAAATACTGTGCAGGGAATTATTTAGAGGATTCCAGGATGTGCTAAATAACTTCACCTGTTTGATCAAATCTGTGCGTTACTCTCTACTCACTTATTTTTTAAAGACCTGCACATATTTTAAATATATAGACGTTATTGGTTAAATCCATAACCTGGAGAGGTGTGTTCAATTTTTAAAATATTGAATCATTAGGTGGCATGGCAAGTGGTGCTTCTTAAAGGCATGAGTGACCTGGTCTACCAAACGGTGTGTCGCCATTGTAGTGTGGTTGTATTGTGTGACGGCAATAGTCCTGGAACCCTCCTGGCTCGGTTGGCAACTGTTTGGGTTACCCTGGCTACCGAAACACGCACTAACTGATATATAGTTGGTCCAGAACCCACGTGTGCCACCTGGCCACGTGTGCCTCCTGCTGCCATGCACACATTTAGTTTGTGACCTGCTTCGCAGCCCAGTGAAGACGTGAACAACGCCCCTGTTTTGTGCCTGCGGGCTGGCACCTTCTCTCTCCTACTGGGAGTACCAGAGTGAGCGTTGAGTACAGGAGCTCCCCACCCCTCCCCCCACCTTCAAGCACAATGCTGGTTGTTTGCGGAAAGCCCCACGCATGAGCAAACATTGTAATGACCCCAAATAAACACCTTTTCGTAGGAGCCGGCGCCATATTTAAATGTCCACTAGATTTAGTTTCAATTATGACTAAATGCCCTTATCGTCGGCACAATATGAATATGCAATTTCTGCAGAAATAAACCTAAATAGAACTTTGTGGCAAGCGTAAAAAAAATCTTGCAAGAATAAATTATTTAATTTAGCGCTGCACAATCACATGCCTTTTGTAAGCCAAAGGGAAGTCTACTCACAGGTCATGGCAATATGGAATGTATTGAAGCTTCTTATTCTGAACGACCACGAAAACACCAGGCCAACGTTCAAGAGATGTTTAGTGAAATGTCCAGACTCTGCAGCCTGGGTCTGCAACCTGTTCGATTTGTTTAGACTCCAACTCCCATGATCCCTCATCATTGACTAAGCTGGATAGGGCGGATGGTAGTCGTAGTCTGAAACCTCTAGAGAGCCGAAGGTTGCAGGCCCCCCTGCTCTACAGCAACCTGGGGTGGAGATTATTTTGATTCTGCGAGAGGGGGGGGACCTTGAACAGGAGGCCCATTATTTTTATGCAGATAATCTAGTTTTGGGTGGCCAGTCTTGAGCAAGGCAGCGTGGTCGGTGGCTAACGGACCATGCCACTATTTGCATATTCTGCTGGCAGAGAATAGCAGGACTGTATGTATTTGAGACGCCCTAGATTAATAAGTGCCAGGCTATTATGCAAGTCTATGCAAAAAGGACGAGCGTACTCGTCCTTTGTACTTAAGGGGTTCATTTGGGGACCGTGGCAATGATGAGGAGACTGCGTGCACAAAATACCTGCGCCTGTGACTGTCTGCCTGAAAGAAGTGGCACATTAATGCACAGACCCTTGCATGCAGTTGCATACCGATCCTTTAGTGAGCAGGATGGGTTGGGTAAATGGTATATTCAGATAAACCTGCCAGAGTACAGTCTATAGGCAAGCTCCAGGAGCTGGAATATGGGGCGCACAACAGATCAAAATAGTTGGTACAATCCTGTGTGTTTCCATTAAGTTTGTGAAAGGATTTGCATTTTGGCAACTAATTTCAGGGCCCAGAGCTTGGCCTTTAAGTTGGCTTCCAAAGTGGCCCAGAACATGTTTACACTTGCACTTTGAACAAGGGATGCTAGGACGCATTAAGAAATGTGTTCTCTTACACTAATTGGGGCTGTAGGCATCATCTCAAAGGGGCTCTGTTTTGTGGTCTACTGTGAACTTGTTTGAAATCTAAATGTACAGATCACATTGTGTGTGAATGTCACTGATCAGACTTTTCTCTTTCTCAGAAACCCTGGCTTTATGAAATATGGCTGGTGTGGGAGAACTACCCGAAGCAGGTAAGCATTGGCCCCCTACCCCCTTCCAGCCCAGGTGACCCGGAATAACCCCCTGCGTTGATGGTGCATTTCCTGTGGAGCTGAAGATTATTCAGAACCATGATTTCAGTCAACAGTCTGGTGGTCCATGTCAGAAATTACTTCTTAGCAATCCCAGAATGTATCATTTCACCCTTTTTCTTATGACTTGTTTTACTTTCCATGCCTATTTTGAACAAAGCCCAGAGGGCCTTCCAATGTTGAGAAAGCTAATCCGGAAGACCTCTTGGAGTCCTCTTCCCATGTCCCGCCTAGGCTGGATGTGATGGGTGCAAGCTAAAGCATGGACTGGACTTGATGCATGGACCGGATCTCGGTCAATGCCCTGCCAAGCTATCGCGCACCATTTGCCAATCTTGATTTTTGGTGTTGAGTATGTTTTTTAAATCTGCCACGCAATCATCAGTTCAGTAGTCTAGACTCTTGAGTGTGGGCAGCATTCTGTGTGGCACGTGTAGTAAAGCCTAAATGCATCGTTTGGTGGGTCTGGTGTACCCGGAGGTGCCTCGAGGTATAATGCCCTTAGTTCTACCCGATACGCCTGATTTGCAAAATGAACAATCCTGTATCTAGTAAACCCAACCGCTATCCATGTATTGTGGTCTTACAAGCAGTTTTTTTTTGGGGTGGGGTGGGGCGTTTTACACACAAAAAACTACACGTGCGGGGGGAGTGGTTTTGGAACGCTAGGGAAGCAGCCAAGAGGGACTGGCCATGGACCCACGGCCTGACCAGGCATGCCGTAGGTGGGTGGAAGTTATGGGGGCGTGTGGTTAGCCAGAGTGAAGGTAAGGGTGGCACTCCCTGCCAGCACTCCTATTCCTGGTGACCGTGGCGACAGTAGAGTTAAGTCCTAGAATCAGAGGGCCTAAAGAGATCTACATTATCCCTGGTTGCCGAAGTTCCCCATGTCCATATACGCTGAAACTACGGCATTAGAGTACAGATAATGGCGTATAAGGAGGTCACGAGAAACGCCAAGCTTGTCGGTGTTTGGTTATTTACCCATCCATTGAATGATCATGGCCACGCTAATCGCTGTGCCTTCCCCGCCCAAAACACATTCTCCTGGGTGCTCTTTGAGCCAGCTTTATCAAGCCTTACTATCCAACTTTGTGTTAGAGGTGCCTGCCAGTGTTTCTTCAAAGCAGTCTTCCGAGAGCTGTAAACACACTACAGGTGTAATAAAAATGTCCTAACCAGGTCTGCCTTCAGCCACTTGATTTATGAGCACCATGTGTGTCCTCACAGAAGTCCTATTAAAAACGAGCCTTGGGCAAAGCCAAAAGTTTTTGGTTGTGTGTAAGGATTAGCCAGGCACTGTTATTAGATGGCCAGATACGGGCACCCTTTTGCAGCTGCTAGCATTGATGGCCTGTTAATACCACTATGGCAGTGCCTGGCAAGTGCCTATCCCATGTCTACACAAAACCCCCAAACTGTTGGCAAAGCCAATGCTTGTTTTTCCTGTGGTTGGAGAGGCTGCAAACCAATCCTGTTGACCTGATGGTAGACCGCAAGACAGACACCCAAGTGGTTTTTAAATGTTCCCCGAACAAGATAATGTTATGAGCTCCATAAAATACTCTTATTGTTATATATTTTATAATGTCTGCTAAACCGTTTGTTACTTCCCATTGGTTCGGAGTCTGTAATTCACTGATCTGAAATGTGTCGTCTGTGTGAATGCAGAGCTGTGTGTGAACACTGAAGAGTGATTGATGAAAGGTTTGAATAAATCGTAAGCGGTGGCGTTGCTCTGGGCAACCCTCCAGACCATCCTTTATCAGCATGCCATGGCATTACAGAATAGAAGAACCTTATGCAAATCCTGTCTGCAAAGAGAGCGGTCCAGCCCCAACTGTTGCTTCACATCCCTTCTGCACGACCTTCAAACAGGCTAGGCCCACCCAAAATCTTTAAGTGCCCACTCGGGCTCACCGCAGTGACGTTAACATCTGTAAATGCCCACACCGTGCCGCCAACCACATTCGCTTCAGGCCTCACTTATTAGACAATCCTGTCTACGCCTCTGGTGTTGATACTGAGAGTACCAGGGGGGTCTCAAGCCATAGGAAGCGTGATCCATAGCTGGGCATGCCTGTCCCCCCACGTAGGGTGTCCATGCAAAACGGAAGCAGGATGGCTGAACGTCTTGAATACATCATGCGGTTGCTTGAAGGGATGCCATCTAACAGTTCAGGATAGAATGCCCTTATTTGACGTGGCACTATGCCCGATTTGCATATGGTATTCCCCTTTGATAATGGCATGGCTAGGGCAGTGCCCGCTTTATTTTCTTTCTTTTTTGAAAACCTTGCACCCATCATATAGTTGTGTGCATGTTTGAGACGGAAAACAGAGGCATTTGCCCTTCCAAGGCAAGTTCTACCTCCTAGTGAGTAATTGAAATGGGGAGAGGTACACGGGTCAAATGATGGAATTAGCTACAGCATTTGTTAAAAGGAGATGTACAAGAGTGTTGGTTTTAAGTCTTGTTTCGGTACTAAAGGATTAATGCACCTTTGTCCTTTCTCTAGTCGTACCTGATATCTCAGTACTGGTATTACGTGCTGGAGCTCAGCTTCTACTGGTCGTTGCTGTTCAGCGTGGCTTCGGATGTGCGAAGAAAGGCAAGTATCGGACGGAATCATAACTGTTTCTATGCTCAGGTGGACCCTCGCCCGCCTCCCATGCATTTATTTTGTCAGGCTAAGTACCAAGCAAGAACATCCACGGTCACGTGCCAAGCCGCCGCTCTTCGATTTAGTCGACCATACTGGGCCAATCCCTCCTACCCACCTAACCACTGGGTTTAGCCCAGAGACTCCAGGTTTTTACACTCTTCTCCAGGGTCTCCAAGGAAGAGCGTGCAGTCTCCGGGTTTTCCAGCTGTTCGAGCATCTCCACCCACGCCTGCATGTGATTGGATTATTGTAATGCCCTTTACGTAGGGAGCAACAAATACATCACTAATAAGATCCAGATCTTACAAAATAATGCTCTGAGAGCAGCTCTCAACATTCCTAAGAAAACCAGAAGATCCAACAATTGGCTCTCCATTAAAGATAAAATCTTCCTTAAATCAGCCTCCCTGACTCCTAAATGCGTACACCTGGCCGCCCCACATTACCTCACTACTAGATTCTTGAGACAATCCACCAACCGCCCTTCTAGAACAGCCACTGCCAACCTACTTCGAGTGCCTAGATTCAAACGCATGAAGACTGGTGGTAGTAGCTTCCCGGTCAAAGCTGCTCAAAACTTAGGTGGCCTCTACACTGGGTACCTAATTCGTATTTACTGTGTTACTGTTGCTCTGTAATTGTGGTAAAGTAGGGTTTGCCGCTTCACTCCTGTCCGCTTGCTCTTGTTTGTCTCTCTTCCCCCCCCCCCCACTCCCTCCTTATTCCATGGTGCTCTCTATCTCTCCTATCTTCTCTAACTGCTTCTCCATTGACTATCCTGCTCTCCTCAATAAATCTGGTAGGAAAAAGTTTAAAAAGGATATCCTGGTCTCCAACCCAGGCCTCCCTATCGCTGACACCTATACTAGTGCCTCCTCCAAGGAAACTCTTACTGACATCCCCTTTTTCGTGCCTTCCCCTGACCAATGGACCCTTCATATGGTCTCTGTGCTCTCTCCCTTCTCCTCTTCTCCCATTAATGGTGGCACCCGTTGGGATGTCCTCTTGGCCCCCTTCCGCTCCTATAAGGCCATCATTAATGTCCACGCTAATGGGACCGTGTTGGTCCAAGGCCCTCAGGCCAACCTCCACCTCTTTGATAGACGTTTCACGCGCCTCATCAACTTCCTTTCCTCTCCTGCTGTCCCCTCTTCTCTGTCCCCTCTTCTCTGTCCTCGGCTACCTTGCCTCCACCCTCTCACCCTGCCCTCTCTTGCTCCTTCTTCACCTCCACAGGGCGTACCACTAATCTGTACCCCTCCCCGGAAGTCCTTTAAGGATGGCAACCTTCTCCTCATTGCCACTCTCAACTCTCGCTCTGCCGTCAAACATTCCTCTGATATCTGTCGCCTTCTTGAGGAACTGGACCTTGACATCCTCGGTCTCACTGAGACATGGTTCACGGCCAGCTCTGTCACCAGCTTTGACACACTCCTACCTGACGGTTACAAGATCCTCTCCTTGCCCAGGCCCAACCGTGCTGGGGGGGGGGGGGGGTGGCCCTCATCTTCCCTGAGTGGATTCCTGCTACTGTCCCCCTACGCAGACCTACTCCTCCTTTGAATGCCTTGTCTGCCGACTCTCTCTCTCCTAGCCATTCCCTTACCGTGGCTACTATCTATCGGCCACCTGGTCACATTGCCTCCTTCCTCTGAGTGGGCTGACCTCTCCTCCTCACTCCTGTCCACAACCACTCAACTCCTTTTTCTTGGAGACTTCAATATCCACCTTGATGCCTCCTGTCCTCCCTCTGGACTCTCTCTCTCTCTCTTTCTCTTTCTCTTTCTCTCTTTCTCTTTCTCTCTTTCTCTTTCTCTCTCTCTCTTTCTCTTTCTCTCTTTCTCTTTCTCTTTCTCTTTCTCTTTCTCTCCTCACCTTCCCTACCCCACAGGCAAAGCCACCCTCATCACTGCCACCCACCTTTGCGGTCATCCGATCCATGAAGCGCGTGTCAGTTGAGGCTTTCGCTTCCACCTTCTCGCCCCTCCCTCCCCCTTCGGCTGACTCACAGCCCTCTCCACTCTGCTATATCTGATATCCTTGCCCCTGTCATAAGAATCCGCCTGGAGCCCAAAGCCAAATGTAACTCCTGGTATGACTCGGATCTCGTCACCCTTAAACGCAAGTGCAAGGTGGCAGAGAGGAAATGGCGTGCTTCATGTTCATCCTCTGACAAACTGGCCTGCCGCCTGCTCCAAAGGCAATACCGGCTCTCCGTTCTCACTAAGAAGAGAGCCCTTATCCAAGCACGCATCTCTGCGGCATCTAACAATTCGGCCAAACTCTTTAAAATCTGCAAGGAGCTGGCCAACCCTGCTGCAGTCTCCACCTCTCCTGTCCCCTCCCAGGCCCTCTGCACGGCACTGGCCTTTCACTTCATTTAAAAAACCCAGGACTTCCTTTCCCCACTCTCCTCCTATCACCCCCCCCCCCCCCCCTCTATTCCCTGCTCTCCCTCTGGCCCTTCTGCAGCCACCCCTCCTCCCTCCTTCTCTGCTTTTCCCCTTTTTTCTGCTGACAAGGTTTCGAGACAAGTCCGATCTATGAAAGTCTTGTTAAAACAGGTCCACCCCTGTTCCTCAAACTATCAAGGACCACATTGACTCCCTAGCGCCTGCCCTGGCTGACTTCTGCAATCACTCCTTCGCCTCTGAAGTCTTCCCATCCCCCCTCAAGCACTCCCTTGTGCACACCCTTCTTAAGAAACCCTCTTCCGACCCCTCCTGCCCAGCTAACTATCGCCCAATCTCTATCACTCCCTTCCTGGGCAAGCTCCTGGAGAAACTGGCCATCTCCCAGCTTAATCTCCATGCTGAATCTGTTGGTAGTCTTCATGACCATCAGTCTGGCTTCAGAGCTGCCAGAAGCACGGAAACTGCTCTCCTGAACATCCGTGAGGACCTGCTCTCAAACCTTGACTCTAACACCCCTTGTGTTCTCATTTTGCTCGACCTCTCTTCTGCCTTTGACACTGTCAACCACACCATCCTGCTCAACCGTCTCCGTGATAACCTGGGTATCACTGGTCAGGCTCTGGCGTGGCTGACCTCCTTCCTCTCCAATCGACCCTCCCAGGTCCAACTGGGTTCCTTCCTCTCTGACATCTTTTTCTCTACCTGTGGTGTGCCCCACGGATCTAACCTCTCCCCCTGGCTGTTCAACCAGTACCTGGCACTTCTTGCCCACCGCATCGCCGCTCTCTGTCCCAACTTTCAGTGCTATGCGGATGATACCCAGCTCATTTTCAGGCTACCCTCGGCCTCCTCTTCCCCTTCCCTCATCTGACTGTCTGCTATCCAGGAATGGTGTGCCGCCAGCGACCTCTGCCTTAATGCCAGTAAGACTGAGATTCTACTTATCGGCACACCCACTCCCTCCTTCCCTGCAGCTCTCTGGCCGGCCTCCCTTGGCCCTCTTCCTACCTGCAAGGCAAAAAACCTCGGGGTCATCTTCGACTCCACACTCTTTCTCTCCTCACATATCTGACGTCTCTAAGAAGTCACAATACCAGCTACACCTCCTCAGAGGTATCCTTCCTTTCCTCTCCTTCCCCCAGAAGCTCACTGTCTCCAGAGCCCTGGTTCTCTCGAAGCTGGACTACTGTAACAGCCCCTATCTAAATCTTCCTGCCTCTACTCTCCGCCCTTTGCAACTCATCCAGAACAGAACTGCGAGACTTGTCCTTGTCCTCAAGCCCAGGGACAGTATCTCTCCAGGACTGGAATCGCTACACTGGCTCCCAGTGGCTGCGAGGATTAAGTTAAAAACCCCCTGCATTGTCCACAAGGCCTTCTGGGGCCTTGGGCCAAAATACCTTCAACTCTCTCTTCCTAATTATCTTCCTTCTCAAGCTCTTCGCTCATCCACCTCCAACTACCTCAGGGTCCGCCGCTTCTCCAAGCAACGAGCTGGGGGTAGATCTCTCTCCGCAGCAGGGGCCTCCCTCTGGAACAGCCTTCCTGCCTCCCTGAAACTTGAGGAGAACCATCTCCGGTTCCAGAAGCACCTCAACACCTTCCTCTTTGCCTCCGCTTTCTCTCCCTCCCTCCTCTGCTAAAATCACTGAACCTGCAACTGGGCCACTCACCGATCTCGGTCCTTGGCCCAGCCACTCTTCCCTGCACTGCCTACCTGCACTACAGGACTGTCTCTGTATCCTACAGCCCCTTCTCCCAGCACTTACCTTGCACTTGCCACCAGCTGGCCCTATCATTTATCTTGTATTCTACTAACCATGTACTGCACTCTTCTTGCACTTGCCACCAGCTGGCCCTATTATTTATCTTGTATTCTACTAACCATGTACTGCACTTTCCCCTCTCCCCTTCCCCTTTTCCCAGTCCCCCTAACCTTGCACTTGCACGATCTGAATGACACCTGGCCTAGTAGGATCGTTGTCTGTCTCCCCTTGTGCCCCCCACCCCCCGCCTCGTCGCGCCTTGAAACACTTGTTTATAGGCGCGTTACAAATGCCATATCATAACCTATCGTATCAATTCACTTCAACCCACTCTAAGGGAAGACCTGCCTTACCCATGTTTCAGATCCAGCCTAATCCACTGGATTAAGGAACATGACATCTGACTCCTCACTACACTATGTTCACACTACTGTCCGCTACTTCTGTATATAACTGTTGTCTGATGCTTCCTGCCTCCACATGTTCATTTGTATGATCATTTTTAGCACTGTTTATTAATGTATTGTAATGTAATGCACAGCATTGTAACTTGAGCTGCACAATCTTCTTTATGGTTTCTGCGCCCTAGTACCCTTGGGTCTGGTGCGTGTTATAAATAAACAAACAGTTGGCTACAAGAAGACTGTTAGTGGCCAATTACATGGAGGTGGGCAAATCCTGCCCATATTTTGCTTCAGTCATCACAAAAAGTATTGTTTCGCTGCTTTTTAAAAAAAATATGTTGATGTGGCCTTGCAAACGTGTGGATGGGCTTTGCAGTGACGTAGATCTGCAGGTTTTCCATTTTGAAACGTAGGCAGATAGGACTCCTTGTAATCCACCAACCCCAACCTCAATTTTTAACTGGACCGTTCTCAACCCTTCCGCCTTTGCAGTCCCAGAGTTAATATACTGGCGTTTGCTCTGCAGTAAAATTGAAATCTATGCCCAGGAGCAGTGGTGGAAATGGAAACAATTTAAAGGGGGATCCCACAGGAGCCAGAGTGTTTACAGGTGGAGTTCCAAGGAGGCAGAGCTGGCAGTTGAACTATAAAAGGAAATGTTCAAAATAATGGTGCAATTGCTTTCATGCTGCTTCTTTCCAAACTCCACACTGTACACCAATTTCACTTGAAGTCACTTCCATGGCAGCGATTAACCCATAATACTGTTGGCAATACAAGGATTTTTAGTACATTAAGGGATCCATAGAGACACTCTACACTAGAAGGCTACCAGGGTAGCTCAGACGTTTGGGAGACTGCTGCTGAGCTATATATATTAAAACCAGGTTGTTAACTGTATGACTTTTTGCAATTCCTTATTTTAAAAAAATCAAGTGCTATAAAATGTGTTTGGCCAGGGCACGTGTTGGGCTGGCTGCTTGCTTATTTTCAGGGTGGAGGTGGGGGTATTTCTACCCCTGTAGTGAAAATCCAACGTTTGCACCCATGAACCCACTTTTTAATGTCCTAATAACTGCTGTCAACACAACAGAAGTATTAATCACAAATAAATCAGTTTGACAATCATATAACCTATTTATAAATATAACCTGTGATAAGGAAGGGGCACAACATTCACAGGATGTGTCTGTGCTAGTCAGACTAACAAAGAAACGCATTTTATGGTGAATGCAAGTTTAAGCAGCATTTCGGAGTTTGGAAATTACTTTTTTCCTTTCTATGGAACTGTAAGATGCACATTTGGAAAACAATAGTGTTCCCAGCATGTTGGAAGCCTGCTTTCAACAGGGATGGCCCCCACCCCAGTAATTTTCATATTTCCAGTATGCATATGGGTTTTACCTACACATTTCTAGGACGGCTATGGGCGCCACCTTATGCTAACAGCTTCATCTATCATTTCGAAAGACAGCACATCCTCGAGAACCTGTCATGGAAAGAAAAATTAAAATTTGGGTGATGTACATTGATAAGATTTTTGGCCATCTGGCATGGAGACAGAAATTCACTGACACAATATTTAGCAGACATCAATGACATTGATCAGAGAATTCAGTTTACTGCTAAAATAGGGGATCCTGTTATTAATTACCCTGATGTCAAAGTCAACATTCAAAATATACGGCAGACCACATCCGTGTTTACGAAACCTACCCATAGGAATAGTCTACTGCATCATATGAGTTTTCATCTTCCCAACACCTTACGTAATCTACCATACAGCCAAATGATAAGGCTAAAATGAATAATCGGTGATCCAGCTGACTGTGACATCGAACTAGATCAGCTTAGGAAAAAATTGCAGGAAAGCGAATATCCAGACGATGACTTGCAAGCAGCAACAGAGAAAGTAGGTACACTGTCACGCGAAGATCTCCTACAAACCAAAACCAAACGAGCAGCACCAACAATAGTGTACGTCTCCCGTTTCTCAACTTGCACAAATCAAAAAACACATCACCAAACATTGTAACATTCTAACCTGTGACAGCGGCACAAAGGAACTGTTTGCGTCAAAACCACTGTTTGCCTACCAAAGGGGTAGCAATTTAAGAGACCTATTGGTCAACGCAAGAGAAATCAAAAACATCACTAAAGACAAGAGTCTAGGCACCTTCCCGTGCCTGAACTGTGGCAACTGCCATAATATAATAAAAGGAAATACTGTTTCACACCCCGTACAGGGGAGAAGATAAAACTGAGGAACTTTGCCACCTGCAATACGGAGAACACTGTGTTGTA
The DNA here is from genome assembly GCF_040938575.1 of Ambystoma mexicanum. Lineage (NCBI taxonomy): Eukaryota > Metazoa > Chordata > Amphibia > Caudata > Ambystomatidae > Ambystoma > Ambystoma mexicanum. The sequence goes on along the minus strand of NC_090934.1, from coordinate 1,403,713,130 downwards.
AGAAATGCCCAAGTGGTCTGTTTTATGTGGTAGGAAAGTGAGAATTTGTACGAACGAGCACAAATCATGTATTAGGAACAAGAACCCCACATAATCAGTGGCCTGACATTTTAATGCACAGAACCACAACATGGCACAAGCCAAATTCCAAGTACTCAAAAGTAATTGAGATTAAAGGACCATATCGAGACAAGAAGAAATTAAGGCAGTAGCGTGAATCTTTCTGGATAGATCGGTTGGACAGCATGATGCCCAATGGTATGAACAAGGATTGAGCTCTGAACTGCTTTTTATAGTATTGATCCAGTGTTTTCTAATTTTGGAACTTTAGCAAGTCATGGGTATGCCAGTGGACTTCCATACTTTATATCTCAAGGACCAACAGCTGGCATCACAGAAGACAGTTGTCACACCTTATTAAAATCACGAGCAATCAACAACATAGTGAACTGAAAATGATTATATGCACCTTGATGTTTTTTTATTAAAAAAAATGCATCGTTTTTTATTATGCCCACATTTTATTTTTCATTTCAAATTGGTGATGTACGTTAGAATATTAGGAAATTATTGGATCTACTCGTCTCACTATATACACACGCTCACACAATAGGGTAATTAGCAGACGCACGAGTCCAGACATTGTTTGATAGAGACATCCTTCAAGGTGGACGCCGCTGCCCAAGCATGAGGGCCATCTTGTCGGGCACGCCTTTCCCAGGGCAGCACGGCCGTTTTAGCAGGAACGGGCACGACAGCTCGAGCTTCTACTGATGTCGTGCATCACGTGGACACGATCGAGAATCACGGTATGCTTCGCCGGTTACAGATGCAATATATAGTTTGTACAAAACAAAACTACCCCTTACACATAACGTGAATATTAACGTTCTCTTGTAGATCGTACCGCATGCAGAAACCCGACTAGGACAGAGGTCTCTGTCCAATACAGGTTAGGGCCTTCAAGGCATTAGGATCACACGTGTGCTGGACGCAACGATTCTTGTCCTCCGGGACTACACTAAGTGCACCTAATTGCAAGAAGTATGTCTATAGAAACTTCTATGGACATCCATAGCAAACCGCACAGGCAATTTTATGGACTTCTATCACGGAGCTAATTGGGTGAAAGGGGAAATATTCACTGGCCTGGTCCTTGGCGAACATGAACATTTCTCCTTATAACGTATGCTCAAGATGAGGTTGACCTCTGGAGGCAAATCCTAACTAGCGCACTCACACACATTGATGTTTATGGCGACTGAGCACCAGCAATGCAATGCAGGATATTGAACAGTCGAAAATCTGCTCAACTTAACATATATCATTCTGCAATCGCTTGTATTACATGTTACTCGTGATAGTTTCTCGTTCCACCTTGTGGGCGCCCCGCTAATATATTGCTGCACATGTAATCAAAGTTACCCATATGTTGTCTAACTGCACAATGATATGATGTGTAGAATGTCTGGCCCCTAACATGTGTGTGATTTTGACTCATTGATTTGTATATATCCTAATGATTTTATTTTGTTGATAAGGCAGGACGCAAGGCCCCGATTAAAGGACCAATGTTCCAAAATGCTTAGGCATCCTATTGCTCATTTGCTATGAGAATTAGAACACCTCTTTTGGTTCGTTCTATCAGATTAAAATGAATGATTTGATGGAACTGGGTCGGACAGAATTTTTTTTACATTAGACCATTGGAAAATTACAATCGTCAGACATTCCTTGAAGTAGATTACCCTTTTTGGGCATTAGGGTGTGCCGCCCACACACATGGTTTATAATCCTCTGTCATTAATCCAGAAGTGCCCGGCACGATGGTACTTGATAGTCGGCCTAAAAACTCAAAAAGGACAGGACTGCGCCCTTCAAGCAACACCAAACTTTAACTGTAAAGTCCTGTCTCCTCTCAACTATACTCTTTACGGTCAAAGTCCCCCTGAGAAAGTTATTCAGAACTGCGAACCCGATGTAGAACTACACAACATGTAACTTCCACACTTATCTCCTGGCGAGTACTAACATTATAACCTCACACACTATAAATACAATATTCTTTATTGCACAATTTCTTTAAAAACACACATTTTCTTTTTTACATAATTCATTGTATATGACAGACTATATGGAAATACACAATTGGTGCTTTAGCACAAACTAAATTCTCATAGTTTCCAAAATCAAGCTACTGAAAACACCAATGTAAAGGTCTTGGGTCCTATATAAATGACACACAAATGATACTAGCACTGGTAAAGTCAGGCATCCATGTGTCTAGCATCGACCAATTTGTATCCTTGACAGATTCTTTAATTACAAATCTTAAATAGACTACAAAGGCCCTATTTTAACTGTCTAAACAATCAAACAGTACTTAAACCCAACATGTTTCATTCCCATTTAAATTACAGAATGATGTACGGAAATTCATCAGGGGCAAAAAAAACAAAAAACAAAAAAAACATGCCATGAAACATTGGTTTCTGTTCTCCACCATTCCAACACTGGGTTCACCTTATTTCTCGGGTGATAGTGGGCTGCACCTCACAGAACTAATATAACAGACATATTCACGACGAACATAACTAAACTACCAGCAGTGGCCACTCAAAAACACAGATAATTTCCCCACCTCAGGAATAGTCAATAGTCCATGATTCCTGTGATGTCCCTTAAAGGCCAGAAGATGGAAAACGGGCTCAGCAAATGACCCCTGCAAACACGCGAATGACGGCTGGGGAAAGGCGAACAGAGAAGATTGCTTCACTGAGCCCCCAGCTTCCTTTGGCGAAGCTGGTGCCTCGGTAAAGGCTTGACAGGGCTGAGGCAAGCCGAGTCGGGGTCGGTCATCTGATGCTGTATCTCGGACCCGGAAAGAGACAGTCCATTGGCCAGCGCTGCCCAGGAGTTCAAGCCACTGAACTGTTTGCCCAACTAGATCTTGAACCCCTCGTGCATACAAACCTGTTATTGTGTATCAATTTCCTATGCTCCATATCTGCCTGCCTTGATTGATCGCAATACGGTCTGTGGTGTAGCCAAACTGGGCTCAATCACGTGGGCTAGGGGAGTCTCGAGCCATGCGACGAGTGCAAAATAAGATTTGCCCGGAAGAGATTCATTCCGGCACGAGCAGTGAAAGCAGTGAGATAAGGGTGTTATTTGCTCCGTGTGAGAACAAGCGAGGCGTGCAAAGGTTTCCCGGCCTCCTGTAATGTAACGGTGGTCGGGAATTCAAAATGGCCTCCGGGCCACTCTGATACCCGCTACACAGAAAGGGGGTTTATGGGTATCGGGCCTTTCGAAGGGTGCATGGGTTTGGGCCCACAGTCCCTGTGGTGTAAAATTGCCCTTTCTGCTAATTGCAGCACAATGAGCCATGTGTTGTGGCTAGGCTTTCCAGCATGCCACCGTGTCTCAAGGCACTAGGAAGCAAACGTCAGGCAGCAGGTTTGCCCTGCATAAAACACTAAAACGGTGTCCCAGTCTGTGAGCAACTTTCTCGCAAATGATGAAGCATTCCCCACTAGCCAGCTGCATCTTCTTGCAGGCGTTAAGGGCACAAAAGTTCCCATGTGGTCCGGAAGTGACACTTCTAGGTGAAAAGGGAGACCAATTTGCCTCAGGGCTGAATGCAGTGGAGTAACCTTGCTGAAAAACCTGGGGGGGGGACATGACATCTGAAGAAAAGTTGCCCCATCCAAATGAATGGGGTCAAAATGGTGTGCCATGAAAGTTGAGGGGGGACAAAAGCCCCTGTGCCCCCCTGAAATTACGCCCATGGCGGAATGAAGCAGATGTGTTAAAGATGCATACCACTTAAGCAATAAGCCTGGAGAGGGTGTGGCGGGGGTGTGGCATTACACATCTGGTAATGCCCCAGGGCCCATAGTTACAGGAGCGAGTGATGCGAAACAAAAAAAGATGGCTACCATGGGGCAAAGGGGCTAAAAGTCCCTTCTCTCTTTCCCTGGCAGCCAGGACGCGGCTGCAAGCGGTGCTGCAACAGAGGCTTTGTCGGGCTGGTGAGGACCGAGCGGGGGCCAATCAGCTTGCTTGTTACAAGCTCATGGTCCCTCGTTGGGTACTAATTCTCTACTCATTCAATCAGTGTTGCCAACTTAGCGACTTTGTCGCTATATTTAGCGACAAACAGCAGTCCCCTAGCGACTTTCTTCATTCAAAGCGACTAGCGACAAATCTAGCTACTTTCATTGGTTTGAAGACGTACACTTTTTTTCTATTGGTTTGGAGACTTGCAAGTTTCCAAACCAATAGAAAAGGGTGTATGTCAACCAAACAATAGCAGTACCCCCAATCAATGCACCCGTCCTTGTAGCCAGGCTCCAGCACAACAAGTCACGTCATGTCACTGATGCCCCCGCCCGGCCGCGAGAGGCACGAGAATGCTGCGAGATTATGCTAATTAGGCAGTGATGTCATTTAGCTACTTTTAGCTACTTTTAGGACAGCCTCTAGCTACTTTCTGGACTGAGGAGTTGGCAACACTGCATTCAATCAGCATCTTATTGCAGGCGTTAAGGGCACAAACGTTCCCATGTGGTCCGGAAGTGACACTTCTAGGTGAAAAGGGAGACCAATTTGCCTCAGAGCGGAATGCAGTGGAGTAACCTTGCTGAAAAATCTGGGGGGGGGGGGACATGACATCTGAAGAAAAGGTGCCCCATCCAAATGAATGGGGTCAAAATGGTGTGCCATGAAAGTTGAGGGGGGACAAACGCTCCTGTGCCCCCCTGAAATTACGCCCATGGCGGAATGAAGCGGATGTGTTAAAGATGCATACCACTTAAGCAATAAGCCTGGCGTGGGTGTGGCGGGGGTGTGGCATTACACATCTGGTAATGCCCCAGGGCCCATAGTTACAGGAGCGAGTGATGCGAAACAAAAAAAGATGGCTGCCATGGGGCAAAGGGGCTAAAAGTCCCTTCTCTCTTTCCCTGGCAGCCAGGACGCGGCTGCAAGCGGTGCTGCAACAGAGGCTTTGTCGGGCTGGTGAGGACCGAGCGGGGGCCAATGAGCTTGCTTGTTACAAGCTCATGGTCCCTCGTTGGGTACTAATTCTCTACTCATTCAATCAGCTGCACTAGAGAGGAGCAGCCCTCGGAACTGGACCGGGAGCGCCTGGAGCTGGGTTTTTGTGTTTGTGTGGAGGAGCTGGCTGGGTGGGCAGTGTTTCTGCATGGGGGGGGGGGTGCCACGTGATGTTCTTGGGTGCTTCTAGTTCTGTGCTAGGTCCCCCGTCGTGTTGGCCATATATCTTGTCCCTTAGCCCCTCTCCTCCGAGCACCCACGCTAATATATTTTTTTGGGACATACTACCTTTGCCAAGCCCAATGCTGGGGTACATTCATTCTTATGGCTCCAGTGTGCTGCGTTATGGCATGTTCTTGGTATGTTCGTGCTATGCTATGCTGTGTCGTGTCATATTACATTGCTGGAACGTGTTTTGCACTGTTGGTCTGTATTGTTCCCATATGCATCTTTGCTAGAAATGTTACCATGAAAGTGTGCTTTCAACGTACACTTTCCTTTTGTGGAACTCTTCCAACCCACCACCCCGCCCCCCCCCTTCTCCAAGCTCTCCAGTTGGTCTTCCTCTTCTCCCTCACTGCATCTAGATGCAGCCCAGCCTTTTTTATTTGCTTTTGTGTACCCCCCACGACACTTGCTATGATACTGTTATTTCATAGGTCACATTTTGTTATGCAATTGCACATTGTCCTGTTGCTTTGCACAAGGCTGGCGAGCACTTTGAAGCCGCCACAAGGGAATAAGTAGCACTCTATGAAACATCCATGAAGATAAAGGAAACACTTAAGCAGCAGTCGGTGGAAGGGGCCCCCCAGTAACTTGGTGGGCAGTACAGCCCACCGAACGCAGCTGTAGTGCCTAAAGACCGATGCAATTGAATTCCATGGCATCTGCCTACTTATAGCTTAAGCCGTCCCGGGAGGATAGCTCAGCAGCAACGTGCTCGCCTTGGAAACAAGACGACACGAAGCACCACAGGTTTGATCCGCGTATCCGCGCTTAGAAACCTCTGGGTATTAAGCATGTTATAAATCCACAACTTGGACGTATTCCTGTAACAGCGCCTCGATGCACCTGGCTGTGAGAGCGCTTTAAAAATGCAAAATAAATAAAATGAATAAAGTTCACAGTCGGAGGTGCTTCGTAAGCGTAGAGGGTGTGTGCGGTGGAAGCCATGGTGCAGTGGCTCCAGGCCTGATGGCATTACATAGTGGACCATGCTGGCTGGGAGGCATGGGATAGTGGTAAAGCACACATTGACCCATTGGCATGCTAGTAACTCCGGACGTGATGCTTCAGTGGCATTCCAAAGGAGGAGTGCCGTTTTAATCATTCATTCATTGAATCTTGGGAGGTCATTGGCGACAGTGCTATGCTGTAGATGTTGCTGGCCGCTGATTGGGAAATGGCCCAGACTTGCTCGTCCATGTGACTGACTTTTTAGCAAGTCCCAAAGTCTGTGGACCAAGTTGCACGACGCTGCATAGGTCAGTCTAACACTTATATGGGGGTGTGGTGAGTTCTGTGTTGCCGACAGCAATTCCTTCAAATTACTTTACTTTAAGGAATTCTGCTGACAAAACATTTCGGGGGCCGGGGGGCTCCTCTGACAAGTCCATAATTTCCTAACACCACTCGCCCTTCCCCTACCTCAGCCCCTGGGCCCTGATATATATATATTTCGATGTGTTTTCGGCGGAATTCTATCGCAGTAAAGTACTTGGATAGAATTCCTGTCAATGGAAGGACGTCGTACCGTGTGGTTATCCCCAGTGCTGGAAATCGCAACCATATACTCTGGGAACCCTCTCCTCCTTTTGGGGAATGGAGCAGGGGGAGGAGTGTGGTCGAGGTGTGTGGCCGCAGGCCATGTCGCACAGCACAATATCTCTTCATGGAACCCAAGCCCAACGATTTGCATAAAAGCAAAGTGCCTTTTGGGAGTATAAGAATGCCCACAATTTTAATTTGAAGTATTTCTGTGTTGGTGGTTTACCGAGAAACCCTTTTGAGTGCGTAATGGAAGTTCGATTCTGCTCTTTTCATTGGTCACAATCCCCACCCTAACAAAAAAAAAGTGTGAATTGCAAGATGGATCTATCAATTTATCACCTCCTGAACAGGACCGGATGGATATGAGGCTGTGGTTGTTTTTGCGTTCAGTCTCGCATGTCGTCTTCTGGCTGTTCGTGCATGAGAGTTCGTTTTGGGAACCGATCTGGGAGTCTCCTGGGCTAGGCCCTGTGCCTCCTGAAACAACATGGCTCCTGAGAGTTGCTGGAGCTCCGTTCCGTCTCTTCAGGCCCATTTCCTACCCCAGTTATCCCTAGTGTGAAGGGACAAGGAGAGGCAACGAACAGCTTGCACATTTCTAGCTCAATGATTTAAAGTGAAAACTCCAAGTACTGGCATTCGCTGAAGGCAGTGAAGCCTCAAGAGGGGGCCCGAAACCCCCCTCCCCCGCCCCCTCTCACGGGTGCCGCCACCAGGCCTTTAATCTGGCAGCATTTCGGGGATATTCTGTTCCCGGATTATGTTCAAAATTTTGCATGGATATTTTAAATACAAATCCGGTAGCATCTCCTGCCGAGTTCCCGGGCATGTGTTTGCACAGCGTGTAATCAACACCGGCCTTCGGCCCTGGACTGCACATGAAAATCCGGCTTCCGTTTGCCTAATGTGCACTCTCGGCTACAGCTTCCATCTGCAGGCGAGGAAGGCTGGCTTTTCCGGCTGCTGAAATGAATGCACCTCATTTCTGGGGGGCGAGGGGGAGTCTGGTGGAGGTAGTCCATAAAAAGAATTGAGAGCTTTGCTTACCATTCGAGCCCGTGGTTGGGTTCGGGCCCGGCCCAATTCAGTGGCATGTCAGGGGCCGGCGTGCCACAGACTTTACCCTGCTGTGTTGGCCTTTGAGATAAAGACTGGTTCTCTAGCCAGTGCTTCTGAACGCCCTGTATGTTTGGGCTCAAGTCTGCACCTTGCTGGGCTGATGGGGCATCTCGGGTTAGGTAATAGAAGTCCCATTGCCAACCAATCCATTGTTCTGGCTCTCGGACCTTAGCAGGGAGGGGGGTGGGGGTGTATGGGGTCAAGGGTGCAGGACGTGAGGCGGTAACTAAATTGTAAAACTCTTCCAATAAGTAATTTTACAACCACGCCTACTCCGCGCCACTCCTGTAGTCACCTGTTCCTTTGCCATACTTGACACCATTGGGGGCTAGAAGGTAGGATTGGGTTATGGGATGGTTTTACCCCATGCATTGGGGAGGGTTTACATGTTCTTAAGACTGCAATGCCGGTTTGTTTCAATATTAGTTTTAGAATTGTCACTTGGCCCAACCTGGCGCAATTCATGCACACACATGGAATCGTAGCGGCAAATGAATGATATTGGCGTTTTAACCAATCCGGATGTGGAAAATAAAGCTACATTGATTCTTGTCTTAACTGTAATGGCTTCTAAATTGTCAGGTTGCTTTACTATGCGATTTGTGTATTTTGAAAGTGAACTTTAAAAGACCATTTCAATGTAATCCTTGAAGAACAAAATATGTTTATCAAGTAGAGATCACAAGGTATGTTTTTGAGTGCCTAAATTTCAGATTGAATTAAAATTCCAGTTTCACTGCTTACCCAAAGTGTGATCTATTAAGTTATGTTCTATGTACTTGTGTTTCGCCGGTGTGCCAAAAATGGAATCTTGTCATTTAACTGCGAAAACGGGAGTCGTTGGAGCTAATTGAGTTTGCACTACTCATGAGGCAGGATTCATTATTTACTCCTACGTCCCGTTCCCTTTCCTCCATACTATAAGGGCATCCCTCGCTAGGGGCGGGAGATGCAACCTTTTTCACCAGAAAAAATCTTACCCTTTAAATTTGGGGGTGCAGCCATGGGAGCATGCACTCTCCTGACTCCGCCCACCAGTGCCACTCCTCCGTCCACTTTTACGCGTCGACCAGAACGGACCACTTTAATCGGCACTCCTGGGTTAGGCTTTGGCCTAGTAATTCCACACGCTCTTCCCCGAAATATGCTTCTGGGTTAGTGGCCCCATAGATAGCCACTCAGAGTTCAGTTATTACTGCTCTGGTTCTTGCTCAGTCCCGTATCACTTGCTTTGACGGGCAGCTCTCACCAGCCAGTCGGTGCACCAGATTCAAGGATACCAGACTGGCTGCAGCAGAACCAGCATTCATGTACACCTATTCTGCTGCCAGTCACTGGAGTGGCCTTGGTTGGCACAGGGAATGCATGTTAGCCAAGAGGATTAGTGATTATAATGCTATGCACCAGTCTCCTGGCACATCTTCTGGCATTACATGGTTTCTTTGCGCTTCGGGGTCTGCAATGGTATGAGACTTAATGTAGGAGCTGGGGTGGGGGGGCGGAGGACAGGGAAAGGTTCCTTTGTTGTAGTGTTGTGTGCAGATCTGACGTATCTTTGAGGTTTTTTATGAGTTCTCTAGAGCAGTGGTTAACGTGCTGCAGACTAATATAAATTGTAGTGTTCTCTGGGATCTTCAATGTGTTTTTTTAAGGAGTGCAAAGAGTTTTTTTGGTTCATCTGTGGTGCATTGGTGTGGTCTTTATGTGAATACAGTGTAGACGGATGTCATTTGGGTGGTGTGCTTTCCGTGGTGTAACCTCCTGTTCCGGTGCTAGAGTTGCATTGTCAGTTACGGTGGGAGAGGTGGTGATTGTTATCGTACCTTGCCCATCACACTACCCAGTAACACCTCTGGAAAATCTTTTTCACTTTGGAAATATCACATGCAACTTTTATGCATTGTTATGCCATATTATGCAGTGTTGGGCTAAGTCGGGGGTCTGCAAACTCACTCTCCAGATACTTTGGACTATAGCTCCAATTATCACTCCTGATTGGCTTTGCTGGCTAGGGCTGATGGGAATTGTAGTTCAAACATCTGCCGAGGCAAAGGTTGCAGACCCCTGGACTAAGTGATTCTATGCACAGTGACAGACACTATGACTTGGCACAAAAATTCGGGCCTGCTGTTTCTAGTCCTCCCCTATACCTGCCCTCTGGCACATCAGCGACACTCGGTCTTACATGGTATTATGGTGCAGTGGCAGAGTCAACCACACACCATGTTAGGGAGAATTCTCCAGAATGGCTATTTTCCCTTACCTTTTGAGTCCCTCAGCAGCTTTGCTGGATTTCTAGGGTTTAATTTTTTTTTACCTGGTAAGAGTGTAAGCATTTTTTCCCCACCATTACATGTGTTTTGCTGTGTGTTGTACATTTTTATGCTCGTGGACTATGAAGTCACACCCACCCCATAGGCATAATCTTTTTACTGTTTCACCCAGCACCTTTAGCGCAGTGACACAGGGTTGTCTTTTCAGACTTCCCACTTTAAACTCCAGTTTTTGGGACTGAGTACTGTCTCCCAGAACATGTAAAGTTACCATTGACTTTACTAGTCTTTTTAAATTTACAGACCCAGTACAATCTATCTTCCAATAATAGTTATCCCCTTTTGTCTGATTCTCATAGAACCTTAGTATGTTCCCCTTTCCCTAAGACTTGGCTGGTGGCAGTGGCATCTACCATTTTTATTCTACCGCAGACTATGAAAATAGCCTTTGGTACCATTTGAGGCTATGGTGCTAGCCCCGAACTCCAACCCTGTAATCCACTTTCGCCTGAAACTTTGACAGAGGAGATCTGCAAGGAATCTTCTTCCCTTGAGCTTGGTGGTTTATAGGCGCGTTACAAATGCCCTATCATAACCTATCGTATCAATTCACTTCAACCCACTCTAAGGGAAGACCTGCCTTACCCATGTTTCAGATCCAGCCTAATCAGCTGGATTAAGGAACATGACATCTGACTCCTCACTACACTATGACTACACTACACTATGTTCACACTACTGTCCGCTACTTCTGTATATAACTGTTGTCTGATGCTTCCTGCCTCCACATGTTCATTTGTATGATCTTTTTTAGCACTGTTTATTAATGTATTGTAATGTAATGCACAGCATTGTAACTTAAGCTGCACAATCTTCTTTATGGTTTCTGCACCCTAGTACCCTTGGGTCTGGTGAGTGTTATGAATAAACAAACAGTTGGCTACAAGAAGACTGTTAGTGGCCAATTACATGGAGGTTGGCAAATCCTGCCCATATTTTGCTTCAGTCATCACAAAGAGTATTGTTTCGCTGCTTTTTTAAAAAAATATGTTGATGTGGCCTTGCAAACGTGTGGACGGGCTTTGCAGTGACGTAGATCTGCAGGTTTTCCATTTTGAAACGTAGGCAGGTAGGACTCCTTGTAATCCACCAACCCCAACCTCTTTTTGACTGGACCGTTCTCAACCCTTCCGCCTTTGCAGTCCCAGAGTTAATATACTGGCGTTTGCTCTGCAGTAAAATTGAAATCTATGCCCAGGAGCAGTGGTGGAAATGGAAACAATTTAAAGGGGGATCCCACAGGAGCCAGAGTGTTTACAGGTGGAGTTCCAAGGAGGCGGGGCTGGCAGTTGAACTATAAAAGGAAATGTTCAAAATAATGGTGCAATTGCTTTCATGCTGCTTCTTTCCAAACTCCACACTGTACACCAATTTCACTTGAAGTCACTTCCATGGCAGCAATTAACCCATAATACTGTTGGCAATACAAGGATTTTTAGTACATTAAGGGATCCATAGAGACACTCTACACTAGAAGGCTACCAGGGTAGCTCAGACGTTTGGGAGACTGCTGCTGAGCTATATATATTAAAACCAGGTTAACTGTATGACTTTTTGCAATTCCTTATTTTAAAAAAATCAAGTGCTATAAAATGTGTTTGGCCAGGGCACGTGTTGGGCTGGCTGCTTGCTTATTTTCAGGGCGGAGGTGGGGGTATTTCTACCCCTGTAGTGAAAATCCAACGTTTGCACCCATGAACCCACTTTTTAATGTCCTAATAACTGCTGTCAACACAACAGAAGTATTAATCACAAATAAATCAGTTTGACAATCATATAACCTATTTATAAATATAACCTGTGATAAGGAAGGGGCACAACATTCACAGGATGTGCCTGTGCTAGTCAGACTAACAAAGAAACACATTTTATGGTGAATGCAAGTTTAAGCAGCATTTCGGAGTTTGGAAATTACTTTTTTCCTTTCTATGGAACTGTAAGATGCACATTTGGAAAACAATAGTGTTCCCAGCATGTTGGAAGCCTGCTTTCAACAGGGATGGCCCCCACCCCAGTAATTTTCATATTTCCAGTATGCATATGGGTTTTACCTACACATTTCTAGGACGGCTATGGGCGCCACCTTATGCTAACAGCTTCATCTATCATTTCGAAAGACAGCACATCCTCGAGAACCTGTCATGGAAAGAAAAATTAAAATTTGGGTGATGTACATTGATAAGATTTTTGGCCATCTGGCATGGAGACAGAAATTCACTGACACCATTTTTAGCAGACATCAATGACATTGATCAGAGAATTCAGTTTACTGCTAAAATAGGGGATCCTGTTATTAATTACCCTGATGTCAAAGTCAACATTCAAAATATACGGCAGACCACATCCGTGTTTACGAAACCTACCCATAGGAATAGTCTACTGCATCATATGAGTTTTCATCTTCCCAACACCTTACGTAATCTACCATACAGCCAAATGATAAGGCTAAAATGAATAATCGGTGATCCAGCTGACTGTGACATCGAACTAGATAAGCTTAGGAAAAAATTGCAGGAAAGCGACTATCCAGACGATGACTTACAAGCAGCAACAGAGAAAGTAGGTACACTGTCATGCGAAGATCTCCTACAAACCAAACGAGCAGCACCAACAATAGTGTACGTCTCCCGTTTCTCAACTTGCACAAATCAAAAAACACATCACCAAACATTGTAACCTGTGACAGCCGCACGAAGGAACTGTTTGCGTCAAAACCACTGTTTGCCTACCAAAGGGGTAGCAATTTAAGAGACCTATTGGTCAACGCAAGAGAAATCAAAAACATCACTAAAGACAAGAGTCTAGGCACCTTCCTGTGCCTGAACTGTGGCAACTGCCATAATATAATAAAAGGAAATACTGTTTCACACCCCGTACAGGGGAGAAGATAAAACTGAGGAACTTTGCCACCTGCAATACGGAGAACACTGTGTTGTAAGAAATGCCCAAGTGGTCTGTTTTATGTGGTAGGAAAGTGAGAATTTGTACGAACGAGCACAAATCATGTATTAGGAACAAGAACCCCACATAATCAGTGGCCTGACATTTTAATGCACAGAACCACAACATGGCACAAGCCAAATTCCAAGTACTCAAAAGTAATTGAGATTAAAGGACCATATCGAGACAAGAAGAAATTAAGGCAGTAGCGTGAATCTTTCTGGATAGATCGGTTGGACAGCATGATGCCCAATGGTATGAACAAGGATTGAGCTCTGAACTGCTTTTTATAGTATTGATCCAGTGTTTTCTAATTTTGGAACTTTAGGAAGTCATGGGTATGCCAGTGGACTTCCATACTTTATATCTCAAGGACCAACAGCTGGCATCACAGAAGACAGTTGTCACACCTTATTAAAATCACGAGCAATCAACAACAGTGAACTGAAAATGATTATATGCACCTTGATGTTTTTTTAGTAAAAAAAATGCATCGTTTTTTATTATGCCCACATTTTCTTTTTCATTTCAAATTGGTGATGTACGTTAGAATATTAGGAAATTATTGGATCTACTCGTCTCACTATATACACATGCTCACACGATAGGGTAATTAGCAGACGCACGAGTCCAGACATTGTTTGATAGAGACATCCTTCAAGATGGACGCCGCTGTCCAAGCATGAGGGCCATCTTGTCGGGCACGCCTTTCCCATGGCAGCACGGCCGTTTTAGCAGGAACGGGCAGGCCAGCTCGAGCATCACGTGGACACGATCGAGAATCGCGGTATGCTTCGCCGGTTACAGATGCAATATATAGTTTGTACAAAACAAAACCACCCCTTACACATAACCTGAATATTAACGTTCTCTTGTAGATCGTACCGCATGCAGAAACCCGACTAGGACAGAGGTCTCTGTCCAATACAGGTTAGGGCCTTCAACGCATTAGGATCACACGTGTGCTGGACGCAACGATTCTTGTCCTCCGGGACTACACTAAGTGCACCTAATTGCAAGAAGTATGTCTATAGAAACTTCTATGGACATCCATAGCAAAACGCACAGGCAATTTTATGGACTTCTATCACGGAGCTAATTGGGTGAAAGGGGAAATATTCACTGGCCTGGTCCTTGGCGAACATGAACATTTCTCCTTATAACGTATGCTCAAGATGATGTTGACCTCTGGAAGCAAATCCTAACTAGCGCACTCACACACATTGATGTTTATGGCGACTGAGCACCAGCAATGCAATGCAGGATATTGAACAGTCGAAAATCTGCTCAACTTAACATATATCATTCTGCCATCGCTTGTATTACATGTTACTCGTGATAGTTTCTCGTTCCACCTTGTGGGCGCCCTGCTGATATATTGCTGCACATGTAATCAAAGTTAACCATATGTTGTCTAACTGCACGATGATATGATGTGTAGAATGTCTGGCCCCCAACATGTATGTGATTTTGACTCATTGATTTGTATATATCCTAATGATTTTATTTTGTTGATAAGGCAGGACGCAAGGCCCCGATTAAAGGACCAATGTTCCAAAATGCTTAGGCATCCTATTGCTCATTTGCTATGAGAATTAGAACACCTCTTTTGGTTCGTTCTATCAGATTAAAATGAATGATTTGATGGAACTGGGTCTGACAGAATTTTTTTTACATTAGACCATTGGAAAATTACAATCGTCAGACATTCCTTGAAGTAGATTACCCTTTTTGGGCATTAGGGTGTGCTGCCCACACACATGGTTTATAATCCTCTCTCATTAATCCAGAAGTGCCCGGCACGATGGTACTTGATAGTGGGCCTAAAAACTCAAAAAGGAAAGGACTGCGCCCTTCAAGCAACACCAAACTTTAACTGTAAAGTCCTGTCTCCTCTCAACTATACTCTTTACGGTCAAAGTCCCCGGGGGGACCCCCCACCCCCCTGAGAAAGTTATTCAGAACTGCGAACCCGCTGTAGAACTACACAACATGTAACTTCCACACTTATCTCCTGGCGAGTACTAACATTATAACCTCACACACTATAAATACAATATTCTTTATTGCACAATTTCTTTAAAAACACACATTTTCTTTTTTACATAATTCATTGTATATGACAGACTATATGGAAATACACAATTGGTGCTTTAGCACAAACTAAATTCTCATAGTTTCCAAAATCAAGCTACTGAAAACACCAATGTAAAGGTCTTGGGTCCTATATAAATGACACACAAATGATACTAGCACTGGTAAAGTCAGGCATCCATGTGTCTAGCATCGACCAATTTGTATCCTTGACAGATTCTTTAATTACAAATCTTAAATAGACTACAAAGGCCCTATTTTAACTGTCTAAACAATCAAACAGTACTTAAACCCAACATGTTTCATTCCCATTTAAATTACAGAATGATGTACGGAAATTCATCAGGGGCAAAAAAAACAAAAAACAAAAAAAACATGCCATGAAACATTGGTTTCTGTTCTCCACCATTCCAACACTGGGTTCACCTTATTTCTCGGGTGATAGTGGGCTGCACCCCACAGAACTAATATAACAGACATATTCACGACGAACGTAACTAAACTACCAGCAGTGGCCACTCAAAAACACAGATAATTTCCCCACCTCAGGAATAGTCAATAGTCCATGATTCCTGTGATGTCCCTTAAAGGCCAGAAGATGGAAAACGGGCTCAGCAAATGACCCCTGCAAACACGCGAATGACGGCTGGGGAAAGGCGAACAGAGAAGATTGCTTCACTGAGCCCCCAGCTTCCTTTGGCGAAGCTGGTGCCTCGGTAAAGGCTTGACAGGGCTGAGGCAAGCCGAGTCGGGGTCGGTCATCTGATGCTGTATCTCGGACCCGGAAAGAGCCAGTCCATTGGCCAGCGCTGCCCAGGAGTTCAAGCCACTGAACTGTTTGCCCAACTAGATCTTGAACCCCTCGTGCATACAAACCTGTTATTGTGTATCAATTTCCTATGCTCCATATCTGCCTGCCTTGATTGATCGCAATACGGTCTGTGGTGTAGCCAAACTGGGCTCAATCACGTGGGCTAGGGGAGTCTCGAGCCATGCGACGAGTGCAAAATAAGATTTGCCCGGAAGAGATTCATTCCGGCACGAGCAGTGAAAGCAGTGAGATAAGGGTGTTATTTGCTCCGTGTGAGAACAAGCGAGGCGTGCAAAGGTTTCCCGGCCTCCTGTAATGTAACGGTGGTCGGGAATTCAAAATGGCCTCCGGGCCACTCTGATACCCGCTACACAGAAAGGGGGTTTATGGGTATCGGGCCTTTCGAAGGGTGCATGGGTTTGGGCCCACAGTCCCTGTGGTGTAAAATTGCCCTTTCTGCTAATTGCAGCACAATGAGCCATGTGTTGTGGCTAGGCTTTCCAGCATGCCACCGTGTCTCAAGGCACTAGGAAGCAAACGTCAGGCAGCAGGTTAGCCCTGCATAAAACACTAAAACGGTGTCCCAGTCTGTGAGCAACTTTCTCGCAAATGATGAAGCATTCCCCACTAGCCAGCTGCATCTTCTTGCAGGCGTTAAGGGCACAAAAGTTCCCATGTGGTCCGGAAGTGACACTTCTAGGTGAAAAGGGAGACCAATTTGCCTCAGGGCTGAATGCAGTGGAGTAACCTTGCTGAAAAACCTGGGGGGGGACATGACATCTGAAGAAAAGTTGCCCCATCCAAATGAATGGGGTCAAAATGGTGTGCCATGAAAGTTGAGGGGGGACAAAAGCCCCTGTGCCCCCCTGAAATTACGCCCATGGCGGAATGAAGCAGATGTGTTAAAGATGCATACCACTTAAGCAATAAGCCTGGAGAGGGTGTGGCGGGGGTGTGGCATTACACATCTGGTAATGCCCCAGGGCCCATAGTTACAGGAGCGAGTGATGCGAAACAAAAAAAGATGGCTACCATGGGGCAAAGGGGCTAAAAGTCCCTTCTCTCTTTCCCTGGCAGCCAGGACGCGGCTGCAAGCGGTGCTGCAACAGAGGCTTTGTCGGGCTGGTGAGGACCGAGCGGGGGCCAATCAGCTTGCTTGTTACAAGCTCATGGTCCCTCGTTGGGTACTAATTCTCTACTCATTCAATCAGTGTTGCCAACTTAGCGACTTTGTCGCTATATTTAGCGACAAACAGCAGTCCCCTAGCGACTTTCTTCATTCAAAGCGACTATCGACAAATCTAGCTACTTTCATTGGTTTGAAGACGTACACTTTTTTTCTATTGGTTTGGAGACTTGCAAGTTTCCAAACCAATAGAAAAGGGTGTATGTCAACCAAACAATAGCAGTACCCCCAATCAATGCACCCGTCCTTGTAGCCAGGCTCCAGCACAACAAGTCACGTCATGTCACTGATGCCCCCGCCCGGCCGCGAGAGGCACGAGAATGCTGCGAGATTATGCTAATTAGGCAGTGATGTCATTTAGCTACTTTTAGCTACTTTTAGGACAGCCTCTAGCTACTTTCTGGACTGAGGAGTTGGCAACACTGCATTCAATCAGCATCTTATTGCAGGCGTTAAGGGCACAAACGTTCCCATGTGGTCCGGAAGTGACACTTCTAGGTGAAAAGGGAGACCAATTTGCCTCAGAGCGGAATGCAGTGGAGTAACCTTGCTGAAAAATCTGGGGGGGGGGGGACATGACATCTGAAGAAAAGGTGCCCCATCCAAATGAATGGGGTCAAAATGGTGTGCCATGAAAGTTGAGGGGGGACAAACGCTCCTGTGCCCCCCTGAAATTACGCCCATGGCGGAATGAAGCGGATGTGTTAAAGATGCATACCACTTAAGCAATAAGCCTGGCGTGGGTGTGGCGGGGGTGTGGCATTACACATCTGGTAATGCCCCAGGGCCCATAGTTACAGGAGCGAGTGATGCGAAACAAAAAAAGATGGCTGCCATGGGGCAAAGGGGCTAAAAGTCCCTTCTCTCTTTCCCTGGCAGCCAGGACGCGGCTGCAAGCGGTGCTGCAACAGAGGCTTTGTCGGGCTGGTGAGGACCGAGCGGGGGCCAATGAGCTTGCTTGTTACAAGCTCATGGTCCCTCGTTGGGTACTAATTCTCTACTCATTCAGTCAGCTGCACTAGAGAGGAGCAGCCCTCGGAACTGGACCGGGAGCGCCTGGAGCTGGGTTTTTGTGTTTGTGTGGAGGAGCTGGCTGGGTGGGCAGTGTTTCTGCATGGGGGGGGGGGTGCCACGTGATGTTCTTGGGTGCTTCTAGTTCTGTGCTAGGTCCCCCGTCGTGTTGGCCATATATCTTGTCCCTTAGCCCCTCTCCTCCGAGCACCCACGCTAATATATTTTTTTGGGACATACTACCTTTGCCAAGCCCAATGCTGGGGTACATTCATTCTTATGGCTCCAGTGTGCTGCGTTATGGCATGTTCTTGGTATGTTCGTGCTATGCCATGCTGTGTCATGTCATATTACATTGCTGGAACGTGTTTTGCACTGTTGGTCTGTATTGTTCCCATATGCATCTTTGCTAGAAATGTTACCATGAAAGTGTGCTTTCAACGTACACTTTCCTTTTGTGGAACTCTTCCAACCCACCACCCCGCCCCCCCCCTTCTCCAAGCTCTCCAGTTGGTCTTCCTCTTCTCCCTCACTGCATCTAGATGCAGCCCAGCCTTTTTTATTTGCTTTTGTGTACCCCCCACGACACTTGCTATGATACTGTTATTTCATAGGTCACATTTTGTTATGCAATTGCACATTGTCCTGTTGCTTTGCACAAGGCTGGCGAGCACTTTGAAGCCGCCACAAGGGAATAAGTAGCACTCTATGAAACATCCATGAAGATAAAGGAAACACTTAAGCAGCAGTCGGTGGAAGGGGGCCCCCCAGTAACTTGGTGGGCAGTACAGCCCACCGAACGCAGCTGTAGTGCCTAAAGACCGATGCAATTGAATTCCAGGGCATCTGCCTACTCATAGCTTAAGCCGTCCCGGGAGGATAGCTCAGCAGCAACGTGCTCGCCTTGGAAACAAGACGACACGAAGCACCACAGGTTTGATCCGCGTATCCGCGCTTAGAAACCTCTGGGTATTAAGCATGTTATAAATCCACAACTTGGACGTATTCCTGTAACAGCGCCTCGATGCACCTGGCTGTGAGAGCGCTTTAAAAATGCAAAATAAATAAAATGAATAAAGTTCACAGTCGGAGGTGCTTCGTAAGCGTAGAGGGTGTGTGCGGTGGAAGCCATGGTGCAGTGGCTCCAGGCCTGATGGCATTACATAGTGGACCATGCTGGCTGGGAGGCATGGGATAGTGGTAAAGCACACATTGACCCAGTGGCATGCTAGTAACTCCGGACGTGATGCTTCAGTGGCATTCCAAAGGAGGAGTGCCGTTTTAATCATTCATTCATTGAATCTTGGGAGGTCATTGGCGACAGTGCTATGCTGTAGATGTTGCTGGCCGCTGATTGGGAAATGGCCCAGACTTGCTCGTCCATGTGACTGACTTTTTAGCAAGTCCCAAATTCTGTGGACCAAGTTGCACGACGCTGCATATGTCAGTCTAACACTTATATGGGGGTGTGGTGAGTTCTGTGTTGCCGACAGCAATTCCTTCAAATTACTTTACTTTAAGGAATTCTGCTGACAAAACATTTCGGGGGCCGGGGGGCTCCTCTGACAAGTCCATAATTTCCTAACACCACTCGCCCTTCCCCTACCTCAGCCCCTGGGCCCTGATATATACATTTCGATGTGTTTTCGGCGGAATTATATCGCAGTAAAGTACTTGGATAGAATTCCTGTCAATGGAAGGACGTTGTACCGTGTGGTTATCCCCAGTGCTGGAAATCGCAACTATATACTCTGGGAACCCTCTCCTCCTTTTGGGGAATGGAGCAGGGGGAGGAGTGTGGCCGCAGGCCATGTCGCACAGCACAATATCTCTTCATGGAACCCAAGCCCAACGATTTGCATAAAAGCAAAGTGCCTTTTGGGAGTATAAGACTGCCCACAATTTTAATTTGAAGTATTTCTGTGTTGGTGGTTTACCGAGAAACCCTTTTGAGTGCGTAATGGAAGTTCGATTCTGCTCTTTTCATTGGTCACAATCCCCACCCTAACAAAAAAAAAGTGTGAATTGCAAGATGGATCTATCAATTTATCACCTCCTGAACAGGACCGGATGGATATGAGGCTGTGGTTGTTTTTGCATTCAGTCTCGCATGTCGTCTTCTGGCTGCTCGTGCATGAGAGTTCGTTTTGGGAACCGATCTGGGAGTCTCCTGGGCTAGGCCCTATGCCTCCTGAAACAACATGGCTCCTGAGAGTTGCTGGAGCTCCGTTCCGTCTCTTCAGGTCCATTTCCTACCCCAGTTATCCCTAGTGTGAAGGGACAAGGAGAGGTACGAACAGCTTGCACATTTCTAGCTCAATGATTTAAAGTGAAAAGTCCAAGTACTGGCATTCGCTGAAGGCAGTGAAGCATCAAGAGGGGGCCCGAAACCCCCCTCCCCCGCCCCCTCTTATGGGTGCCGCCACCAGGCCTTTAATCTGGCAGCATTTCGGGGATATTCTGTTCCCGGATTATGTTCAAAATTTTGCATAGATATTTTAAATACAAATCCGGTAGCATCCCCTGCCGAGTTCCCGGGCATGTGTTTGCACAGCGTGTAATCAGCACCGGCCTTCGGCCCTGGACTGCACATGAAAATCCGGCTTCCGTTTGCCTAATGTGCACTCTCGGCTACAGCTTCCATCTGCAGGCGAGGAAGGCTGGCTTTTCCGGCTGCTGAAATGAATGCACCTCATTTCTGGGGGTCGAGGGGGAGTCTGGTGGAGGTAGTCCATAAAAAGAATTGAGAGCTTTGCTCACCATTCGAGCCCGTGGTTGGGTTCGGGCCCGGCCCAATTCAGTGGCATGTCAGGGGCCGGCGTGCCACAGACTTTACCCTGCTGTGTTGGCCTTTGAGATAAAGACTGGTTCTCTAGCCAGTGCTTCTGAACGCCCTGTATGTTTGGGATCAAGTCTGCACCTTGCTGGGCTGATGGGGCATCTCGGGTTAGGTAATAGAAGTCCCATTGCCAACCAATCCATTGTTCTGGCTCTCGGACCTTAGCAGGGAGGGGGGTGGGGGTGTATGGGGTCAAGGGTGCAGGGCGTGAGACGGTAACTAAATTGTAAAACTCTTCCAATAAGTAATTTTACAACCACGCCTACTCCGCGCCACTCCTGTAGTCACCTGTTCCTTTGCCATACTTGACACCATTGGGGGCTAGAAGGTAGGATTGGGTTATGGGATGGTTTTACCCCATGCATTGGGGAGGGTTTACATGTTCTTAAGACTGCAATGCCGGCTTGTTTCAATATTAGTTTTAGAATTGTCACTTGGCCCAACCTGGCGCAATTGATGCACACACATGGAATCGTAGTGGCAAATGAATGATATTGGCGTTTTAACCAATCCGGATGTGGAAAATAAAGCTACATTGATTCTTGTCTTAACTGTAATGGCTTCTAAATTGTCAGGTTGCTTTACTATGCGATTTGTGTATTTTGAAAGTGAACTTTAAAAGACCATTTCAATGTAATCCTTGAAGAACAAAATGTTTATCAAGTAGAGATCACAAGGTATGTTTTTGAGTGCCTAAATTTCAGATTGAATTAAAATTCCAGTTTCACTGCTTACCCAAAGTGTGATCTATTAAGTTATGTTCTATGTACGTGTGTTTCGCCGGTGTGCCAAAAATGGAATCTTGTCATTTAACTGCGAAAACGGGAGTCGTTGGAGCTAATTGAGTTTGCACTAGTCATGAGGCAGGATTCATAATTTACTCCTATGTCCCGTTCCCTTTCCTCCATACTGTAAGGGCATCCCTCGCTAGGGGCGGGAGATGCAACCTTTTTCACCAGAAAAAATCTTCCCCTTTAAATTTGGGGGTGCGGCCATGGGAGCATGCACTCTCCTGACTCCGCCCACCAGTGCCTCTCCTCCGTCCACTTTTACGCGTCGACCAGAACGGACCGCTTTAATCGGCGCTCCTGGGTTAGGCTTTGGCCTAGTAATTCCACACGCTCTTCCCCGAAATATGCTTCTGGGTTAGTGGCCCCATAGATAGCCACTCAGAGTTCAGTTATTACTGCTCTGGTCCTTGCTCAGTCCCGTATCACTTGCTTTGACGGGCAGTTCTCACCAGCCAGTCGGTGCACCAGATTAAAGGATACCAGACTGGCTGCAGCAGAACCAGCATTCATGTACACCTATTCTGCTGCCAGTCACTGGAGTGGCCTTGGTTGGCCACAGGGAATGCATGTTCGCCAAGAGGATTAGTGATTATAATGCTATGCACCAGTCTCCTGGCACATCTTCTGGCATTACATGGTTTCTTTGCGCTTCGGGGTCTGCAATGGTATGAGACTTAATGTAGGAGCTGGGGTGGGGGGCGGAGGACAGGGAAAGGTTCCTTTGTTGTAGTGTTGTGTGCAGATCTGACGTCTCTGAGGTTTTTTATGAGTTCTCTAGAGCAGTGGTTAACATGTGCTGCAGACTAATATAAATTGTAGTGTTCTCTGGGATCTTCAATGTGTTTTTCAAGGAGTGCGAAGAGTTTTTTTGGTTCATCTGTGGTGCATTGGTGTGGTCTTTATGTGAATACAGTGTAGACGGATGTCATTTGGGTGGTGTGCTTTCCGTGGTGTAACCTCCTGTTCCGGTGCTAGAGTTGCATTGTCAGTTACGGTGGGAGAGGTGGTGATTGTTATCGTACCTTGCCCATCACACTACCCAGTAACACCTCTGGAAAATCTTTTTCACTTTGGAAATATCACATGCAACTTTTATGCATTGTTATGCCATATTATGCAGTGTTGGGCTAAGTCGGGGGTCTGCAAACTCACTCTCCAGATACTTTGGACTATAGCTCCAATTATCACTCCTGATTGGCTTTGCTGGCTAGGGCTGATGGGAATTGTAGTTCAAACATCTGCCGAGGCAACGGTTGCAGACCCCTGGACTAAGTGATTCTATGCACAGTGACAGACACTATGACTTGGCACAAAAATTTGGGCCTGCTGTTTCTAGTCCTCCCCTATACCTGCCCGCTGGCACATCAGCGACACTCCGTCTTACATGGTATTCTGGTGCAGTGGCAGAGTCAACCACACACCATGTTAGGGAGAATTCTCCAGAATGGCTATTTTCCCTTACCTTTTGAGTCCCTCAGCATCTTTGCTGGATTTCTACGGTTTAATTTTTTTTTACCTGGTAACAGTGTAAGCATTTTTTCCCCACTATTACATGTGTTTTGCTGTGTGTTGTACATTTTTATGCTCGTGGACTATGGAGTCACACCCACCCCATAGGCATAATCTTTTTACTGTTTCACCCAGCACCTTTAGCGCAGTGACACGGGGTTGTCTTTTCAGACTTCCCACTTTAAACTCCAGTTTTTGGGACTGAGTACTGTCTCCCAGAACATGTAAAGTTACCATTGACTTTACTAGTCTTTTTAAATTTACAGACCCAGTACAATCTATCTTCCAATAATAGTTATCCCCTTTTGTCTGATTCTCATAGAACCTTAGTATGTTCCCCTTTCCCTAAGACTTGGCTAGTGGCATCTACCATTTTTATTCTACCGCAGACTATGAAAATAGCCTTTGGTACCATTTGAGGCTATGGTGCTAGCCCCGAACTCCAACCCTGTAATCCACTTTCGCCTGAAACTTTGACAGAGGAGATCTGCAAGGAATCTTCTTCCCTTGAGCTTGGTGGTTTATAGGCGCGTTACAAATACCATGTCATAACCTATCGTATCAATTCACTTCAACCCACTCTAAGGGAAGACCTGCCTTACCCATGTTTCAGATCCAGCCTAATCCACTGGATTAAGGAACATGACATCTGACTCCTCACTACACTATGACTACACTACACTATGTTCACACTACTGTCCGCTACTTCTGTATATAACTGTTGTCTGATGCTTCCTGCCTCCACATGTTCATTTGTATGATCATTTTTAGCACTGTTTATTAATGTATTGTAATGTAATGCACAGCATTGTAACTTAAGCTGCACAATCTTCTTCATGGTTTCTGCGCCCTAGTACCCTTGGGTCTGGTGCGTGTTATGGATAAACAAACAGTTGGCTACAAGAAGACTGTTAGTGGCCAATTACATGGAGGTGGGCAAATCCTGCCCATATTTTGCTTCAGTCATCACAAAGAGTATTGTTTCGCTGCTTTTTAAAAAAAATATGTTGATGTGGCCTTGCAAACGTGTGGACGGGCTTTGCAGTGACGTAGATCTGCAGGTTTTCCATTTTGAAACGTAGGCAGGTAGGACTCCTTGTAATCCACCAACCCCAACCTCTTTTTGACTGGACCGTTCTCAACCCTTCCGCCTTTGCAGTCCCAGAGTTAATATACTGGCGTTTGCTCTGCAGTAAAATTGAAATCTATGCCCAGGAGCAGTGGTGGAAATGGAAACAATTTAAAGGGGGATCCCACAGGAGCCAGAGTGTTTACAGGTGGAGTTCCAAGGAGGCGGAGCTGGCAGTTGAACTATAAAAGGAAATGTTCAAAATAATGGTGCAATTGCTTTCATGCTGCTTCTTTCCAAACTCCACACTGTACACCAATTTCACTTGAAGTCACTTCCATGGCAGCGATTAACCCATAATACTGTTGGCAATACAAGGATTTTTAGTACATTAAGGGATCCATAGAGACACTCTACACTAGAAGGCTACCAGGGTAGCTCAGACGTTTGAGAGACTACTGCTGAGCTATATATATTAAAACCAGGTTGTTAACTGTATGACTTTTTGCAATTCCTTATTTTAAAAAAATCAAGTGCTATAAAATGTGTTTGGCCAGGGCACGTGTTGGGCTGGCTGCTTGCTTATTTTCAGGGCGGAGGTGGGGATATTTCTACCCCTGTAGTGAAAATCCAACGTTTGCACCCATTAACCCACTTTTTAATGTCCTAATAACTGCTGTCAACACAACAGAAATATTAATCACAAATAAATCAGTTTGACAATCATATAACCTATTTATAAATATGACCTGTGATAAGGAAGGGGCACAACATTCACAGGATGTGTCTGTGCTAGTCAGACTAACAAAGAAACACATTTTATGGTGAATGCAAGTTTAAGCAGCATTTCGGAGTTTGGAAATGACTTTTTTCCTTTCTATGGAACTGTAAGATGCACATTTGGAAAACAATATTGTTCCCAGCATGTTGGAAGCCTGCTTTCAACAGGGATGGCCCCCACCCCAGTAATTTTCATATTTCCAGTATGCATATGGGTTTTACCTACACATTTCTAGGACGGCTATGGGTGCCACCTTATGCCAACAGCTTCATCTATCATTTCGAAAGACAGCACATCCTCGAGAACCTGTCATGGAAAGAAAAATTCAAATTTGGGTGATGTACATTGATAAGATTTTTGGCCATCTGGCACGGAGACAGAAATTCACTGACACCATTTTTAGCAGACATCAATGACATTGATCAGAGAATGAAGAGAAAAATAGGGGATCCTGTTATTAATTACCCTGATGTCAAAGTCAACATTCAAAATAGACGGCAGACTACATCCGTGTTTACGAAACCTACCCATAGGAATAGTCTACTGCATCATATGAGTTTTCATCTTCCCAACACCTTACGTAATCTACCATAGAGCCAAATGATAAGGCTAAAATGAATAATCGGTGATCCAGCTGACTGTGACATCGAACTAGATAAGCTTAGGAAAAAATTGCAGGAAAGCGACTATCCAGACGATGACTTACAAGGAGCAACAGAGAAAGTAGGTACACTGTCACGCGAAGATCTCCTACAAACCAAACGAGCAGCACCAACAATAGTGTACGTCTCCCGTTTCTCAACTTGCACAAATCAAAAAACACATCACCAAACATTGTAACCTGTGACAGCCGCACGAAGGAACTGTTTGCGTCAAAACCACTGTTTGCCTACCAAAGGGGTAGCAATTTAAGAGACCTATTGGTCAACGCAAGAGAAATCAAAAACATCACTAAAGACAAGAGTCTAGGCACCTTCCTGTGCCTGAACTGTGGCAACTGCCATAATATAATAAAAGGAAATACTGTTTCACACCCCGTACAGGGGAGAAGATAAAACTGAGGAACTTTGCCACCTGCAATACGGAGAACACTGTGTTGTAAGAAATGCCCAAGTGGTCTGTTTTATGTGGTAGGAAAGTGAGAATTTGTACGAACGAGCACAAATCATGTATTAGGAACAAGAACCCCACATAATCAGTGGCCTGACATTTTAATGCACAGAACCACAACATGGCACAAGCCAAATTCCAAGTACTCAAAAGTAATTGAGATTAAAGGACCATATCGAGACAAGAAGAAATTAAGGCAGTAGCGTGAATCTTTCTGGATAGATCGGTTGGACAGCATGATGCCCAATGGTATGAACAAGGATTGAGCTCTGAACTGCTTTTTATAGTATTGATCCAGTGTTTTCTAATTTTGGAACTTTAGGAAGTCATGGGTATGCCAGTGGACTTCCATACTTTATATCTCAAGGACCAACAGCTGGCATCACAGAAGACAGTTGTCACACCTTATTAAAATCACGAGCAATCAACAACAGTGAACTGAAAATGATTATATGCACCTTGATGTTTTTTTTATTAAAAAAAATGCATCGTTTTTTATTATGCCCACATTTTCTTTTTCATTTCAAATTGGTGATGTACGTTAGAATATTAGGAAATTATTGGATCTACTCGTCTCACTATATACACATGCTCACACGATAGGGTAATTAGCAGACGCACGAGTCCAGACATTGTTTGATAGAGACATCCTTCAAGATGGACGCCGCTGTCCAAGCATGAGGGCCATCTTGTCGGGCACGCCTTTCCCATGGCAGCACGGCCGTTTTAGCAGGAACGGGCACGACAGCTCGAGCTTCTACTGATGTCGTGCATCACGTGGACACGATCGAGAATCACGGTATGCTTCGCCGGTTACAGATGCAATATATAGTTTGTACAAAACAAAACCACCCCTTACACATAACCTGAATATTAACGTTCTCTTGTAGATCGTACCGCATGCAGAAACCCGACTAGGACAGAGGTCTCTGTCCAATACAGGTTAGGGCCTTCAACGCATTAGGATCACACGTGTGCTGGACGCAACGATTCTTGTCCTCCGGGACTACACTAAGTGCACCTAATTGCAAGAAGTATGTCTATAGAAACTTCTATGGACATCCATAGCAAAACGCACAGGCAATTTTATGGACTTCTATCACGGAGCTAATTGGGTGAAAGGGGAAATATTCACTGGCCTGGTCCTTGGCGAACATGAACATTTCTCCTTATAACGTATGCTCAAGATGATGTTGACCTCTGGAAGCAAATACTAACTAGCGCACTCACACACATTGATGTTTATGGCGACTGAGCACCAGCAATGCAATGCAGGATATTGAACAGTCGAAAATCTGCTCAACTTAACATATATCATTCTGCCATCGCTTGTAGTACATGTTACTCGTGATAGTTTCTCGTTCCACCTTGTGGGCGCCCTGCTAATATATTGCTGCACATGTAATCAAAGTTACCCATATGTTGTCTAACTGCACAATGATATGATGTGTAGAATGTCTGGCCCCCAACATGTGTGTGATTTTGACTCATTGATTTGTATATATCCTAATGATTTTTTTTTGTTGATGAGGCAGGACGCAAGGCCCCGATTAAAGGACCAATGTTCCAAAATGCTTAGGCATCCTATTGCTCATTTGCTATGAGAATTAGAACACCTCTTTTGGTTCTTCTATCAGATTAAAATGAATGATTTGATGGAACTGGGTCTGACAGAATTTTTTTACATTAGACCATTGGAAAATTACAATCGTCAACATTCCTTGAAGTAGATTACCCTTTTTGGGCATTAGGGTGTGCTGCCCACACACATGGTTTATAATCCTCTGTCATTAATCCAGAAGTGCCCGGCACGATGGTACTTGATAGTGGGCCTAAAAACTCAAAAAGGAAAGGACTGCGCCCTTCAAGCAACACCAAACTTTAACTGTAAAGTCCTGTCTCCTCTCAACTATACTCTTTACGGTCAAAGTCCCCGGGGGGACCCCCCCCTGAGAAAGTTATTCAGAACTGCGAACCCGATGTAGATCTACACAACATGTAAATTCCACACTTATCTCCTGGCGAGTACTAACATTATAACCTCACACACTATAAATACATTATTCTTTATTGCACAATTTCTTGAAAAACACACATTTTCTTTTTTACATAATTCATTGTATATGAGACTATATGGAAATACACAATTGGTGCTTTAGCACAAACTAAATTCTCATAGTTTCCAAAATCAAGCTACTGAAAACACCAATGTAAAGGTCTTGGGTCCTATATAAATGACACACAAATGATACTAGCACTGGTAAAGTCAGGCATCCATGTGTCTAGCATCGACCAATTTGTATCCTTGACAGATTCTTTCATTACAAATCTTAAATAGACTACAAAGGCCCTATTTTAACTGTCTAAACAATCAAACAGTACTTAAACCCAACATGTTTCATTCCCATTTAAATTACAGAATGATGTACGGAAATTCATCAGGGGCAAAAAAAACAAAAAACAAAAAAAACATGCCATGAAACAATGGTTTCTGTTCTCCACCATTCCAACACTGGGTTCACCTTATTTCTCGGGTGATAGTGGGCTGCACCCCACAGAACTAATATAACAGACATATTCACGACGCACGTAACTAAACTACCAGCAGTGGCCACTCAAAAACACAGATAATGTCCCCACCTCAGGAATAGTCAATAGTCCATGATTCCTGTGATGTCCCTTAAAGGCCAGAAGATGGAAAACGGGCTCAGCAAATGACCCCTGCAAACACGCGAATGACGGCTGGGGAAAGGCGAACAGAGAAGATTGCTTCACTGAGCCCCCAGCTTCCTTTGGCGAAGCTGGTGCCTCGGTAAAGGCTTGCCAGGGCTGAGGCAAGCCGAGTCGGGGCCGGTCATCTGATGCTGGATCTCGGACCCGGAAAGAGCCAGTCCATTGGCCAGCGCTGCCCAGGAGTTCAAGCCACTGACCTGTTTGCCCAACTAGATCTTGAACCCCTCGTGCATACAAACCTGTTATTGTGTATCAATTTCCTATGCTCCATATCTGCCTGCCTTGATTGATCGCAATACGGTCTGTGGTGTAGCCAAACTGGGCTCAATCACGTGGGCTAGGGGAGACCCGAGCCACGCGACGAGTGCAAAATAAGATTTGCCCGGAAGAGATTCATTCCGGCACGAGCAGTGAAAGCAGTGAGTTAAGCGTGTTATTTGCTCCGTGTGAGAACAAGCGAGGTGTGCAAAGGTTTCCCGGCCTCCTGTAATGTAACGGTGGTCGGGAATTCAAAATGGCCTCCGGCCCACTCTGATACCCGCTACACAGAAAGGGGGTTTATGGGTATCGGGCCTTTCGAAGGGTGCATGGGTTTGGGCCCACAGTCCCTGTGGTGTAAAATTGCCCTTTCTGCTAATTGCAGCACAATGAGCCATGTGTTGTGGCTAGGCTTTCCAGCATGCCACCGTGTCTCAAGGCGCTAGGAAGCAAACGTCAGGCAGCAGGTTAGCCCTGCATAAAACACTAAAACGGTGTCCCAGTCTGCGAGCAACTTTCTCGCAAATGATGAAGCATTCCCCACTAGCCAGCTGCATCTTCTTGCAGGCGTTAAGGGCACAAACGTTCCCATGTGGTCCGGAAGTGACACTTCTAGGTGAAAAGGGAGACCAATTTGCCTCAGGGCTGAATGCAGTGGAGTAACCTTGCTGAAAAATCTGGGGGGGGGGGACATGACATCTGAAGAAAAGGTGCCCCATCCAAATGAATGGGGTCAAAATGGTGTGCCATGAAAGTTGAGGGGGGACAAACGCCCCTGTGCCCCCCTGAAATTACGCCCATGGCGGAATGAAGCGGATGTGTTAAAGATGCATACCACTTAAGCAATAAGCCTGGCGTGGGTGTGGCGGGGGTGTGGCATTACACATCTGGTAATGCCCCAGGGCCCATAGTTACAGGAGCGAGTGATGCGAAACAAAAAAAGATGGCTGCCATGGGGCAAAGGGGCTAAAAGTCCCTTCTCTCTTTCCCTGGCAGCCAGGACGCGGCTGCAAGCGGTGCTGCAACAGAGGCTTTGTCGGGCTGGTGAGGACCGAGCGGGGGCCAATGAGCTTGCTTGTTACAAGCTCATGGTCCCTCGTTGGGTACTAATTCTCTACTCATTCAGTCAGCTGCACTAGAGAGGAGCAGCCCTCGGAACTGGACCGGGAGCGCCTGGAACTGGGTTTTTGTGTTTGTGTGGAGGAGCTGGCTGGGTGGGCAGTGTTTCTGCATGGGGGGGGGTGCCACGTGATGTTCTTGGGTGCTTCTAGTTCTGTGCTAGGTCCCCCGTCGTGTTGGCCATATATCTTGTCCCTTAGCCCCTCTCCTCCGAGCACCCACGCTAATATATTTTTTTGGGACATACTACCTTTGCCAAGCCCAATGCTGGGGTACATTCATTCTTATGGCTCCAGTGTGCTGCGTTATGGCATGTTCTTGGTATGTTCGTGCTATGCCATGCTGTGTCATGTCATATTACATTGCTGGAACGTGTTTTGCACTGTTGGTCTGTATTGTTCCCATATGCATCTTTGCTAGAAATGTTACCATGAAAGTGTGCTTTCAACGTACACTTTCCTTTTGTGGAACTCTTCCAACCCACCACCCCGCCCCCCCCCTTCTCCAAGCTCTCCAGTTGGTCTTCCTCTTCTCCCTCACTGCATCTAGATGCAGCCCAGCCTTTTTTATTTGCTTTTGTGTACCCCCCACGACACTTGCTATGATACTGTTATTTCATAGGTCACATTTTGTTATGCAATTGCACATTGTCCTGTTGCTTTGCACAAGGCTGGCGAGCACTTTGAAGCCGCCACAAGGGAATAAGTAGCACTCTATGAAACATCCATGAAGATAAAGGAAACACTTAAGCAGCAGTCGGTGGAAGGGGCCCCCCAGTAACTTGGTGGGCAGTACAGCCCGCCGAACGCAGCTGTAGTGCCTAAAGACCGATGCAATTGAATTCCATGGCATCTGCCTACTTATAGCTTAAGCCGTCCCGGGAGGATAGCTCAGCAGCAACGTGCTCGCCTTGGAAACAAGACGACACGAAGCACCACAGGTTTGATCCGCGTATCCGCGCTTAGAAACCTCTGGGTATTAAGCATGTTATAAATCCACAACTTGGACGTATTCCTGTAACAGCGCCTCGATGCACCTGGCTGTGAGAGCGCTTTAAAAATGCAAAATAAATAAAATGAATAAAGTTCACAGTCGGAGGTGCTTCGTAAGCGTAGAGGGTGTGTGCGGTGGAAGCCATGGTGCAGTGGCTCCAGGCCTGATGGCATTACATAGTGGACCATGCTGGCTGGGAGGCATGGGATAGTGGTAAAGCACACATTGACCCATTGGCATGCTAGTAACTCCGGACGTGATGCTTCAGTGGCATTCCAAAGGAGGAGTGCCGTTTTAATCATTCATTCATTGAATCTTGGGAGGTCATTGGCGACAGTGCTATGCTGTAGATGTTGCTGGCCGCTGATTGGGAAATGGCCCAGACTTGCTCGTCCATGTGACTGACTTTTTAGCAAGTCCCAAAGTCTGTGGACCAAGTTGCACGACGCTGCATAGGTCAGTCTAACACTTATATGGGGGTGTGGTGAGTTCTGTGTTGCCGACAGCAATTCCTTCAAATTACTTTACTTTAAGGAATTCTGCTGACAAAACATTTCGGGGGCCGGGGGGCTCCTCTGACAAGTCCATAATTTCCTAACACCACTCGCCCTTCCCCTACCTCAGCCCCTGGGCCCTGATATATACATTTCGATGTGTTTTCGGCGGAATTCTATCGCAGTAAAGTACTTGGATAGAATTCCTGTCAATGGAAGGACGTTGTACCGTGTGGTTATCCCCAGTGCTGGAAATCGCAACTATATACTCTGGGAACCCTCTCCTCCTTTTGGGGAATGGAGCAGGGGGAGGAGTGTGGTCGAGGTGTGTGGCCGCAGACCATGTCGCACAGCACAATATCTCTTCATGGAACCCAAGCCCAACGATTTGCATAAAAGCAAAGTGCCTTTTGGGAGTATATAAGAATGCCCACAATTTTAATTTGAAGTATTTCTGTGTTGGTGGTTTACCGAGAAACCCTTTTGAGTGCGTAATGGAAGTTCGATTCTGCTCTTTTCATTGGTCACAATCCCCACCCTAACAAAAAAAAGTGTGAATTGCAAGATGGATCTATCAATTTATCACCTTCTGAACAGTGCATGAGAGTTCGTTTTGGGAACCGATCTGGGAGTCTCCTGGGCTAGGCCCTATGCCTCCTGAAACAACATGGCTCCTGAGAGTTGCTGGAGCTCCGTTCCGTCTCTTCAGGTCCATTTCCTACCCCAGTTATCCCTAGTGTGAAGGGACAAGGAGAGGTACGAACAGCTTGCACATTTCTAGCTCAATGATTTAAAGTAAAAACTCCAAGTACTGGCATTCGCTGAAGGCAGTGAAGCATCAAGAGGGGGCCCGAAACCCCCCTCCCCCGCCCCCTCTCATGGGTGCCGCCACCAGGCCTTTAATCTGGCAGCATTTCGGGGATATTCTGTTCCCGGATTATGTTCAAAATTTTGCATAGATATTTTAAATACAAATCCGGTAGCATCCCCTGCCGAGTTCCCGGGCATGTGTTTGCACAGCGTGTAATCAGCACCGGCCTTCGGCCCTGGACTGCACATGAAAATCCGGCTTCCGTTTGCCTAATGTGCACTCTCGGCTACAGCTTCCATCTGCAGGCGAGGAAGGCTGGCTTTTCCGGCTGCTGAAATTATTTCTGGGGGGCGAGGGGGAGTCTGGTGGAGGTAGTCCATAAAAAGAATTGAGAGCTTTGCTCACCATTCGAGCCCGTGGTTGGGTTCGGGCCCGGCCCAATTCAGTGGCATGTCAGGGGCCGGCGTGCCACAGACTTTACCCTGCTGTGTTGGCCTTTGAGATAAAGACTGGTTCTCTAGCCAGTGCTTCTGAACGCCCTGTATGTTTGGGCTCAAGTCTGCACCTTGCTGGGCTGATGGGGCATCTCGGGTTAGGTAATAGAAGTCCCATTGCCAACCAATCCATTGTTCTGGCTCTCGGACCTTAGCAGGGAGGGGGGTGGGGGTGTATGGGGTCAAGGGTGCAGGGCGTCAGACGGTAACTAAATTGTAAAACTCTTCCAATAAGTAATTTTACAACCACGCCTACTCCGCGCCACTCCTGTAGTCACCTGTTCCTTTGCCATACTTGACACCATTGGGGGCTAGAAGGTAGGATTGGGTTATGGGATGGTTTTACCCCATGCATTGGGGAGGGTTTACATGTTCTTAAGACTGCAATGCCGGCTTGTTTCAATATTAGTTTTAGAATTGTCACTTGGCCCAACCTGGCGCAATTGATGCACACACATGGAATCGTAGTGGCAAATGAATGATATTGGCGTTTTAACCAATCCGGATGTGGAAAATAAAGCTACATTGATTCTTGTCTTAACTGTAATGGCTTCTAAATTGTCAGGTTGCTTTACTATGCGATTTGTGTATTTTGAAAGTGAACTTTAAAAGACCATTTCAATGTAATCCTTGAAGAACAAAATGTTTATCAAGTAGAGATCACAAGGCATGTTTTTGAGTGCCTAAATTTCAGATTGAATTAAAATTCCAGTTTCACTGCTTACCCAAAGTGTGATCTATTAAGTTATGTTCTATGTACGTGTGTTTCGCCGGTTTGCCAAAAATGGAATCTTGTCATTTAACTGCGAAAACGGGAGTCGTTGGAGCTAATTGAGTTTGCACTAGTCATGAGGCAGGATTCATAATTTACTCCTATGTCCCGTTCCCTTTCCTCCATACTGTAAGGGCATCCCTCGCTAGGGGCGGGAGATGCAACCTTTTTCACCAGAAAAAATCTTCCCCTTTAAATTTGGGGGTGCGGCCATGGGAGCATGCACTCTCCTGACTCCGCCCACCAGTGCCTCTCCTCCGTCCACTTTTACGCGTCGACCAGAACGGACCGCTTTAATCGGCGCTCCTGGGTTAGGCTTTGGCCTAGTAATTCCACACGCTCTTCCCCGAAATATGCTTCTGGGTTAGTGGCCCCATAGATAGCCACTCAGAGTTCAGTTATTACTGCTCTGGTCCTTGCTCAGTCCCGTATCACTTGCTTTGACGGGCAGCTCTCACCAGCCAGTCGGTGCACCAGATTAAAGGATACCAGACTGGCTGCAGCAGAACCAGCATTCATGTACACCTATTCTGCTGCCAGTCACTGGAGTGGCCTTGGTTGGCCACAGGGAATGCATGTTCGCCAAGAGGATTAGTGATTATAATGCTATGCACCAGTCTCCTGGCACATCTTCTGGCATTACATGGTTTCTTTGCGCTTCGGGGTCTGCAATGGTATGAGACTTAATGTAGGAGCTGGGGTGGGGGGGCGGAGGACAGGGAAAGGTTCCTTTGTTGTAGTGTTGTGTGCAGATCTGACGTCTCTGAGGTTTTTTATGAGTTCTCTAGAGCAGTGGTTAACATGTGCTGCAGACTAATATAAATTGTAGTGTTCTCTGGGATCTTCAATGTGTTTTTTAAGGAGTGCGAAGAGTTTTTTTGGTTCATCTGTGGTGCATTGGTGTGGTCTTTATGTGAATACAGTGTAGACGGATGTCATTTGGGTGGTGTGCTTTCCGTGGTGTAACCTCCTGTTCCGGTGCTAGAGTTGCATTGTCAGTTACGGTGGGAGAGGTGGTGATTGTTATCGTACCTTGCCCATCACACTACCCAGTAACACCTCTGGAAAATCTTTTTCACTTTGGAAATATCACATGCAACTTTTATGCATTGTTATGCCATATTATGCAGTGTTGGGCTAAGTCGGGGGTCTGCAAACTCACTCTCCAGATACTTTGGACTATAGCTCCAATTATCACTCCTGATTGGCTTTGCTGGCTAGGGCTGATGGGAATTGTAGTTCAAACATCTGCCGAGGCAACGGTTGCAGACCCCTGGACTAAGTGATTCTATGCACAGTGACAGACACTATGACTTGGCACAAAAATTCGGGCCTGCTGTTTCTAGTCCTCCCCTATACCTGCCCGCTGGCACATCAGCGACACTCAGTCTTACATGGTATTCTGGTGCAGTGGCAGAGTCAACCACACACCATGTTAGGGAGAATTCTCCAGAATGGCTATTTTCCCTTACCTTTTGAGTCCCTCAGCAGCTTTGCTGGATTTCTAGGGTTTAATTTTTTTTTACCTGGTAAGAGTGTAAGCATTTTTTCCCCACCATTACATGTATTTTGCTGTGTGTTGTACATTTTTATGCTCGTGAACTATGGAGTCACACCCACCCCATAGGCATAATCTTTTTACTGTTTCACCCAGCACCTTTAGCGCAGTGACACGGGGTTGTCTTTTCAGACTTCCCACTTTAAACTCCAGTTTTTGGGACTGAGTACTGTCTCCCAGAACATGTAAAGTTACCATTGACTTTACTAGTCTTTTTAAATTTACAGACCCAGTACAATCTATCTTCCAATAATAGTTATCCCCTTTTGTCTGATTCTCATAGAACCTTAGTATGTTCCCCTTTCCCTAAGACTTGGCTAGTGGCATCTACCATTTTTATTCTACCGCAGACTATGAAAATAGCCTTTGGTACCATTTGAGGCTATGGTGCTAGCCCCGAACTCCAACCCTGTAATCCACTTTCGCCTGAAACTTTGACAGAGGAGATCTGCAAGGAATCTTCTTCCCTTGAGCTTGGTGGTTTATAGGCGCGTTACAAATGCCATATCATAACCTATCGTATCAATTCACTTCAACCCACTCTAAGGGAAGACCTGCCTTACCCATGTTTCAGATCCAGCCTAATCCACTGGATTAAGGAACATGACATCTGACTCCTCACTACACTATGACTACACTACACTATGTTCACACTACTGTCCGCTACTTCTGTATATAACTGTTGTCTGATGCTTCCTGCCTCCACATGTTCATTTGTATGATCATTTTTAGCACTGTTTATTAATGTATTGTAATGTAATGCACAGCATTGTAACTTAAGCTGCACAATCTTCTTCATGGTTTCTGCGCCCTAGTACCCTTGGGTCTGGTGTGTGTTATGGATAAACAAACAGTTGGCTACAAGAAGACTGTTAGTGGCCAATTACATGGAGGTGGGCAAATCCTGCCCATATTTTGCTTCAGTCATCACAAAGAGTATTGTTTCGCTGCTTTTTTAAAAAAATATGTTGATGTGGCCTTGCAAACGTGTGGACGGGCTTTGCAGTGACGTAGATCTGCAGGTTTTCCATTTTGAAACGTAGGCAGGTAGGACTCCTTGTAATCCACCAACCCCAACCTCAATTTTTGACTGGACCGTTCTCAACCCTTCCGCCTTTGCAGTCCCAGAGTTAATATACTGGCGTTTGCTCTGCAGTAAAATTGAAATCTATGCCCAGGAGCAGTGGTGGAAATGGAAACAATTTAAAGGGGGATCCCACAGGAGCCAGAGTGTTTACAGGTGGAGTTCCAAGGAGGCGGAGCTGGCAGTTGAACTATAAAAGGAAATGTTCAAAATAATGGTGCAATTGCTTTCATGCTGCTTCTTTCCAAACTCCACACTGTACACCAATTTCACTTGAAGTCACTTCCATGGCAGCGATTAACCCATAATACTGTTGGCAATCCAAGGATTTTTAGTACATTAAGGGATCCATAGAGACACTCTACACTAGAAGGCTACCAGGGTAGCTCAGACGTTTGAGAGACTGCTGCTGAGCTATATATATTAAAACCAGGGTGTTAACTGTATGACTTTTTGCAATTCCTTATTTTAAAAAAATCAAGTGCTATAAAATGTGTTTGGCCAGGGCACGTGTTGGGCTGGCTGCTTGCTTATTTTCAGGGCGGAGGTGGGGATATTTCTACCCCTGTAGTCAAAATCCAACGTTTGCACCCATTAACCCACTTTTTAATGTCCTAATAACTGCTGTCAACACAACAGAAATATTAATCACAAATAAATCAGTTTGACAATCATATAACCTATTTATAAATATGACCTGTGATAAGGAAGGGGCACAACATTCACAGGATGTGTCTGTGCTAGTCAGACTAACAAAGAAACACATTTTATGGTGAATGCAAGTTTAAGCAGCATTTCGGAGTTTGGAAATGACTTTTTTCCTTTCTATGGAACTGTAAGATGCACATTTGGAAAACAATTTTGTTCCCAGCATGTTGGAAGCCTGCTTTCAACAGGGATGGCCCCCACCCCAGTAATTTTCATATTTCCAGTATGCATATGGGTTTTACCTACACATTTCTAGGACGGCTATGGGTGCCACCTTATGCCAACAGCTTCATCTATCATTTCGAAAGACAGCACATCCTCGAGAACCTGTCATGGAAAGAAAAATTCAAATTTGGGTGATGTACATTGATAAGATTTTTGGCCATCTGGCACGGAGACAGAAATTCACTGACACAATTTTTAGCAGACATCAATGACATTGATCAGAGAATGAAGAGAAAAATAGGGGATCCTGTTATTAATTACCCTGATGTCAAAGTCAACATTCAAAATAGACGGCAGACTACATCCGTGTTTACGAAACCTACCCCTAGGAATAGTCTACTGCATCATATGAGTTTTCATCTTCCCAACACCTTACGTAATCTACCATAGAGCCAAATGATAAGGCTAAAATGAATAATCTGTGATCCAGCTGACTGTGACATCGAACTAGATAAGCTTAGGAAAAAATTGCAGGAAAGCGACTATCCAGACGATGACTTACAAGCAGCAACAGAGAAAGTAGGTACACTGTCACGCGAAGATCTCCTACAAACCAAACGAGCAGCACCAACAATAGTGTACGTCTCCCGTTTCTCAACTTGCACAAATCAAAAAACACATCACCAAACATTGTAACCTGTGACAGCCGCACGAAGGAACTGTTTGCGTCAAAACCACTGTTTGCCTACCAAAGGGGTAGCAATTTAAGAGACCTATTGGTCAACGCAAGAGAAATCAAAAACATCACTAAAGACAAGAGTCTAGGCACCTTCCTGTGCCTGAACTGTGGCAACTGCCATAATATAATAAAAGGAAATACTGTTTCACACCCCGTACAGGGGAGAAGATAAAACTGAGGAACTTTGCCACCTGCAATACGGAGAACACTGTGTTGTAAGAAATGCCCAAGTGGTCTGTTTTATGTGGTAGGAAAGTGAGAATTTGTACGAACGAGCACAAATCATGTATTAGGAACAAGAACCCCACATAATCAGTGGCCTGACATTTTAATGCACAGAACCACAACATGGCACAAGCCAAATTCCAAGTACTCAAAAGTAATTGAGATTAAAGGACCATATCGAGACAAGAAGAAATTAAGGCAGTAGCGTGAATCTTTCTGGATAGATCGGTTGGACAGCATGATGCCCAATGGTATGAACAAGGATTGAGCTCTGAACTGCTTTTTATAGTATTGATCCAGTGTTTTCTAATTTTGGAACTTTAGGAAGTCATGGGTATGCCAGTGGACTTCCATACTTTATATCTCAAGGACCAACAGCTGGCATCACAGAAGACAGTTGTCACACCTTATTAAAATCACGAGCAATCAACAACAGTGAACTGAAAATGATTATATGCACCTTGATGTTTTTTTATTAAAAAAAATGCATCGTTTTTTATTATGCCCACATTTTCTTTTTCATTTCAAATTGGTGATGTACGTTAGAATATTAGGAAATTATTGGATCTACTCGTCTCACTATATACACATGCTCACACGATAGGGTAATTAGCAGACGCACGAGTCCAGACATTGTTTGATAGAGACATCCTTCAAGATGGACGCCGCTGTCCAAGCATGAGGGCCATCTTGTCGGGCACGCCTTTCCCATGGCAGCACGGCCGTTTTAGCAGGAACGGGCACGACAGCTCGAGCTTCTACTGATGTCGTGCATCACGTGGACACGATCGAGAATCACGGTATGCTTCGCCGGTTACAGATGCAATATATAGTTTGTACAAAACAAAACCACCCCTTACACATAACCTGAATATTAACGTTCTCTTGTAGATCGTACCGCATGCAGAAACCCGACTAGGACAGAGGTCTCTGTCCAATACAGGTTAGGGCCTTCAACGCATTAGGATCACACGTGTGCTGGACGCAACGATTCTTGTCCTCCGGGACTACACTAAGTGCACCTAATTGCAAGAAGTATGTCTATAGAAACTTCTATGGACATCCATAGCAAAACGCACAGGCAATTTTATGGACTTCTATCACGGAGCTAATTGGGTGAAAGGGGAAATATTCACTGGCCTGGTCCTTGGCGAACATGAACATTTCTCCTTATAACGTATGCTCAAGATGATGTTGACCTCTGGAAGCAAATACTAACTAGCGCACTCACACACATTGATGTTTATGGCGACTGAGCACCAGCAATGCAATGCAGGATATTGAACAGTCGAAAATCTGCTCAACTTAACATATATCATTCTGCCATCGCTTGTATTACATGTTACTCGTGATAGTTTCTCGTTCCACCTTGTGGGCGCCCTGCTGATATATTGCTGCACATGTAATCAAAGTTACCCATATGTTGTCTAACTGCACAATGATATGATGTGTAGAATGTCTGGCCCCCAACATGTGTGTGATTTTGACTCATTGATTTGTATATATCCTAATGATTTTTTTTTGTTGATGAGGCAGGACGCAAGGCCCCGATTAAAGGACCAATGTTCCAAAATGCTTAGGCATCCTATTGCTCATTTGCTATGAGAATTAGAACACCTCTTTTGGTTCTTCTATCAGATTAAAATGAATGATTTGATGGAACTGGGTCTGACAGAATTTTTTTACATTAGACCATTGGAAAATTACAATCGTCAACATTCCTTGAAGTAGATTACCCTTTTTGGGCATTAGGGTGTGCTGCCCACACACATGGTTTATAATCCTCTGTCATTAATCCAGAAGTGCCCGGCACGATGGTACTTGATAGTGGGCCTAAAAACTCAAAAAGGAAAGGACTGCGCCCGTCAAGAAACTCCAAACTTTAACTGTAAAGTCCTGTCTCCTCTCAACTATACTCTTTACGGTCAAAGTCCCCGGGGGGACCCCCCCCTGAGAAAGTTATTCAGAACTGCGAACCCGATGTAGATCTACACAACATGTAAATTCCACACTTATCTCCTGGCGAGTACTAACATTATAACCTCACACACTATAAATACATTATTCTTTATTGCACAATTTCTTGAAAAACACACATTTTCTTTTTTACATAATTCATTGTATATGAGACTATATGGAAATACACAATTGGTGCTTTAGCACAAACTAAATTCTCATAGTTTCCAAAATCAAGCTACTGAAAACACCAATGTAAAGGTCTTGGGTCCTATATAAATGACACACAAATGATACTAGCACTGGTAAAGTCAGGCATCCATGTGTCTAGCATCGACCAATTTGTATCCTTGACAGATTCTTTCATTACAAATCTTAAATAGACTACAAAGGCCCTATTTTAACTGTCTAAACAATCAAACAGTACTTAAACCCAACATGTTTCATTCCCATTTAAATTACAGAATGATGTACGGAAATTCATCAGGGGCAAAAAAAACAAAAAACAAAAAAAACATGCCATGAAACAATGGTTTCTGTTCT
This sequence comes from Ambystoma mexicanum, assembly GCF_040938575.1. Classification (NCBI taxonomy): domain Eukaryota; kingdom Metazoa; phylum Chordata; class Amphibia; order Caudata; family Ambystomatidae; genus Ambystoma; species Ambystoma mexicanum. The sequence continues at coordinate 1,403,672,051 of NC_090934.1, read as the reverse complement.
CCACCATTCCAACACTGGGTTCACCTTATTTCTCGGGTGATAGTGGGCTGCACCCCACAGAACTAATATAACAGACATATTCACGACGCACGTAACTAAACTACCAGCAGTGGCCACTCAAAAACACAGATAATGTCCCCACCTCAGGAATAGTCAATAGTCCATGATTCCTGTGATGTCCCTTAAAGGCCAGAAGATGGAAAACGGGCTCAGCAAATGACCCCTGCAAACACGCGAATGACGGCTGGGGAAAGGCGAACAGAGAAGATTGCTTCACTGAGCCCCCAGCTTCCTTTGGCGAAGCTGGTGCCTCGGTAAAGGCTTGCCAGGGCTGAGGCAAGCCGAGTCGGGGCCGGTCATCTGATGCTGGATCTCGGACCCGGAAAGAGCCAGTCCATTGGCCAGCGCTGCCCAGGAGTTCAAGCCACTGACCTGTTTGCCCAACTAGATCTTGAACCCCTCGTGCATACAAACCTGTTATTGTGTATCAATTTCCTATGCTCCATATCTGCCTGCCTTGATTGATCGCAATACTGTCTGTGGTGTAGCCAAACTGGGCTCAATCACGTGGGCTAGGGGAGACCCGAGCCACGCGACGAGTGCAAAATAAGATTTGCCCGGAAGAGATTCATTCCGGCACGAGCAGTGAAAGCAGTGAGTTAAGCGTGTTATTTGCTCCGTGTGAGAACAAGCGAGGTGTGCAAAGGTTTCCCGGCCTCCTGTAATGTAACGGTGGTCGGGAATTCAAAATGGCCTCCGGCCCACTCTGATACCCGCTACACAGAAAGGGGGTTTATGGGTATCGGGCCTTTCGAAGGGTGCATGGGTTTGGGCCCACAGTCCCTGTGGTGTAAAATTGCCCTTTCTGCTAATTGCAGCACAATGAGCCATGTGTTGTGGCTAGGCTTTCCAGCATGCCACCGTGTCTCAAGGCGCTAGGAAGCAAACGTCAGGCAGCAGGTTAGCCCTGCATAAAACACTAAAACGGTGTCCCAGTCTGCGAGCAACTTTCTCGCAAATGATGAAGCATTCCCCACTAGCCAGCTGCATCTTCTTGCAGGCGTTAAGGGCACAAACGTTCCCATGTGGTCCGGAAGTGACACTTCTAGGTGAAAAGGGAGACCAATTTGCCTCAGGGCTGAATGCAGTGGAGTAACCTTGCTGAAAAATCTGGGGGGGGGGGGGCATGACATCTGAAGAAAAGGTGCCCCATCCAAATGAATGGGGTCAAAATGGTGTGCCATGAAAGTTGAGGGGGGACAAACGCTCCTGTGCCCCCCTGAAATTACGCCCATGGCGGAATGAAGCGGATGTGTTAAAGATGCATACCACTTAAGCAATAAGCCTGGCGTGGGTGTGGCGGGGGTGTGGCATTACACATCTGGTAATGCCCCAGGGCCCATAGTTACAGGAGCGAGTGATGCGAAACAAAAAAAGATGGCTGCCATGGGGCAAAGGGGCTAAAAGTCCCTTCTCTCTTTCCCTGGCAGCCAGGACGCGGCTGCAAGCGGTGCTGCAACAGAGGCTTTGTCGGGCTGGTGAGGACCGAGCGGGGGCCAATGAGCTTGCTTGTTACAAGCTCATGGTCCCTCGTTGGGTACTAATTCTCTACTCATTCAGTCAGCTGCACTAGAGAGGAGCAGCCCTCGGAACTGGACCGGGAGCGCCTGGAGCTGGGTTTTTGTGTTTGTGTGGAGGAGCTGGCTGGGTGGGCAGTGTTTCTGCATGGGGGGGGGGGTGCCACGTGATGTTCTTGGGTGCTTCTAGTTCTGTGCTAGGTCCCCCGTCGTGTTGGCCATATATCTTGTCCCTTAGCCCCTCTCCTCCGAGCACCCACTCTAATATATTTTTTTGGGACATACTACCTTTGCCAAGCCCAATGCTGGGGTACATTCATTCTTATGGCTCCAGTGTGCTGCGTTATGGCATGTTCTTGGTATGTTCGTGCTATGCCATGCTGTGTCATGTCATATTACATTGCTGGAACGTGTTTTGCACTGTTGGTCTGTATTGTTCCCATATGCATCTTTGCTAGAAATGTTACCATGAAAGTGTGCTTTCAACGTACACTTTCCTTTTGTGGAACTCTTCCAACCCACCACCCCGCCCCCCCCCTTCTCCAAGCTCTCCAGTTGGTCTTCCTCTTCTCCCTCACTGCATCTAGATGCAGCCCAGCCTTTTTTATTTGCTTTTGTGTACCCCCCACGACACTTGCTATGATACTGTTATTTCATAGGTCACATTTTGTTATGCAATTGCACATTGTCCTGTTGCTTTGCACAAGGCTGGCGAGCACTTTGAAGCCGCCACAAGGGAATAAGTAGCACTCTATGAAACATCCATGAAGATAAAGGAAACACTTAAGCAGCAGTCGGTGGAAGGGGCCCCCCAGTAACTTGGTGGGCAGTACAGCCCGCCGAACGCAGCTGTAGTGCCTAAAGACCGATGCAATTGAATTCCATGGCATCTGCCTACTTATAGCTTAAGCCGTCCCGGGAGGATAGCTCAGCAGCAACGTGCTCGCCTTGGAAACAAGACGACACGAAGCACCACAGGTTTGATCCGCGTATCCGCGCTTAGAAACCTCTGGGTATTAAGCATGTTATAAATCCACAACTTGGACGTATTCCTGTAACAGCGCCTCGATGCACCTGGCTGTGAGAGCGCTTTAAAAATGCAAAATAAATAAAATGAATAAAGTTCACAGTCGGAGGTGCTTCGTAAGCGTAGAGGGTGTGTGCGGTGGAAGCCATGGTGCAGTGGCTCCAGGCCTGATGGCATTACATAGTGGACCATGCTGGCTGGGAGGCATGGGATAGTGGTAAAGCACACATTGACCCAGTGGCATGCTAGTAACTCCGGACGTGATGCTTCAGTGGCATTCCAAAGGAGGAGTGCCGTTTTAATCATTCATTCATTGAATCTTGGGAGGTCATTGGCGACAGTGCTATGCTGTAGATGTTGCTGGCCGCTGATTGGGAAATGGCCCAGACTTGCTCGTCCATGTGACTGACTTTTTAGCAAGTCCCAAAGTCTGTGGACCAAGTTGCACGACGCTGCATAGGTCAGTCTAACACTTATATGGGGGTGTGGTGAGTTCTGTGTTGCCGACAGCAATTCCTTCAAATTACTTTACCTTTAAGGAATTCTGCTGACAAAACATTTCGGGGGCCGGGGGCTCCTCTGACAAGTCCATAATTTCCTAACACCACTCGCCCTTCCCCTACCTCAGCCCCTGGGCCCTGATATATATATATATTTCGATGTGTTTTCGGCGGAATTCTATCGCAGTAATGTACTTGGATAGAATTCCTGTCAATGGAAGGACGTCGTACCGTGTGGTTATCCCCAGTGCTGGAAATCGCAACCATATACTCTGGGAACCCTCTCCTCCTTTTGGGGAATGGAGCAGGGGGAGGAGTGTGGCCGCAGGCCATGTCGCACAGCACAATATCTCTTCATGGAACCCAAGCCCAACGATTTGCATAAAAGCAAAGTGCCTTTTGGGAGTATAAGACTGCCCACAATTTTAATTTGAAGTATTTCTGTGTTGGTGGTTTACCGAGAAACCCTTTTGAGTGCGTAATGGAAGTTCGATTCTGCTCTTTTCATTGGTCACAATCCCCACCCTAACAAAAAAAAAGTGTGAATTGCAAGATGGATCTATCAATTTATCACCTCCTGAACAGGACCGGATGGATATGAGGCTGTGGTTGTTTTTGCATTCAGTCTCGCATGTCGTCTTCTGGCTGCTCGTGCATGAGAGTTCGTTTTGGGAACCGATCTGGGAGTCTCCTGGGCTAGGCCCTATGCCTCCTGAAACAACATGGCTCCTGAGAGTTGCTGGAGCTCCGTTCCGTCTCTTCAGGTCCATTTCCTACCCCAGTTATCCCTAGTGTGAAGGGACAAGGAGAGGTACGAACAGCTTGCACATTTCTAGCTCAATGATTTAAAGTGAAAAGTCCAAGTACTGGCATTCGCTGAAGGCAGTGAAGCATCAAGAGGGGGCCCGAAACCCCCCTCCCCCGCCCCCTCTTATGGGTGCCGCCACCAGGCCTTTAATCTGGCAGCATTTCGGGGATATTCTGTTCCCGGATTATGTTCAAAATTTTGCATAGATATTTTAAATACAAATCCGGTAGCATCCCCTGCCGAGTTCCCGGGCATGTGTTTGCACAGCGTGTAATCAGCACCGGCCTTCGGCCCTGGACTGCACATGAAAATCCGGCTTCCGTTTGCCTAATGTGCACTCTCGGCTACAGCTTCCATCTGCAGGCGAGGAAGGCTGGCTTTTCCGGCTGCTGAAATGAATGCACCTCATTTCTGGGGGTCGAGGGGGAGTCTGGTGGAGGTAGTCCATAAAAAGAATTGAGAGCTTTGCTCACCATTCGAGCCCGTGGTTGGGTTCGGGCCCGGCCCAATTCAGTGGCATGTCAGGGGCCGGCGTGCCACAGACTTTACCCTGCTGTGTTGGCCTTTGAGATAAAGACTGGTTCTCTAGCCAGTGCTTCTGAACGCCCTGTATGTTTGGGATCAAGTCTGCACCTTGCTGGGCTGATGGGGCATCTCGGGTTAGGTAATAGAAGTCCCATTGCCAACCAATCCATTGTTCTGGCTCTCGGACCTTAGCAGGGAGGGGGGTGGGGGTGTATGGGGTCAAGGGTGCAGGGCGTGAGACGGTAACTAAATTGTAAAACTCTTCCAATAAGTAATTTTACAACCACGCCTACTCCGCGCCACTCCTGTAGTCACCTGTTCCTTTGCCATACTTGACACCATTGGGGGCTAGAAGGTAGGATTGGGTTATGGGATGGTTTTACCCCATGCATTGGGGAGGGTTTACATGTTCTTAAGACTGCAATGCCGGCTTGTTTCAATATTAGTTTTAGAATTGTCACTTGGCCCAACCTGGCGCAATTGATGCACACACATGGAATCGTAGTGGCAAATGAATGATATTGGCGTTTTAACCAATCCGGATGTGGAAAATAAAGCTACATTGATTCTTGTCTTAACTGTAATGGCTTCTAAATTGTCAGGTTGCTTTACTATGCGATTTGTGTATTTTGAAAGTGAACTTTAAAAGACCATTTCAATGTAATCCTTGAAGAACAAAATGTTTCAAGTAGAGATCACAAGGTATGTTTTTGAGTGCCTAAATTTCAGATTGAATTAAAATTCCAGTTTCACTGCTTACCCAAAGTGTGATCTATTAAGTTATGTTCTATGTACGTGTGTTTCGCCGGTGTGCCAAAAATGGAATCTTGTCATTTAACTGCGAAAACGGGAGTCGTTGGAGCTAATTGAGTTTGCACTAGTCATGAGGCAGGATTCATAATTTACTCCTATGTCCCGTTCCCTTTCCTCCATACTGTAAGGGCATCCCTCGCTAGGGGCGGGAGATGCAACCTTTTTCACCAGAAAAAATCTTCCCCTTTAAATTTGGGGGTGCGGCCATGGGAGCATGCACTCTCCTGACTCCGCCCACCAGTGCCTCTCCTCCGTCCACTTTTACGCGTCGACCAGAACGGACCGCTTTAATCGGCGCTCCTGGGTTAGGCTTTGGCCTAGTAATTCCACACGCTCTTCCCCGAAATATGCTTCTGGGTTAGTGGCCCCATAGATAGCCACTCAGAGTTCAGTTATTACTGCTCTGGTCCTTGCTCAGTCCCGTATCACTTGCTTTGACGGGCAGTTCTCACCAGCCAGTCGGTGCACCAGATTAAAGGATACCAGACTGGCTGCAGCAGAACCAGCATTCATGTACACCTATTCTGCTGCCAGTCACTGGAGTGGCCTTGGTTGGCCACAGGGAATGCATGTTCGCCAAGAGGATTAGTGATTATAATGCTATGCACCAGTCTCCTGGCACATCTTCTGGCATTACATGGTTTCTTTGCGCTTCGGGGTCTGCAATGGTATGAGACTTAATGTAGGAGCTGGGGTGGGGGGCGGAGGACAGGGAAAGGTTCCTTTGTTGTAGTGTTGTGTGCAGATCTGACGTCTCTGAGGTTTTTTATGAGTTCTCTAGAGCAGTGGTTAACATGTGCTGCAGACTAATATAAATTGTAGTGTTCTCTGGGATCTTCAATGTGTTTTTCAAGGAGTGCGAAGAGTTTTTTTGGTTCATCTGTGGTGCATTGGTGTGGTCTTTATGTGAATACAGTGTAGACGGATGTCATTTGGGTGGTGTGCTTTCCGTGGTGTAACCTCCTGTTCCGGTGCTAGAGTTGCATTGTCAGTTACGGTGGGAGAGGTGGTGATTGTTATCGTACCTTGCCCATCACACTACCCAGTAACACCTCTGGAAAATCTTTTTCACTTTGGAAATATCACATGCAACTTTTATGCATTGTTATGCCATATTATGCAGTGTTGGGCTAAGTCGGGGGTCTGCAAACTCACTCTCCAGATACTTTGGACTATAGCTCCAATTATCACTCCTGATTGGCTTTGCTGGCTAGGGCTGATGGGAATTGTAGTTCAAACATCTGCCAAGGCAACGGTTGCAGACCCCTGGACTAAGTGATTCTATGCACAGTGACAGACACTATGACTTGGCACAAAAATTCGGGCCTGCTGTTTCTAGTCCTCCCCTATACCTGCCCGCTGGCACATCAGCGACACTCAGTCTTACATGGTATTCTGGTGCAGTGGCAGAGTCAACCACACACCATGTTAGGGAGAATTCTCCAGAATGGCTATTTTCCCTTACCTTTTGAGTCCCTCAGCATCTTTGCTGGATTTCTACGGTTTAATTTTTTTTTTACCTGGTAACAGTGTAAGCATTTTTTCCCCACTATTACATGTGTTTTGCTGTGTGTTGTACATTTTTATGCTCGTGGACTATGGAGTCACACCCACCCCATAGGCATAATCTTTTTACTGTTTCACCCAGCACCTTTAGCGCAGTGACACAGGGTTGTCTTTTCAGACTTCCCACTTTAAACTCCAGTTTTTGGGACCGAGTACTGTCTCCCAGAACATGTAAAGTTACCATTGACTTTACTAGTCTTTTTAAATTTACAGACCCAGTACAATCTATCTTCCAATAATAGTTATCCCCTTTTGTCTGATTCTCATAGAACCTTAGTATGTTCCCCTTTCCCTAAGACTTGGCTGGTGGCAGTGGCATCTACCATTTTTATTCTACCGCAGACTATGAAAATAGCCTTTGGTACCATTTGAGGCTATGGTGCTAGCCCCGAACTCCAACCCTGTAATCCACTTTCGCCTGAAACTTTGACAGAGGAGATCTGCAAGGAATCTTCTTCCCTTGAGCTTGGTGGTTTATAGGCGCGTTACAAATGCCATATCATAACCTATCGTATCAATTCACTTCAACCCACTCTAAGGGAAGACCTGCCTTACCCATGTTTCAGATCCAGCCTAATCCACTGGATTAAGGAACATGACATCTGACTCCTCACTACACTATGACTACACTACACTATGTTCACACTACTGTCCGCTACTTCTGTATATAACTGTTGTCTGATGCTTCCTGCCTCCACATGTTCATTTGTATGATCATTTTTAGCACTGTTTATTAATGTATTATAATGTAATGCACAGCATTGTAACTTAAGCTGCACAATCTTCTTCATGGTTTCTGCGCCCTAGTACCCTTGGGTCTGGTGCGTGTTATGGATAAACAAACAGTTGGCTACAAGAAGACTGTTAGTGGCCAATTACATGGAGGTGGGCAAATCCTGCCCATATTTTGCTTCAGTCATCACAAAGAGTATTGTTTCGCTGCTTTTTAAAAAAAATATGTTGATGTGGCCTTGCAAACGTGTGGACGGGCTTTGCAGTGACATAGATCTGCAGGTTTTCCATTTTGAAACGTAGGCAGGTAGGACTCCTTGTAATCCACCAACCCCAACCTCAATTTTTGACTGGACCGTTCTCAACCCTTCCGCCTTTGCAGTCCCAGAGTTAATATACTGGCGTTTGCTCTGCAGTAAAATTGAAATCTATGCCCAGGAGCAGTGGTGGAAATGGAAACAATTTAAAGGGGGATCCCACAGGAGCCAGAGTGTTTACAGGTGGAGTTCCAAGGAGGCGGAGCTGGCAGTTGAACTATAAAAGGAAATGTTCAAAATAATGGTGCAATTGCTTTCATGCTGCTTCTTTCCAAACTCCACACTGTACACCAATTTCACTTGAAGTCACTTCCATGGCAGCGATTAACCCATAATACTGTTGGCAATCCAAGGATTTTTAGTACATTAAGGGATCCATAGAGACACTCTACACTAGAAGGCTACCAGGGTAGCTCAGACGTTTGAGAGACTGCTGCTGAGCTATATATATTAAAACCAGGGTGTTAACTGTATGACTTTTTGCAATTCCTTATTTTAAAAAAATCAAGTGCTATAAAATGTGTTTGGCCAGGGCACGTGTTGGGCTGGCTGCTTGCTTATTTTCAGGGCGGAGGTGGGGATATTTCTACCCCTGTAGTCAAAATCCAACGTTTGCACCCATTAACCCACTTTTTAATGTCCTAATAACTGCTGTCAACACAACAGAAATATTAATCACAAATAAATCAGTTTGACAATCATATAACCTATTTATAAATATGACCTGTGATAAGGAAGGGGCACAACATTCACAGGATGTGTCTGTGCTAGTCAGACTAACAAAGAAACACATTTTATGGTGAATGCAAGTTTAAGCAGCATTTCGGAGTTTGGAAATGACTTTTTTCCTTTCTATGGAACTGTAAGATGCACATTTGGAAAACAATATTGTTCCCAGCATGTTGGAAGCCTGCTTTCAACAGGGATGGCCCCCACCCCAGTAATTTTCATATTTCCAGTATGCATATGGGTTTTACCTACACATTTCTAGGACGGCTATGGGTGCCACCTTATGCCAACAGCTTCATCTATCATTTCGAAAGACAGCACATCCTCGAGAACCTGTCATGGAAAGAAAAATTCAAATTTGGGTGATGTACATTGATAAGATTTTTGGCCATCTGGCACGGAGACAGAAATTCACTGACACAATTTTTAGCAGACATCAATGACATTGATCAGAGAATGAAGAGAAAAATAGGGGATCCTGTTATTAATTACCCTGATGTCAAAGTCAACATTCAAAATATACGGCAGACTACATCCGTGTTTACGAAACCTACCCATAGGAATAGTCTACTGCATCATATGAGTTTTCATCTTCCCAACACCTTACGTAATCTACCATAGAGCCAAATGATAAGGCTAAAATGAATAATCGGTGATCCAGCTGACTGTGACATCGAACTAGATAAGCTTAGGAAAAAATTGCAGGAAAGCGACTATCCAGACGATGACTTACAAGCAGCAACAGAGAAAGTAGGTACACTGTCATGCGAAGATCTCCTACAAACCAAACGAGCAGCACCAACAATAGTGTACGTCTCCCGTTTCTCAACTTGCACAAATCAAAAAACACATCACCAAACATTGTAACCTGTGACAGCCGCACGAAGGAACTGTTTGCGTCAAAACCACTGTTTGCCTACCAAAGGGGTAGCAATTTAAGAGACCTATTGGTCAACGCAAGAGAAATCAAAAACATCACTAAAGACAAGAGTCTAGGCACCTTCCTGTGCCTGAACTGTGGCAACTGCCATAATATAATAAAAGGAAATACTGTTTCACACCCCGTACAGGGGAGAAGATAAAACTGAGGAACTTTGCCACCTGCAATACGGAGAACACTGTGTTGTAAGAAATGCCCAAGTGGTCTGTTTTATGTGGTAGGAAAGTGAGAATTTGTACGAACGAGCACAAATCATGTATTAGGAACAAGAACCCCACATAATCAGTGGCCTGACATTTTAATGCACAGAACCACAACATGGCACAAGCCAAATTCCAAGTACTCAAAAGTAATTGAGATTAAAGGACCATATCGAGACAAGAAGAAATTAAGGCAGTAGCGTGAATCTTTCTGGATAGATCGGTTGGACAGCATGATGCCCAATGGTATGAACAAGGATTGAGCTCTGAACTGCTTTTTATAGTATTGATCCAGTGTTTTCTAATTTTGGAACTTTAGGAAGTCATGGGTATGCCAGTGGACTTCCATACTTTATATCTCAAGGACCAACAGCTGGCATCACAGAAGACAGTTGTCACACCTTATTAAAATCACGAGCAATCAACAACAGTGAACTGAAAATGATTATATGCACCTTGATGTTTTTTTATTAAAAAAAATGCATCGTTTTTTATTATGCCCACATTTTCTTTTTCATTTCAAATTGGTGATGTACATTAGAATATTAGGAAATTATTGGATCTACTCGTCTCACTATATACACATGCTCACACGATAGGGTAATTAGCAGACGCACGAGTCCAGACATTGTTTGATAGAGACATCCTTCAAGATGGACGCCGCTGTCCAAGCATGAGGGCCATCTTGTCGGGCACGCCTTTCCCATGGCAGCACGGCCGTTTTAGCAGGAACGGGCAGGCCAGCTCGAGCATCACGTGGACACGATCGAGAATCACGGTATGCTTCGCCGGTTACAGATGCAATATATAGTTTGTACAAAACAAAACCACCCCTTACACATAACCTGAATATTAACGTTCTCTTGTAGATCGTACCGCATGCAGAAACCCGACTAGGACAGAGGTCTCTGTCCAATACAGGTTAGGGCCTTCAACGCATTAGGATCACACGTGTGCTGGACGCAACGATTCTTGTCCTCCGGGACTACACTAAGTGCACCTAATTGCAAGAAGTATGTCTATAGAAACTTCTATGGACATCCATAGCAAACCGCACAGGCAATTTTATGGACTTATATCACGGAGCTAATTGGGTGAAAGGGGAAATATTCACTGGCCTGGTCCTTGGCGAACATGAACATTTCTCCTTATAACGTATGCTCAAGATGATGTTGACCTCTGGAAGCAAATACTAACTAGCGCACTCACACACATTGATGTTTATGGCGACTGAGCACCAGCAATGCAATGCAGGATATTGAACAGTCGAAAATCTGCTCAACTTAACATATATCATTCTGCCATCGCTTGTATTACATGTTACTCGTGATAGTTTCTCGTTCCACCTTGTGGGCGCCCTGCTGATATATTGCTGCACATGTAATCAAAGTTAACCATATGTTGTCTAACTGCACAATGATATGATGTGTAGAATGTCTGGCCCCCAACATGTGTGTGATTTTGACTCATTGATTTGTATATATCCTAATGATTTTTTTTTGTTGATAAGGCAGGACGCAAGGCCCCGATTAAAGGACCAATGTTCCAAAATGCTTAGGCATCCTATTGCTCATTTGCTATGAGAATTAGAACACCTCTTTTGGTTCGTTCTATCAGATTAAAATGAATGATTTGATGGAACTGGGTCTGACAGAATTTTTTTTACATTAGACCATTGGAAAATTACAATCGTCAGACATTCCTTGAAGTAGATTACCCTTTTTGGGCATTAGGGTGTGCCGCCCACACACATGGTTTATAATCCTCTGTCATTAATCCAGAAGTGCCCGGCACGATGGTACTTGATAGTGGGCCTAAAAACTCAAAAAGGGAAGGACTGCGCCCTTCAAGCAACACCAAACTTTAACTGTAAAGTCCTGTCTCCTCTCAACTATACTCTTTACGGTCAAAGTCCCCGGGGGGACCCCCCACCCCCCTGAGAAAGTTATTCAGAACTGCGAACCCGATGTAGAACTACACAACATGTAACTTCCACACTTATCTCCTGGCGAGTACTAACATTATAACCTCACACACTATAAATACAATATTCTTTATTGCACAATTTCTTTAAAAACACACATTTTCTTTTTTACATAATTCATTGTATATGACAGACTATATGGAAATACACAATTGGTGCTTTAGCACAAACTAAATTCTCATAGTTTCCAAAATCAAGCTACTGAAAACACCAATGTAAAGGTCTTGGGTCCTATATAAATGACACACAAATGATACTAGCACTGGTAAAGTCAGGCATCCATGTGTCTAGCATCGACCAATTTGTATCCTTGACAGATTCTTTAATTACAAATCTTAAATAGACTACAAAGGCCCTATTTTAACTGTCTAAACAATCAAACAGTACTTAAACCCAACATGTTTCATTCCCATTTAAATTACAGAATGATGTACGGAAATTCATCAGGGGCACAAAAAACAAAAAAAACATGCCATGAAACATTGGTTTCTGTTCTCCACCATTCCAACACTGGGTTCACCTTATTTCTCGGGTGATAGTGGGCTGCACCCCACAGAACTAATATAACAGACATATTCACGACGAACGTAACTAAACTACCAGCAGTGGCCACTCAAAAACACAGATAATTTCCCCACCTCAGGAATAGTCAATAGTCCATGATTCCTGTGATGTCCCTTAAAGGCCAGAAGATGGAAAACGGGCTCAGCAAATGACCCCTGCAAACACGCGAATGACGGCTGGGGAAAAGCGAACAGAGAAGATTGCTTCACTGAGCCCCCAGCTTCCTTTGGCGAAGCTGGTGCCTCGGTAAAGGCTTGACAGGGCTGAGGCAAGCCGAGTCGGGGTCGGTCATCTGATGCTGTATCTCGGACCCGGAAAGAGCCAGTCCATTGGCCAGCGCTGCCCAGGAGTTCAAGCCACTGAACTGTTTGCCCAACTAGATCTTGAACCCCTCGTGCATACAAACCTGTTATTGTGTATCAATTTCCTATGCTCCATATCTGCCTGCCTTGATTGATCGCAATACGGTCTGTGGTGTAGCCAAACTGGGCTCAATCACGTGGGCTAGGGGAGTCTCGAGCCATGCGACGAGTGCAAAATAAGATTTGCCCGGAAGAGATTCATTCCGGCACGAGCAGTGAAAGCAGTGAGATAAGGGTGTTATTTGCTCCGTGTGAGAACAAGCGAGGCGTGCAAAGGTTTCCCGGCCTCCTGTAATGTAACGGTGGTCGGGAATTCAAAATGGCCTCCGGGCCACTCTGATACCCGCTACACAGAAAGGGGGTTTATGGGTATCGGGCCTTTCGAAGGGTGCATGGGTTTGGGCCCACAGTCCCTGTGGTGTAAAATTGCCCTTTCTGCTAATTGCAGCACAATGAGCCATGTGTTGTGGCTAGGCTTTCCAGCATGCCACCGTGTCTCAAGGCATTAGGAAGCAAACGTCAGGCAGCAGGTTAGCCCTGCATAAAACACTAAAACGGTGTCCCAGTCTGTGAGCAACTTTCTCGCAAATGATGAAGCATTCCCCACTAGCCAGCTGCATCTTCTTGCAGGCGTTAAGGGCACAAAAGTTCCCATGTGGTCCGGAAGTGACACTTCTAGGTGAAAAGGGAGACCAATTTGCCTCAGGGCTGAATGCAGTGGAGTAACCTTGCTGAAAAACCTGGGGGGGGACATGACATCTGAAGAAAAGTTGCCCCATCCAAATGAATGGGGTCAAAATGGTGTGCCATGAAAGTTGAGGGGGGACAAAAGCCCCTGTGCCCCCCTGAAATTACGCCCATGGCGGAATGAAGCAGATGTGTTAAAGATGCATACCACTTAAGCAATAAGCCTGGAGAGGGTGTGGCGGGGGTGTGGCATTACACATCTGGTAATGCCCCAGGGCCCATAGTTACAGGAGCGAGTGATGCGAAACAAAAAAAGATGGCTACCATGGGGCAAAGGGGCTAAAAGTCCCTTCTCTCTTTCCCTGGCAGCCAGGACGCTGCTGCAAGCGGTGCTGCAACAGAGGCTTTGTCGGGCTGGTGAGGACCGAGCGGGGGCCAATCAGCTTGCTTGTTACAAGCTCATGGTCCCTCGTTGGGTACTAATTCTCTACTCATTCAATCAGTGTTGCCAACTTAGCGACTTTGTCGCTATATTTAGCGACAAACAGCAGTCCCCTAGCGACTTTCTTCATTCAAAGCGACTAGCGACAAATCTAGCTACTTTCATTGGTTTGAAGACGTACACTTTTTTTCTATTGGTTTGGAGACTTGCAAGTTTCCAAACCAATAGAAAAGGGTGTATGTCAACCAAACAATAGCAGTACCCCCAATCAATGCACCCGTCCTTGTAGCCAGGCTCCAGCACAACAAGTCACGTCATGTCACTGATGCCCCCGCCCGGCCGCGAGAGGCACGAGAATGCTGCGAGATTATGCTAATTAGGCAGTGATGTCATTTAGCTACTTTTAGCTACTTTTAGGACAGCCTCTAGCTACTTTCTGGACTGAGGAGTTGGCAACACTGCATTCAATCAGCATCTTATTGCAGGCGTTAAGGGCACAAACGTTCCCATGTGGTCCGGAAGTGACACTTCTAGGTGAAAAGGGAGACCAATTTGCCTCAGAGCGGAATGCAGTGGAGTAACCTTGCTGAAAAATCTGGGGGGGGACATGACATCTGAAGAAAAGGTGCCCCATCCAAATGAATGGGGTCAAAATGGTGTGCCATGAAAGTTGAGGGGGGACAAACGCTCCTGTGCCCCCCTGAAATTACGCCCATGGCGGAATGAAGCGGATGTGTTAAAGATGCATACCACTTAAGCAATAAGCCTGGCGGGGGTGTGGCATTACACATCTGGTAATGCCCCAGGGCCCATAGTTACAGGAGCGAGTGATGCGAAACAAAAAAAGATGGCTGCCATGGGGCAAAGGGGCTAAAAGTCCCTTCTCTCTTTCCCTGGCAGCCAGGACGCGGCTGCAAGCGGTGCTGCAACAGAGGCTTTGTCGGGCTGGTGAGGACCGAGCGGGGGCCAATGAGCTTGCTTGTTACAAGCTCATGGTCCCTCGTTGGGTACTAATTCTCTACTCATTCAGTCAGCTGCACTAGAGAGGAGCAGCCCTCGGAACTGGACCGGGAGCGCCTGGAGCTGGGTTTTTGTGTTTGTGTGGAGGAGCTGGCTGGGTGGGCAGTGTTTCTGCATGGGGGGGGGGGTGCCACGTGATGTTCTTGGGTGCTTCTAGTTCTGTGCTAGGTCCCCCGTCGTGTTGGCCATATATCTTGTCCCTTAGCCCCTCTCCTCCGAGCACCCACGCTAATATATTTTTTTGGGACATACTACCTTTGCCAAGCCCAATGCTGGGGTACATTCATTCTTATGGCTCCAGTGTGCTGCGTTATGGCATGTTCTTGGTATGTTCGTGCTATGCCATGCTGTGTCATGTCATATTACATTGCTGGAACGTGTTTTGCACTGTTGGTCTGTATTGTTCCCATATGCATCTTTGCTAGAAATGTTACCATGAAAGTGTGCTTTCAACGTACACTTTCCTTTTGTGGAACTCTTCCAACCCACCACCCCGCCCCCCCCCTTCTCCAAGCTCTCCAGTTGGTCTTCCTCTTCTCCCTCACTGCATCTAGATGCAGCCCAGCCTTTTTTATTTGCTTTTGTGTACCCCCCACGACACTTGCTATGATACTGTTATTTCATAGGTCACATTTTGTTATGCAATTGCACATTGTCCTGTTGCTTTGCACAAGGCTGGCGAGCACTTTGAAGCCGCCACAAGGGAATAAGTAGCACTCTATGAAACATCCATGAAGATAAAGGAAACACTTAAGCAGCAGTCGGTGGAAGGGGGCCCCCCAGTAACTTGGTGGGCAGTACAGCCCACCGAACGCAGCTGTAGTGCCTAAAGACCGATGCAATTGAATTCCATGGCATCTGCCTACTTATAGCTTAAGCCGTCCCGGGAGGATAGCTCAGCAGCAACGTGCTCGCCTTGGAAACAAGACGACACGAAGCACCACAGATTTGATCCGCGTATCCGCGCTTAGAAACCTCTGGGTATTAAGCATGTTATAAATCCACAACTTGGACGTATTCCTGTAACAGCGCCTCGATGCACCTGGCTGTGAGAGCGCTTTAAAAATGCAAAATAAATAAAATGAATAAAGTTCACAGTCGGAGGTGCTTCGTAAGCGTAGAGGGTGTGTGCGGTGGAAGCCATGGTGCAGTGGCTCCAGGCCTGATGGCATTACATAGTGGACCATGCTGGCTGGGAGGCATGGGATAGTGGTAAAGCACACATTGACCCAGTGGCATGCTAGTAACTCCGGACGTGATGCTTCAGTGGCATTCCAAAGGAGGAGTGCCGTTTTAATCATTCATTCATTGAATCTTGGGAGGTCATTGGCGACAGTGCTATGCTGTAGATGTTGCTGGCCGCTGATTGGGAAATGGCCCAGACTTGCTCGTCCATGTGACTGACTTTTTAGCAAGTCCCAAAGTCTGTGGACCAAGTTGCACGACGCTGCATAGGTCAGTCTAACACTTATATGGGGGTGTGGTGAGTTCTGTGTTGCCGACAGCAATTCCTTCAAATTACTTTACTTTAAGGAATTCTGCTGACAAAACATTTCGGGGGCCGGGGGGCTCCTCTGACAAGTCCATAATTTCCTAACACCACTCGCCCTTCCCCTACCTCAGCCCCTGGGCCCTGATATATACATTTCGATGTGTTTTCGGCGGAATTCTATCGCAGTAAAGTACTTGGATAGAATTCCTGTCAATGGAAGGACGTTGTACCGTGTGGTTATCCCCAGTGCTGGAAATCGCAACTATATACTCTGGGAACCCTCTCCTCCTTTTGGGGAATGGAGCAGGGGGAGGAGTGTGGCCGCAGGCCATGTCCCACAGCACAATATCTCTTCATGGAACCCAAGCCCAACGATTTGCATAAAAGCAAAGTGCCTTTTGGGAGTATATAAGAATGCCCACAATTTTAATTTGAAGTATTTCTGTGTTGGTGGTTTACCGAGAAACCCTTTTGAGTGCGTAATGGAGGTTCGATTCTGCTCTTTTCATTGGTCACAATCCCCACCCTAACAAAAAAGTCTCTTCAGGCCCATTTCCTACCCCAGTTATCCCTAGTGTGAAGGGACAAGGAGAGGCAACGAACAGCTTGCAAATTTCTAGCTCAATGATTTAAAGTGAAAAGTCCAAGTACTGGCATTCGCTGAAGGCAGTGAAGCATCAAGAGGGGGCCCGAAACCCCCCCTCCCCCGCCCCCTCTCATGGGTGCGCCACCAGGCCTTTAATCTGGCAGCATTTCGGGGATATTCTGTTCCCGGATTATGTTCAAAGTTTTGCATAGATATTTTAAATACAAATCCGGTAGCATCCCCTGCCGAGTTCCCGGGCATGTGTTTGCACAGCGTGTAATCAGCACCGGCCTTCGGCCCTGGACTGCACATGAAAATCCGGCTTCCGTTTGCCTAATGTGCCCTCTCGGCTACAGCTTCCATCTGCAGGCGAGGAAGGCTGGCTTTTCCGGCTGCTGAAATGAATGCACCTCATTTCTGGGGGGCGAGGGGGAGTCTGGTGGAGGTAGTCCATAAAAAGAATTGAGAGCTTTGCTCACCATTCGAGCCCGTGGTTGGGTTCGGGCCCGGCCCAATTCAGTGGCATGTCAGGGGCCGGCGTGCCACAGACTTTACCCTGCTGTGTTGGCCTTTGAGATAAAGACTGGTTCTCTAGCCAGTGCTTCTGAACGCCCTGTATGTTTGGGCTCAAGTCTGCACCTTGCTGGGCTGATGGGGCATCTCGGGTTAGGTAATAGAAGTCCCATTGCCAACCAATCCATTGTTCTGGCTCTCGGACCTTAGCAGGGAGGGGGGTGGGGGTGTATGGGGTCAAGGGTGCAGGGCGTGAGGCGGTAACTAAATTGTAAAACTCTTCCAATAAGTAATTTTACAACCACGCCTACTCCGCGCCACTCCTGTAGTCACCTGTTCCTTTGCCATACTTGAGACCATTGGGGGCTAGAAGGTAGGATTGGGTTATGGGATAGTTTTACCCCATGCATTGGGAAGAGTTTACATGTTCTTAAGACTGCAATGCCGGCTTGTTTCAATATTAGTTTTAGAATTGTCACTTGGCCCAACATTCATGCACACACATGGAATCGTAGTGGCAAATGAATGATATTGGCGTTTTAACCAATCCGGATGTGGAAAATAAAGCTACCTTGATTCTTGTCTTAACTGTAATGGCTTCTAAATTGTCAGGTTGCTTTACTATGCGATTTGTGTATTTTGAAAGTGAACTTTAAAAGACCATTTCAATGTAATCCTTGAAGAACAAAATATGTTTATCAAGTAGAGATCACAAGGTATGTTTTTGAGTGCCTAAATTTCAGATTGAATTAAAATTCCAGTTTCACTGCTTACCCAAAGTGTGATCTATTAAGTTATGTTCTATGTACGTGTGTTTCGCCGATTTGCCAAAAATGGAATCTTGTCATTTAACTGCGAAAACGGGAGTCGTTGGAGCTAATTGAGTTTGCACTAGTCATGAGGCAGGATTCATAATTTACTCCTACGTCCCGTTCCCTTTCCTCCATACTGTAAGGGCATCCCTCGCTAGGGGCGGGAGATGCAACCTTTTTCACCAGAAAAAATCTTCCCCTTTAAATTTGGGGGTGCGGCCATGGGAGCATGCACTCTCCTGACTCCGCCCACCAGTGCCACTCCTCCGTCCACTTTTACGCGTCGACCAGAACGGACCGCTTTAATCGGCGCTCCTGGGTTAGGCTTTGGCCTAGTAATTCCACACGCTCTTCCCCGAAATATGCTTCTGGGTTAGTGGCCCCATAGATAGCCACTCAGAGTTCAGTTATTACTGCTCTGGTCCTTGCTCAGTCCCGTATCACTTGCTTTGACGGGCAGCTCTCACCAGCCAGTCGGTGCACCAGATTCAAGGATACCAGACTGGCTGCAGCAGAACCAGCATTCATGTACACCTATTCTGCTGCCAGTCACTGGAGTGGCCTTGGTTGGCCACAGGGAATGCATGTTAGCCAAGAGGATTAGTGATTATAATGGTATGCACCAGTCTCCTGGCACATCTTCTGGCATTACATGGTTTCTTTGCGCTTCGGGGTCTGCAATGGTATGAGACTTAATGTAGGAGCTGGGGTGGGGGGGCGCAGGACAGGGAAGGTTCCTTTGTTGTAGTGTTGTGTGCAGATCTGACGTCTCTTTGAGGTTTTTTATGAGTTATCTAGAGCAGTGGTTAACATGTGCTGCAGACTAATATAAATTGTAGTGTTCTCTGGGATCTTCAATGTGTTTTTTAAGGAGTGCGAAGAGTTTTTTTGGTTCATCTGTGGTGCATTGGTGTGGTCTTTATGTGAATACAGTGTAGACGGATGTCATTTGGGTGGTGTGCTTTCCGTGGTGTAACCTCCTGTTCCGGTGCAAGAGTTGCATTGTCAGTTACGGTGGGAGAGGTGGTGATTGTTATCGTACCTTGCCCATCACACTACCCAGTAACACCTCTGGAAAATCTTTTTCACTTTGGAAATATCACATGCAACTTTTATGCATTGTTATGCCATATTATGCAGTGCTGGGCTAAGTCGGGGGTCTGCAAACTCACTCTCCAGATACTTTGGACTATAGCTCCAATTATCACTCCTGATTGGCTTTTCTGGCTAGGGCTTATAGGAATTGTAGTTCAAACATCTGCCGAGGCAAAGGTTGCAGACCCCTGGGATAAGTGATTCTATGCACAGTGACAGACACTATGACTTGGCACAAAAATTCGGGCCTGCTGTTTCAAGTCCTCCCCTGTCCTGCCCGCTGGCACATCAGCGACACTAAGTCTTACATGGTATTATGGTGCAGTGGCAGAGCCAACCGCACACCATGTTAGGGAGAATTCTCCAGAATGGCTAATTTCCCTTACCTTTTGAGTCCCTCAGCAGCTTTGCTGGATTTCTAGGGTTTAATTTTTTTTTTACCTGGTAAGAGTGTAAGCATTTTTTCCCCACTATTACATGTGTTTTGCCCTGTGTTGTACATTTTTATGCTCTTGGACTATGGAGTCTCACCCACCCCATAGGCATAATCTTTTTACTGTTTCACCCAGCACCTTTAGCGCAGTGACACAGGGTTGTCTTTTCAGACTTCCCACTTTAAACTCCAGTTTTTGGGACCGAGTACTGTCTCCCAGAACATGTAAAGTTACCATTGACTTTACTAGTCTTTTTAAATTTACAGACCCAGTACAATCTATCTTCCAATAATAGTTATCCCCTTTTGTCTGATTCTCATAGAACCTTAGTATGTTCCCCTTTCCCTAAGACTTGGCTGGTGGCAGTGGCATCTACCATTTTTATTCTACCGCAGACTATGAAAATAGCCTTTGGTACCATTTGAGGCTATGGTGCTAGCCCCAAACTCCAACCCTGTAATCCACTTTAATTTTAACTTGGTTCCGGTCGAGTTCTTTTGCCATACCTTTTTGTAAAGGTCTTTCTAGTGTTTTACTTGGTGCGGTTTGGTTCCTTTGTTCGCCGTCCTTAGGCGAGCTTCTGCACAGAAGCCCCCCTTAGGCACCTGAGTGTCCGGATGGGCAGGATGTGAGGGAGGGGTTTGAGGCCCCCTGCACAGGGTCTCCTTCGAGACCCAAGTCCTACTCTTGTTTGTTTGGCTAGGTGGCTGCCCTGCCAGGACAGCCACCATGCTGTGTGATTGACAGCCAGGCTGTGTGAATGGGGGATTTGGTGCATAAAAAGCCAGTCTCTGGGACTGGAAGGCAGAGTCACCACTGGAACGAGAGAACCAAAGAGAAGCTGAAGGAAGACGACTCTACTGGACGCCTGGTGAAGCCCTGCTGCAGGTGTGAATAGCCTGAAACTTCGACAGAGGAGATCTGCAAGGAATCTTCTTCCCTTGAGCTTGGTGGGAACAACCAGCTCGCCAAACGCCATACACCGGTCCTGGTCGAATTTACTGTGCATCACTGCAGTAGATCGGATAGCCAGTGGGAAGAGAACCAGTTCTCCAGCATGGGGTCTGGCATGGATTCACATGCTCATGAATATTCCCCGTCGTCAGGCTGGGAATCCTCGGTAAAGAAAAAACCAGTATCAGTTTCGTTTCTGATCTGTCTTTCGTAGTAATAACCAATCACTGGTCTCTGCGTCATACTGACCACAGCCAATGACTGCCCTCTACCTAAGCACCGCCTCTGGCAGCCATCTTCAGATTTTTACCGCACGTTCATGTGTTGGGATCCTCGTGCTATTGCTCTCGAGCGTTAGTGCTATTTTTTCGCGCTTTTTACAAAAACTTCGATTCTTTCGGTCAAAAGAGCCTCAAGCTCCACCGATCCTACATCCGATCAACGGGGACCCGTGTCGGATTCATCTGTGCCCCTCAAGGGTGAAGATTTCGTCGAGCTACACTTCGGAGGACTCCAGAAGCTTCTCAGGCCCTGTCTCGGAGATGGCCCAGGAGAAGGGAAGCTCGACGCCCGGAAAGCTGTTCAGGGTCTGCCCTGGATGCCAGCTGCAGAACGTCTTCAAGGAGGACGAACACTCTTTCTGCCTTTACTGCCTTCATGAGGACAAGACGCACGTGGAGAAGGACTGTGCGTTTTGCGGCAACATGTCGGAACGGACCATGAAGGACCGCCATCAACGTCTCGCCAACTGGCTGGAGGGTAAGAGCCCGTCTGGCGAGAAGAAGAAGAAATCCGAGCGGTCTTCTAAGACCTTTGAGGGCGCCCCGGCGACGGGGGCCCAACATAAGGCCAAGCACCGCGAGTCCGCTGGCACCGGGAGCGCCGAACGGTCGGGCTCTGCGGGCGCCAGGCAGGGCGCACCCTCCCCGGCACCATCAACCACGAGCCAACGCTCTGGGTCGGGTAAGAGGAAGGCCGAGCACCCGGCGAAGCTCCTGGAGAGGCCCCGGTCGAGCTCTAAGGCAGAGGAGGAGCGTGGCAGTGCCCCCTCCCTCAAGGATAAGGCGGTGAGCGCACCTAAGGTGGTGAAGGCCTTGATCCATCCGACCAAGCCCTCTATCGAAACGGTCGCGGCGGCCCTGGCTCAGCCTGTGGTGGCTGCACCAGTGGTGGCGACCTCAGGGCCCAGAATCTCCCTGCCTCCTCGGAGGGAGTCTTCCTTTGTGCCCATCGATAGGACCCCCGTGAAACCCTCCGTGGGGAAGAAGAAGGGGGGGCAGGGCGTCGTCGTAGAGTCGGCCTCAACCTCAGAAGAGGAACTGATCGAGGTCTTAAGCCACGGCCTAGGCGTGGAAGAAGGCCAGCCCGTCGGAATGGACCCCGACGCAGGTGACGACGACGACATCGTCGAGGATACCGACGGGGCCCCTGCTCGCCCGTCGGATTCCCCTCTGCCAGCGCCGCAAGACAACTCGGCGGCCATTTTGTTGGCCATACAGTCCTTATGCTCCGAGATAAGGACGAGGCTACCGTTACCGACGGAGGAACCTCTCCCATCGGGGGATCCAGAACCGGGACCTTCTGGTGTTCCCCCTACCAAGAAAAGAAGGATCCATCCACCACCTCCTTTTCAACCGTCGCGCCCCTTCCAGCCCTCCTCCCCGTCCACCCGAGGGGATGATACGGGGACTGACACGGCAGCGACGGGTACGGACGACGAGGCATACGACGAGGATTTTCCGTCGTCGCCTCCCACCAGGGCCTCTCCGCCCGACGAGATCGGATCTTTCCACTCCATGATCTCCAGGGCTTCCGAGCTTTTCCAACTCTGCCCTGAGGAGAAGAAAAAGGAAGGCTTCCTTTATCAGCGGCGCGAGGCCAAGAGGAAGACGGTCCTCGCAGTGCCTCTGTTGGACGACATTTGGGATGAGGGCCTTTCCCTCCTCAAGAACCCTTCCACGACGCCAGCTAGAAGAGACCGGTACGAGAAAAAGTACCGGGTCCCGGACACGGCCCCCCTATGCCTCCGGGCGCAGCCTACCCCGGACTCCGTCGTCTCCGCGGCAGCCAGGAAGAAAGCGGGGGGGGGGGTGCGGCCTCCACATCGACTTCCCCGCCGGACGGCGAGGGAAAGAAATTGGATACTATGGGGCGTAGAGTCATCTCGTCGGCAGCGACGACGATTAAAGCGGCCAACGCCTTGGCTATCGTGGCCCGCTACGACAGGGAGCTCTGGTACAAGATGGCTCCTCTGCTGGATTTTCTGCCGGACGACAAGAGGGCGGAGGCCCTTGAGATCCTGCAGGAAGGTGAGGTGGCCTCGGACCACGCCATCACCGTGGCGACGGACATCGCCGACACTGGATTCCGCCAGCTGGGCAACGGTGTTTGCCTTCGACGTCGTGGATGGCTCAAAGCTACGGACTTCCGGCAGGACGTCCAGACCAGAGTCCTGGACATGCCCTTCGACGGGAACAACCTGTTTGGGAAGACAGTGGACGATTCCCTTCAGGCCATCAAGGCGGATACTGAGACGGCCCGGGCCCTTGGAGTCCTGCAACGACGGACGCCCTTTCGGAGCGGCGGAGGCAAGGGCGCCTCCAAAGGTTCCGGCGGCGGTTTCGCTTCCTACCGTCAAGCGGCCCGCTCGTCGTCGCAAGAGGCCTACAGAGGACGAGGCAAGTCTAGCGGACCCCGCCGTCGTCGCCAAGGAGGTCAAGGCGGCAAGGCCGCGTCCAAGCAGGATTGAACCGGCCTTGGGGTCGGGCCCCCACCGAAGCACCCCGGTGGGAGGCCGGCTGGCGGGCTTCGTCAGCGTGTGGGAGTCCATCTCCACCGACCGTTGGGTGCTGGATGCCCTGGCCCGGGGCCACGCGCTCGAGTTTCAAAGAAGGTGCCCGCACGTCCCCCCCGTGGCCAGGAAAGAACTTCACGTCCCTCAACTTCTCCTGGAGGTAAAGGCGATGCTCAGAAAGGGTGCCATCGAACTCGTCCCAAAGAGGCTTCGGGGCTCCGGAGTCTACTCGAGATACTTCCTCGTGAAGAAGAAGACGGGAGGATGGCGCCCCATCCTGGACCTGCGACGTCTGAACAAGTTCATCAAGGCGCAGAAGTTCCGGATGGTCACCCTCCAGCACGTCCTGGGTCAGCTGGAGGAAGGAGACTTCCTATCGTCATTGGATTTGGAGGATGCCTACTTCCACATTCCCATCCTAAAGGGGCACCGCAAATTCCTCAGATTCGTGGTCCAAGGGCGTCATTACCAGTTCAAAGCCCTTCCCTTCGGACTACGGTCGGCACCCAGGGTATTCACCAAGTGCCTTGCACCGGTGGCGGCGCAGCTGCGCCGCGAGGGGATCCACGTCTACCCCTACCTGGACGACTGGCTCATCCGCGCCAAGACGAGGGAGCTCGCCGTGGTCCACACGGCAAGGACCGTCCAACTCCTCACGGACCTGGGATTCTCCGTGAACTACGCCAAATCCCACCTGGTGCCCGCGCAAGTCGCACTGTTTCTGGGAGCGAGGCTCGACACAGTGTCCCTTCTGGCCTCCCCGTCGGAGGAGAGGACCAGGACCATCTTGGGCAAGGTGCAACGGATGTTGGTGGCCGACGCGGCCAAAGTGAGGTCCATCAAGTCCCTCCTCGGGATGATGTCTTCCTGCATCTACCTCATTCCCATGTGCAGGCTCCGGATGCGCCCGTTGCAAGAATTCCTGGATGCGCGCTGGATCCAGACGACGGGCAGCTTCGAGGAAAGGATCAAGCTCGACGAGAGTTTCCGACGAGCGATACGGTGGTGGGGCACCCGCGCGCATCTGACGGCGGGCATGGACTTCCAGACCCCAGCCCACCAGGAGACTGTGACCACGGATGCCTCCCTGGAAGGGTGGGGAGCGCACACCGAAAGTCTGCACGCAAGGGGACTCTGGCTCCCGACGGAGAAGTCCCTACATATCAACGTCCTGGAGCTCCGTGCAGTGTTTTGGGCCCTCAGGTCCTTCCTTCCGTCCCTCAAGGGCAAGGTGGTGAGGATCTTCACCGACAACACCACCACCATGTTTTACATCAGGAAACAGGGCGGAACCAGGTCCCCAGCGCTGTCCAAGGAGGCGCAGGACCTGTGGCATTGGGCCGTCGCCCAAGGGATTTTTCTGGAGCCGTTTCATCTGGCAGGGATAAAAAACACCATCGCCGACTCACTCAGCAGGGAGCTGCGCTCGTGCCACGAGTGGGAACTACGGCAGGATCTGGTGGATCGCCTCTTCCGACGGTGGGGCACACCCCAGATCGACCTGTTCGCGACGGCGACGAACGCCAAGTGCCGGAGGTTCGCCAGCAGGTTTCCCCAGACGAGGAGCATGGGCGATGCTTTCTCGTTCCCCTGGGAGGGCCTGTTCCTCTACGCGTTCCCTCCCTTGCCTCTGCTAATCCGGCTCGTCAACCAGCTCAAGAGGTCACGGTGCAGGATGATCCTCGTCGCACCTGCGTGGCCGAGGCAGATATGGTTCCCGGACCTTCTGGACTTGTCAGCGTCCCCGCCGATCAAGCTGCCGGCGGACGCGGATCTACTCTCCAGGGAAGGAGGCGCCATCCTCCACCACGACCCGAAGTCGCTGAACTTGCAGGCCTGGCTCCTGCAGCACTAGAGTTTGGAGGATACGACATACCGGCCGATTGCAGAGAGGTTCTTGCAAAGGCCAGGGCGTCCTCGACTCTTAAATGCTATGGACACAAATGGAAGAGGTTCTCTGTCTGGTGCCACGCACAGAAGATTAACCCTCTACGGATTACGGCTCCCCAAGTACTGCCGTACCTGCTGACGCTGGCCAAAGCTGGTCTGGCACATGCGTCCATCAAGATTCATCTTGCTGCGATCTCCCGATACACCAGAACCACGGGCCGGACGTCCTTGTGGTCTCATCGTCTGGTGAAAGAGTTCATGAAGGGACTGTTCAGATCGTTCCCGCCGGTGAAGGCTCCGGCCCCGGCGTGGGAGCTCAACGTGGTGCTGACCAAGCTCATGGGACCTCCGTTCGAGCCTCTGCACTCGGCCCCGTTGAAGTTTCTATCGTGGAAAACAGCTTTTCTTGTGGCCATCACCTCCGCACGACGAGTGGGAGAGATCCAGGCCCTTTCCTGCAAGGCCCCGTACTTGACTTTCCACGACACGAGGGTAGTGCTCAGGACGCACCCCTCCTTCATGCCCAAGGTACCGTCGGACTTCCATCTCAACGAACCCTTGGTGTTACCTGTGTTCTTCCCGTCGCCTTCGTCGCCGGCTGAGAGGACTTTGCACTCGCTGGATGTAGCTAGAGCGCTGAAGTTCTACGTGGACCGCACGAAGGGTTTTCGGAAGACGTCACAACTCTTTGTGAACTTTGGACCTGTCAATCAGGGGAAGGCTCTCTCGAAGGCTTCCATCTCCAGATGGCTCTCCGGCTGTATCATGTGCTGTCACCGGTTGGCAAACCGACCGCTGCCTGGCCGTCCGAGAGCCCATTCCACCAGAGCGATCGCAGCTACCACGGCGTTCCTATCTGGTGTGCCCCTGCTGGACATATGCAGGGCTGCTACGTGGAGGTCGACGCACACCTTCACGAAATTCTACTGCGTCGACCGGGATTCCAGGGAGGAGTCCAGGGTCGGCCAAGCAGTGCTGCGCAACCTGTTCGCCTGAGGTGAGCCTGGTGAGGAGGTAAGATGCTTAATGTTGAGTTGATGTGATGCTTAATGTTGAGCCTTTGCCACCTCCCGTGGTTGTGCATGTGTGTACTGCTATGTATTCTTTATTCATGAGCATGTGAATCCATGCCAGACCCCATGCTGGAGAAGGAACAAGTTACTTACCTGTAACTGTTGTTCTCCAGCATGGGTCTGGCATGGATTCACATGCGAACCCTCCCGCCTACCCCTCTGCGGCTCTTCACTTGGTCATACTGCCACTTCACGTGCTTCCAAATCTGAAGATGGCTGCCAGAGGCGGTGCTTAGGTAGAGGGCAGTCATTGGCTGTGGTCAGTATGACGCAGAGACCAGTGATTGGTTATTACTACGAAAGACAGATCAGAAACGAAACTGATACTGGTTTTTTCTTTACCGAGGATTCCCAGCCTGACGACGGGGAATATTCATGAGCATGTGAATCCATGCCAGACCCATGCTGGAGAACAACAGTTACAGGTAAGTAACTTGTTCCTTTGAGTGTTAAGGAGTGCACCTTTTTATTCGTTGTTTAGCTCCGCTGCTGGCTTCCTCCTGGGCAGTGCAGGACCCTCCATCCGTCGTCCTTGTCACCACGACGGAAGCTTCAGGAACCGCGAGCCTGCAGGAACTGCCAGGAACAACTGCCTCAGCTACAGCATTCTTCTTCTTTAAAGGTGCTGTGTAAATTTGGTCGTTCGTTCCGTCCGAACACGGTGAAAGCGCAGGAAATCTTTTGCCTCTACGAAGGCTTATCATTCTCTTCTCCTTTAAGTAACTTTTCCTCCGACCTACTTCATTTTGAACTCTTGGCAAAGACTTAACCGCAAACTACTTTGAATTGTGTGATCGTTTGCAAAGACTCTGAACCATTAACACCGGCCCAAACCTATTGACTTGAATCCAAGTTGTAGGAGCCTTTTCTATATTGTCCTGCCTATAACTTGTTGGTGCTATTGATTTTGGATAACCTTGTCTTTCCTCCCTTATTAAATTGCTGGAGCGCCATTTTGCTCACACTTCATTTTGAGCTTAACTTGTCCAGAATTGATTGAGTGTTGTTGTAGTATATTAAGACTGTGATTTTCTGCTGCTTTATGATAGTGAACTGTGTTATAAATGATGGTGTAAATAAATGTATATTATTTCACTCAGAAACCTTGAATCAGTGTTTGTTTGAACCATAGAAATTGTTGTCCTTGGTGTAATCTCTTGCACTGCTCACTTTACTCTTGAGATAAGTCTGGCTGCTCAGCCATCGCTACCACTTTAATGTGTAGTACAGGCTTGTACCAAAGGTGAAATTGTACTTACAGTTGTAATCTTAATTGTGTGTAGTGGTCCCAAAGGGTACTGCACATGATTCTGCCTAACGCACCGCACCACACCACATCACAACCACCACATTATCATGCTAGTAGCTAAGATTGTAAATGTGCATTTTGTTGGGCAATCTGTTTAAAAATGCACCATTTGCTGATAATTTCACACTGGTTCCCACAGACATTCCATGGGGACGATGAGAAGAGGGCCTCATACAAGTAACATTGCCCTGTCCGTACAATCTCTGATGGTAGGATATGAGTCATTTGTAACGCGCCTGTACACAAGTGTTTATAGCCGCAACAAGACAGTGGAGGAACGACCGAGGGATGACAAAGCAAACTATCTTATTAGGCCTTGTGTCATTCAGATCGTGCAAGTGCGATAACACAAAGTGCAGGGGCATGGAGGAAGTGCAGCCAGGGCAGCACAGCTCTGGGTAAGTGCAAGAAGGCTGGGCCATATAGGGGCTGTAACTGTACCCGAAGTGCGTGGTAGGCCCGGAGGCAGTAGAGGGGCGACTGGTCATGAGGATCCTGGTACCCAGGGAGATCGTAAGGGTAGCCAGGCAACCAGTCAGCGCGGCAGACAGGCAGGTCAGCAGGGGAGAGGGACAGAGAAAGCAGAGGCAAAATGGAAGGTCCTGGGCTGCTTCCGGATCTTCACATGGTCCGGCTCAAGTTTGAGAGGGGCAGAGAGGCCATTTCAGAGGGTGGCACCAGCCGAGGAGAGGGACCAAACCCTCCCTCCCCCCACCCCCCATCCATCTGCCTGGACAAGCATCTGACCCTCAGAGTTTGAGGGTCCTAAGTGAAGGGCCCAAGAAGGAAGGTGTTGTGGTAGACATTTGGATGTATTGCGGGCCCCATAAAGCCTTGTGGATGATGCAAGGGGTTTTGATCTTGATCCTTGCAGCCACCAGGAGCCAGTGGAGAGATTTCAGGGCTGACGAGATGCAGTCGCTGGGTTTGAGGCCAAGGACAAGTCTCGTAGTCCTGTTCTGGCATAGTTGCAGAGGGCTGAGAGTCGAGGAAGGCAAATTGAGAAAAGGGCTGTTGCAGTAGTCCAGCCTAGAGAGAAGCAGGGCTCTGGAGATAGTGAGTTTCTGGGGGAAAGTGAGAAAAGAATGAATACCTCTGAGGAGGTGCTGCTGGTAGTGGGCCTTCTTAGCAAGGTCTGTGATGTGATGAAAGGAGAAGAGAGTGGAGTCGAAGAGGACACCAAGGTTCTTTGCCTCAAAGGAAGGTGGACGAAGAGGGCCCAAGGAAGCAAGCCAGAGAGGGAAAGTGGGAGCAGGGGTCCCAATGAGGAGGATCTCTGTCTTGGTGGCATTAAGGCAGAGATCGTTGGAAGCGCACCAATCCTGAATCGCTGCTAGCCTGGAATGAATGAATGAGCGAGCGAGGCGGTGGAGGGAAGCCTGAAAGAGAGCGTAGTCGTAACACAAAGTTGGAGGGAGAAGGTGGAGATTAGGTGTGCCAAAGGGGCCAAGTCGACGTTGAAGAGCCTGGATGAGAGGTTAGGGCCCTGGGGAACACCACATGTGGAGAGAAAGGGCCAAAGCTGGACCTGGGAGGGTCGGTCCAGGAGGAAGGTGGTCAGCTACTGCAGGGCCTGATGTGTGGTGCCCAGGTTCTCACAGTCAATTGATCAGGATGGTGTGATTGACCATGTCAAAAGCAGAGGAATGGAATTGATGATGATGGAAGGAAGGCTTGACTCGAGATTAGTGAGCAGATCTTCACAGGTGTTCAGGCGAGCATTTTACATGCCTCTGGCTGCTCTGAAGCCAGACTGATGATGGTCGTGGAGACCACCAACAGATCCGGTGTGGAGAGTAAGCTCGGAGATGGCCAGCTTTTCCAGGAGTTTGCCCTGGACAGGAGTGATCGAGATTGGGTGATATTTAGCTGGACAGATAGAATCAGCCGAAGGCTTTTTAGGAGTGGGTACACAAGAAAATGCTTGAGTAGAGAGGGGAACGTTCCAGTGGCAAGAGTGATTGCAAAAATTGGCCAAGGCTGGAGCGAGGGTGTCAGTATGGTCCTTGATGGTTCTGTAGGAGCAAGGGGAGCACCAGTTTGGACAACACTTCCATAGATTGGACTTGTTTAGAAACGTCAGGTGTAGTAGGAAAGCAAGAGAAAGGAGAGGCAGCCAGAGAAGGGCTGAGAGAGGGAGAGGGAGGGGGAAGAGGAGAGGACAGGATGTCCAGAGTTTTAGTGGTGAGTGAGAAGCCAGAGCCGTGCAGAGGTCCTGGGAGGGAACAGGAGAGTTGGAAACCACAGAAAGATTGGCCAGCTCCTTGCAGATTTTAAAGAGTTTGGCCGTGTTAGAGGCAGCCGAGAGGCGGCTTGGATGTGGGCTCTCTTACTGGACAGGACACAGAGTCTGTATTGCCTTTTGGAGCAGGCAGCAGGCCAGTTTGTCATAGAATGTGCCCGATGCCCTCCACTTCCTCTCAGCCACCTTAAGCTTGCGTTTCAGGGCGGCGAGGTCGGGGGTCATACCAAGAGTTGCACTTGGAGGTACGCTTCAGATGGAGTCTCATGACCGGGGCAGGGACGTCCAGAGTGTGGGAGATGGAAAGGTGCAGGTTAGAGAGGGCGGTGTCAGAGTACGAGTCTGCCGTTGGCATAGGAGAAGCTGAGAAAGTAGCGGTAAAGCAACCACTGTCGCGCGCTTCATGGGCCGGATGACCAAGAAGGTAAGTGGTGGTGCTGGGTTGGGCTTAGCCTGAGCGAGAGTGAGCTTCACATGAGAGGAGAGAGAGCAACAAGTGGTCAGTCTAAGGGAGCAAAGTGGTCAGAGGGTTAGGACCAGAGGGTAGAATGGAAAGAGAGTGTCACAGAGGTTGTGCGAGTGCCCAGAGGAGAGATTGGAGGCATCCAGGTGGATATTCAGGTCTCCAAGGAGAAGAGCGGTTGAGGCAAGGAGAGAGGAGGCGAGGTCAACCCACTCTGTGAGGGCGACCTGGCCAAGTGGCCACCGTCAGCGGTCAGGAGAGATAGAGACCCTGCCGACCAGGCATTCAAAGGAGGAGTAGGACTGCGTCTCAATGACCGAAGCAGAGACCCACTCTGGAAAGATCAGAGCTACTCCCCCTCCAGGTAACCCCTTCCTCACCATTTGCAGCAATAATCCACCCCCAAAGGTTCAGTCTAGTTATGCCCTTGATTCAAAACACTCAATGGTACATTTAGCGAACAGTGCATACTCCATATATGTGACGAACCTGCAATTAAAACATACATGTAAAAGTGAATTCTTTATGACCACTACAAGACGGGTTGATGTTTCGACAAGTAATTTAGCACACTTATTTCCTAGAAGCACCTGGTTAGCTTGACACCAAAAGCTACAAGGAGCCACTTTTATCTTCCCAAGCCAATTTGTAACATCCACGTATATGTCCCTCGCATCTCCTCTGTGTGTGTTTGGGCACGTGTATATATGAGCATCAGACACATCTGGAACCCAGTTAGAGGGCAATGGATCGTACGTCATGAGAAAAAAGTCAGTGTGCATCTCTTGTGGAAGTGAGATTTGTGGTATGCTGTGCACTAGTGCCTCGATCGGCAGGAGTAGCCCCTGCTTACGCTGGGTGCCTGATACTCCAGAGCTGCTTTTAACTATTAACTGAGCACTTTGAAACACATGCCTTGTGTATAGGCGCTATACAAATAAACATTACCATTTATCATCAGATCTGTATTTCGATCGCTGCAGGTCAATGAGATTTCATAGCCAGCACCCTGAATGTTTCCTTCAACGTTGGGGCTAAAATGAGCTATAGTGCCCCTCATTGGCCTCACAATTTGAAATAAACGAAAGTAATGATCATTTGCATAGGTGAATACCTCCACTTCACTCAGACAGGCCACCTGGAGCGTGTGTGATTCCAGCATTGACGCTTTAGCCAACACTTGAAGTGATATGGAAGCGGTGGGGGAAGGCACCTAAGACGTTTAAACGGGAAGTGCAGCCCCTTTTTGGGAGGGAGGAGGTTACTACAGTTTGACTTCTGGTTGGTGTGCTGTGTTGCGTCAGAAAGCCCTCAGACTTTTCCCATGACCACCCATAGCTTTGAGGCTTATCTGGATAAATGTGCACTCCCCCCCAGAATGAGCCGGACTTTGGTCTGAGGAGTGGGTGTTGGCTAGAAATTAATGGAGAAATCAATGGAGGTGGATTAATGGCTACTTATTTACTGGGGGGGGGGGCATGTGTATTGGTTGCTTGTGAATCAGTCGAATGTTGGTTTGGAACGAAAGGTAGTAAAATGCACATGCAACGCTAGTGCGGTCATGTTGTGTGATGGACTAGATGCGCTCGGGCCTGCCCTTGAAGTGTGGAGGCTTCCGCGCCCAAAGATTTTTAAACATTTCTCCCAGTAATTGCACACGATAATCCGCGCTGCCAAGTCATAATGCCAGAACCAAGAGTCGACCGTGTAAAAGTGAATGCGGGGTGCAGAAAAGTAGAAGGGGCAAGGGGGTGACTGGATAATCTGGCTCTTCCAGGAGCCATGTCTGCTTGACAACTTGCTGAGGGTTTGATTGACCACTGTCGGGTGGTGAGAAAGTGTGGCATAGGCTATAACAATGATGCTACTATGTTTCCAGCTGTAGTAAGAAAATGTGCCCCGAGCTCCCTAACCAGGCTGTGTTCAGTAAACTATGGGAATATGCCCCGGGCTCCCTAACCAGGCTGTGTTCAGTAGACCGTGTGAATATGCCCCGGGCTCCCTAACCAGGCTGTGTTCAGTAGACCCTCTGAATATGCCTCGGGCTCCCTAACCAGGCTGTGTTCAGTAGACCGTGTGAATATGCCCTGGGCTCCCTAACCAGGTTGTGTTCAGTAGACCCTCTGAATATGCCTCGGGCTCCCTAACCAGGCTGTGTTCAGTAGACCGTGTGAATATGCCCTGGGCTCCCTAACCAGGCTGTGTTCAGTAAACTATGGGAATATGCCCCGGGCTCCCTAACCAGGCTGTGTTCAGTAAACTATGGGAATATGCCCCGGGCTCCCTAACCAGGCTGTGTTCAGTAAACTATGGGAATATGCCCCGGGCTCCCTAACCAAGCTGTGTTCAGTAGACCGTGTGAATATGCCCCGGGCTCCCTAACCAGGCTGTGTTCAGTAGACCCTCTAAATATGCCTCGGGCTCCCTAACCAGGCTGTGTTCAGTAGACCGTGTGAATATGCCCTGGGCTCCCTAACCAGGCTGTGTTCAGTAGACTATGGAAATATGCCCTGGGCTCCCTAACCAGGCTGTGTTCAGTAGACTATGGAAATATGCCCTGGGCTCCCTAACCAGGCTGTGTTCAGTAGACCGTGTGAATATGCCCTGGGCTCCCTAACCAGGCTGTGTTCAGTAGACTATGGGAATATTACCTGGGCTCCCTAACCAGGCTGTGTTCAGTAGACTATGGGAATATGCCCCGGGCTCCCTAACCAGGCTGTGTTCAGTAGACTGTGTGAATATGCCCCGGGCTCCCTAACCAGGCTGTGTTCAGTAGACTGTGTGAATATGCCCCGGGCTCCCTAACCAGGCTGTGTTCAGTAGACTGTGTGAATATGCCCCGGGCTCCCTAACCAGGCTGTGTTCAGTAGACTGTGTGTATATGCCCCGGGCTCCCTAACCAGGCTGTGTTCAGTAGACTGTGTGAATATGCCACAGGCTCCCTAACCAGGCTGTGTTCAGTAGACTGTGTGAATATGCCCCGGGCTCCCTAACCAGGCTGTGTTCAGTAGACCCTCTGAATATGCCTCGGGCTCCCTAACCAGGCTGTGTTCAGTAGACCGTGTGAATATGCCCTGGGCTCCCTAACCAGGCTGTGTTCAGTAGACCCTCTGAATATGCCCCGGGCTCCCTAACCAGGCTGTGTTCAGTAGACCGTGTGAATATGCCCTGGGCTCCCTAACCAGGCTGTGTTCAGTAAACTATGGGAATATGCCCCGGGCTCCCTAACCAGGCTGTGTTCAGTAAACTATGGGAATATGCCCCGGGCTCCCTAACCAGGCTGTGTTCAGTAAACTATGGGAATATGCCCCGGGCTCCCTAACCAGGCTGTGTTCAGTAGACCGTGTGAATATGCCCCGGGCTCCCTAACCAGGCTGTGTTCAGTAGACCCTCTGAATATGCCTCGGGCTCCCTAACCAGGCTGTGTTCAGTAGACCGTGTGAATATGCCCTGGGCTCCCTAACCAGGCTGTGTTCAGTAGACTATGGAAATATGCCCTGGGCTCCCTAACCAGGCTGTGTTCAGTAGACTATGGAAATATGCCCTGGGCTCCCTAACCAGGCTGTGTTCAGTAGACTATGGAAATATGCCCTGGGCTCCCTAACCAGGCTGTGTTCAGTAGACCGTGTGAATATGCCCTGGGCTCCCTAACCAGGCTGTGTTCAGTAGACTATGGGAATATTACCTGGGCTCCCTAACCAGGCTGTGTTCAGTAGACTATGGGAATATGCCCTGGGCTCCCTAACCAGGCTGTGTTCAGTAGACTATGTGAATATGCCCCGGGCTCCCTAACCAGGCTGTGCTCAGTAGACTATGTGAATATGCCCCGGGCTCCCTAACCAGGCTGTGTTCAGTAGACTGTGTGAATATGCCCCGGGCTCCCTAACCAGGCTGTGTTCAGTAGACTGTGTGAATATGCCCCGGGCTCCCTAACCAGGCTGTGTTCAGTAGACTGTGTGAATATGCCCCGGGCTCCCTAACCAGGCTGTGTTCAGTAGACTGTGTGTATATGCTCCGGGCTCCCTAACCAGGCTGTGTTCAGTAGACTGTGTGAATATGCCACAGGCTCCCTAACCAGGCTGTGTTCAGTAGACTGTTTGAATATGCCACGGGCTCCCTAACCAGGCTGTGTTCAGTAGACTGTGTGAATATGCCAAGGGCTCCCTAACCAGGCTGTGTTCAGTAGACTGTGTGAATATGCCAAGGGCTCCCTAACCAGGCTGTGTTCAGTAGACTGTGAATATGCCCCGGGCTCCCTAACCAGGCTGTGTTCAGTAGACTATGGGAATATGCCCCGGGCTCCCTAACCAGGCTGTGTTCAGTAGACCGTGTGAATATGCCCCGGGCTCCCTAACCAGGCTGTGTTCAGTAGACCGTGTGAATATGCCCCGGGTTCCCTAACCAGGCTGTGTTCAGTAGACCATGGGAATCTGCCCCAGGCTCTCTAACTAGGCTGTGTTCAGTAGACCATGTGAATCCCTGGCTTCCTAACTAGGCTGTGTTCAGTAGACCATAGGGAATATGCCCCGGGCTCCCTAACCAGGCTGTGTTCAGTGGACCATGCGAATATGCCCCGGGGTCCCTAACATCAAAAAACAATGTCAAGTTAACATTTTGGACAAAGATGCATTTGGCCATGAAATCTAGGGATTTCGACTGACGAGCAACAAGTCCCAGCAGCCTAGAAATTACATGGCTAGCGTAAGCTAGTGTAGTCTACCAAAGCTACGCAAGCATGGTATTTCAAAGCTGGGCTGAGCCTAGCGAACATAGCACAGCCATGTAACAAAAACATGGCCTAGCATACCAGGCAAACAATGTAACCCTGCATAAAAACATTGTGCAAAGGTAGCATGTCTGAAATATATCGCAGCATGTCTCCCTCACGTGCGCACGCACACACGTTCTGTCTCTTGATCTCTCTCCATCTGCCACATTCCTCCCTTTCCATCCTTCTTATTCCGTCTCTCCCTTTCTCCCCCTGTTCCTCCTCCCTTCCTCCTCCCTTCTAGATGTGAGAGCTGCTTCTCTGGAGTTTGACTGGCAAAATGCAAATGAAGGGAAGTAGTGGATGACGGGTCCAGAAATCAAAGGCAAGAGGACCCCCCTCCCCCCCACCCTCGACACTTTTCGCCTCACTCCTCCCTGACGCAAATCGCACTAACTTAACTGTTTGCATGATATATTCATGCCCCAAGGATGACATCCCATTGGACCAAAGATGCATTTTCTTCCATATAGCAGCTGTATTCATGTAAGGGAGTTTTGGACGCGGTTTTATTTTTAAGAACAGTGCAATGTTAATCTCTAAATCCTTTTGGGTCGAGTAGCTGCCCCATACTGAAGTAGAATGATAATGCTTTGTCTGCATACAGTGCCAACGCATGTCACTCTTGCCCCTCCCAAGAGTCTAGTTACGTGTCCAACTCCAGGCCTCGAGGGTCGGATCTATGCCAGGTTTTCAGGATACCCCCTCATGAATATTCATGAGAATTGTGCATACAAGGATTCTAGATGTATGCAAATCTGTCCTCACGAATATTAATGAAGGATAGCCTGAAAACCCGTCAGGATTCTGTCCTTCGAGGCCCAGAGTTGGGGAACCTTTAGTTAACTCACTTGCATGAACCCACTGTGCTATATTTCGGGTCATGAGTTACTGGTCTGACGCTTTCTGGGGTTAACTCCTTCTGAATGTTATGAAAGAGCCTGCACTTGAGATGGTTGTTTTTATTGTTCTACCTTTTTATATTTAAAATCGCCACATGTTTACGCTTTGCTAACTGGTGTATTCCGTGGTTGTCTGACGTGCTGTTTTTTTGTTGTTGCTGATGCTTTGGTTGTAGGATTTTAAAGTGCAGGTGATCCATCACTGCTCCACCATCTTCCTGCTCAACTTCTCATGGTGCGTCAATTACGTCCGCGTGGGCACCCTGACACTGCTCGTCCATGACACGTCAGACTTCCTGTTGGAGGTAAGGTACACACTGCATCTCTGAGCGGCTTGTGGGAGAGGGATGTTAATGTTAAAGGATATTTGTACCATGCGCTTTCACCACCAGAGTGGTCCCCTGGCGCTCTAGCGGACCTGAAAAGGAAAGGGGGTAGGGAGTGGGTTAGTGGGAACGAGCGGGATAAGTGCAAGAGAGCAGTGATGTGCTGTTGGCAGCTTCAGTTTGGTTAACAATGTTTGCTGAGTTTAGGGGTGCTTTCTGGTCGGTAGCCGTTGTGTGCTGTTGTGCAGAACTATGTGGTTTGTTTTGTTGTTGTGGTGTAGTGAGGTTTGTGTGGTTTGTTGTGCTTTAGGGTTGTGGTTGTGTTTGTTTGGAGTTTGAGAGGTGTATGCAGAGGGGTGAAATTGTTAGTGGGTTGGTTATTGGCTTCGCTATCTAGAAGTGATATGTGCTAAATTTCCACATTCTGTCTAGATGTGGCACGTGAATATTTCCGCATTTCTATCTAGATCCGGCACTGGCTAACATTCACAATCTTGTCTATATGTGATGCACGCCAATATTCACAATATATCCAAATGTGGCACTGGCCCACCTTCGCAATCCTGTCTAGATGCAACGCAAGCTAGCATTCACAATCTAAATGTGGCTTGGTTATATTCCCAATGCAGCCTAGATGTGGCAATGGCAAATATTCGCTATTCTATCTAAATGTGGCACTGGCAGACATTCACGATCCTATCTAGGTGTTGTACTTGCCAATATTCACAATTCCATCTAAATGTGGCACACGCTAATATTCACAGTTCTAAGCGTGGCACTTGCTAACCTTCAATATCCTATCTAGATGCGAAGCATGCTAGCATTCACAATTCTATCTAAATGTGCCATTGGTATTCTTCCCAATGCAGTCTAGATGTATGTTCAGCTAAATGTCTGTCTTTTATGGCGTCGCCAATCCATGATCCAGGAATGGGTGATATGCGATGACTCATGTGTAGCATTCACACAGCGACCAACTGTACAAAATAGACTGAAAGCAACTCTGTGAAAGAAAGGGTGTCTTAAACGGCAACCTTTACTTTGTCACTACCCCCAGCACTCATCCAACATAGCTTCATACGCCACCCCCTTTCTAATCACCCACCATTCACACCTCTTAAGAGACATACCAAACGCTCAAGCCACCCCTCCCACCCACTAATTACCTACACACAGTTCTGCCTGCAGCAAATTCACAAAAAACAAACATGCGCTTCGTCTGCTGTCCAGAAACGGTTGTCAGCCATCAAAAAGTAAGGGAATGATGGCTGATTTTACCTAGCGCTAGAGGAAAGACATTGCATTGTGAAACCTAGGACTTAATTCCCTCTATTCAGGACTCTCAAACTTAGATGTGTTTTTTGCCTGTTTTTTAAAATTGCATTGTGATAGTCTTTAAATCTGAGTGCCTGTTGTCTTGTCCAATTGTTCAACTTGTCTCGCCCCTCTCTCTCTCTCTCCCTCTCGTCTGCTTACAACCTGCCCTGTGTCCTTCCCTAGTGTTCTCCCCATCCCTCCCACCTCCCTACCTACTCTATGGTGCTCTGTCTCTCCTATTTTCTCTAAATGCTTCTCTATCGACTATCCTGCTATCAATAAATCTGTTAGGAAGAAATTTAAAAAGGACATCCTGGTCCCCAACCCAGGCCTCCCTATCGCTGAAACCTATACCAGTGCCTCCTCCAGGCAAACTTTCACTGACATCCTCCGTCGTTCCCTCCCCAGACCTATGGACCCTACATATGGTCTCTGTGCTCTCTCCTTTCCCTTCTCCCATTAATGGTGGCACCCGGTGGGAGGCCCTCCTGTCCTCCTTCCACTCCTCTAAGGTCATCATTAATGTTTATGTGAATGGTACCGTCTTGGTCCAAGGCTCTCTGGCCAACCTTCTAATCTTCGATGTACGCTTCCCGCGCCTCATCAATTTCCTTTCTTCCCCTGCTATCCCCTCTCCCCACTCCACGGCTTCCTCGCTCTCCCCTTGCCACCTCCTCCTTGGCTACCTTGCCCTCCCCTCCTTCCCTTTCTGCCCCTCTTCGGCTTCTTCTACACCTCCACAGGGCGTACCTCTGAAATGTACCCCTCCCCGGAAGTCTTTCAATGATGGCAACCTTCTCCATATTGTCACTCTTAACTCTTGCTCAGCTGCCAAACATTCCTCCGACATCTGCCGCCTTCTGGAGGAACTTGACCTCGATGTCCTCGGTCTCAATGAGACATGCTTCACGGCCAGCTCTGTCACGAGGAGGGGGTGTAGCCCTAATCTTCTTGAGTGGATTCCTGCCACTGTCATTCCTACGCAGTTCTACTCCTCTTTCATAGGCCTCGTCTGCACGCTCGCTCTCCTAGCCCTTCCCTTAATGTGGCTACTCTCAATCGACCCCCTGGTCAGATCTCCTCCTTCCTCTGAGTGGGCAGACATCTCCTCTTCGCTCCTAGTCTCGACCACTCAACTCCTTCTTGGAGACTTCAACATCCACCTGGATGCTTCCTCTCCTTCCTCTGGACTCTTGCGCGACGTTTGGGATTCTCTCTCTATTCTTCCCTCTGGCCTGACTCACTGTGCAGGCACACACTGGATGTTCTGATCTCCTCAGACCTCCCCCTTTTTTCCCCCCTCTCACCACTCCTCTCTCCTGGAGGGATCACTTTCTCCTTTCCTCCCAGCTCATCCTCTCTGATCCTCAGACCAAGCCAACTCCATCACTGTCACCCACCTTCTCAGTCATCCGACCCATGAAACGCGTGTCAGTTGAGGCTTTCCCCGCCACGTTCTTGCACCCCTCACCCTTTGGCTCACTCACACCCTGACAAAGCCCTTTCAGGCTCCACTCTGCTATAACTGATACTCTCAATGTCCTTGCCCCTGCCAGGAGGATCCGCTTGAAGACCAAAGCCAAGTACAACTCCTGCTATGACTCAGACCTTATAAAACAGTGAACTTATCCCCTCAGAAAGCAGAAATACATAACAGCCGCTAAATCAATATGGGCTGCATTATGTATTCTCAATAAACATAAAACAGTATTAACAGAAAATATCATTTTTAATATATTAATCTCTAATTCAGCACAGGTAATACAAAAATAGTTTCAAAAACATATACACATAACATAGTCATATACATGTTAAAACCATTCCACCTCGCAGTATAGAATCCCCATTGGTGAGATAACAACCGCTGGAGCCCGCAACAGACGCTACCACCACCTGTTACTTCAGCCCTGTGTGAGATGGGGATCCCAGTTTGATTGAAGGTTTTAGTTCCCCTCTACTTCGCAGGCACTTGGAGGTCTAGAGGAATTTGAAAGGGTCCATGGGTGTTTTCCACTACTGAGACTTGGTTGGATCTAGGAAAATTTCAGCTTCCACATCCCATGAAATAGCAAGTTGAATAGGAAGAATCTACCTGAAGCACAGGATTACCTCTGCCCCTGATGAATGTCCGGTTATTGAGAACACAGAGGACAGAAACTTATATAAGTTGTCCGGTTATTGAGAACACAGAGGACAGAAACTTATATAAGTTGGGCTGTGACACACAATGGGAAATGAGATCAATTAAGTTGCCATTCTGGTGCTATGCTGATCTAATTGTCGGCATAATATGTTTCTATACTGCGAGGTGGAATGTTTTTAACATCTCTAAAACTCAGGACATCCTGTCCCCTCTCTCATCCTCTCCCCCTCCTCCCTCTACTCCCTGCACTCCTCTGGCCCGTCTTTGGCTATGTCTCCTCCCTCCTTATCTGCCTTTCCCCTGTTCTCCCCAGACAAGGTTTCTAGACAAGTCCGATCTATGAAAGTCTCATCTGAACAAGTTCATCCCGGTTCCTCCAAAACCATCAAGGATCACTTTGACTCTGTGGCTCCTGCCCTGGCTGACTTCTGCAACCACTCCTTCGCAATTGTAGTCTTCTCTTCCCCACTGAAGCACTCTCTTGTGCACCCTCTTCTTAAGCAACCCCATTCCAACCCGTCCTGCCTGGATAACTATTACCCAATCTCCATCACTCCCTTCCTGGGCAAACTCCTGGAAAAGCTGGCCATCTCCCAGCTCAATCTTCACACTGAATCTGTTGGTTGCCTCCATGATCATCAGTCTGGCTGCAGAGCTGCCACAAGCACGGAAACTGCTCTCCTGAACCTCTGTGAAGACCTGCTCTCCAACCTTGATTCCTACACCCTGTGTGTCCTCATCTTACTTGATCTCTCTTCTCCCTTTGACACGGTCAACCATGCCATCCTGCTCAACCGTCTCTGTGATAACCTGGGGATCACCGGT
This sequence comes from Ambystoma mexicanum, assembly GCF_040938575.1. Lineage (NCBI taxonomy): Eukaryota > Metazoa > Chordata > Amphibia > Caudata > Ambystomatidae > Ambystoma > Ambystoma mexicanum. The sequence continues at coordinate 1,403,631,320 of NC_090934.1, read as the reverse complement.
CAGGCCCTGGCGTGGCTGACTTCTTTCCTCTCTGACCGACCCTCCAGGTTAAACTTGGGTCCTTCCTCTGGTCTATCGCTATCTATACCCGTGGTGTCCCCCAGGGGTATAACCTCTCTCCCTGGCTGGTCAACCAATACCTGGCACTTCTTCCCCACCATATTGCCGCACTCTGCCCCAACTTCCAGTGCTATGCGAATAACACTCAGCTCATTTTCAGGCCACCCTCAGCTACCCAGTCTCCTTCTCTCAACTCTGGCTGTCTGTCCGCCATCCAGGAGTGGTGTGCCACCTATTATCTCTGCCTTAATGCCAGTAAGACCGAGATTCTCCTCATCGCACACCCGCTCTCTCCTTTCCTGTCACTCTGTGGCCGGCCTCTCTTGGCCCACTTCCAGCTCCCACCTGTGAGGCTTAAAACCTCGGGGTCCTCTTCGACTCCACACTTTCCTTCTCTTCTCACATCTCTGATGTCTCTAAGAAGTCACACTACCAGCTGCACCTCAGAGGTATCTCTTCCTTTCCTCTCCTTCCCCCAGAAGCTCACTGTCTCCAGAGCTATGGTCCTCTCTAGGCTGGACTATTGCAACAGCCTCTTTCTAAATCTGCCTCCTTCTACTCTCCGCCCTCTGAAACTCATCCAGAACAGGACTGCCAGACTTGTCCTTGGCCTAAAGCCCAGGGATCGTATCTCTCCAGGACTGAAATTTCTGCACCGGCTCCCAGTGGCTGCAAGGATTAAGTTCAAAACCATCTGCATTGTCCACAAGGCCTTCTGGGGCCTCGATACCTTCAACTCTCTCTTCCTAAATATCTTTCTTCTCGAGCCCTTACTCATCCGCCTCCAACTCCCTCAGGGTCGGTCGCTTCTCCGAGCAATGAGTTGGCAGTAGATCTTTGTTCGGCTGGGGCCTCCGTCTGGAACTGCCTCCCTGCCTCTGGAGGAGAATTATCTCTGGTTCCGGAAGCACCTCAAAACCTTGTTCTTTGCTTCTTCTTTTTCTCCTTCTCTCCCCTGCTGACTTCCTGGCTGATACCGATACAGCACTGGTTACCTAGCCACCCTCTGATCTCGGGCCCAGGTCCCCTCCCCCGCCAGTCGCCCACCTGCACTTCCTTCCTGGCAACCCCCGCACTTGGGGACTGTTATCTGTATCGCTTCAGTCCCACTACCAGCACTTGACACCTGATGTCTGCACTTAACTTGCCACCTGCTGGCTGTACTTTTTTATTGTTTATTTAATCTCTTATCCCTTGTACTGCACTGTCCCCTCCTCCTGCCCCTCCCGCACTTTCCTCCTTCCCCCTTCCCATGCAATTGTGCGATCTGAATGACACCTGGCCTAGTAGGATCGTTGTCTGTCTTCTCTGCGTTCCCCCTCCCTTGTCTCGTTGCGCCTTGAAACACTTATCATATAGCGCAAGCTAGGCAAGCAGCTCACTGGCTTCCCGTAAGGGAACGGATTACGTTCAAGACTCTTACGTACAGCTGCTTAACTCTCACAGCCGCCCCCTACCTATCTGATACTATCCATAGATCAACCTCCACACGCCCCATAAGAACAGGCTAATCCAATCAACTTCTCATACCCCTCTAGCCCCCCCCCCAATCAAAAGGACCAAAGCAGGTGGGATTGGTTTCCCACACATAGCCCCAAAACTCTGGAATGCCCTACCCAACACTCTCAGAGCGGAGACCTCCCTCGCAGCCTTTCAGAAAAAGCTTAAAACTGCCCTCTTCAACTTAGTCCTCTCCCTCCTATGCCCCCCCCCCCCCCGCCCCGTCCCCTTGCACTCTGTATTGTAAATGAATGTATCTTTTTGTAAGTAGCTTCCTACAATGTATGTGAAATCTGTCCTATGGAACTAAGTATGCCTTCATGTAACAGCGCCATGATATCCCCCCCCCCCCCCCCCCGGCTGTTGCGCGCTGTAAAAATATTAATAATAAACAAATAATGACGAAGCCCTCCATCAGATCAGTTGGTAACGTCCCGGAGTCCTCTTAAAAGTTAACATGGGGCACTGGCTGTTACCACCGGTCATTATGGCTAAATTACAGCGTGGCAAGGCAGTGCAACACTGGGCAAACCTGCAAAGCATTGTCACATCGCGTGTGAAACCTTCGGCAAACTTTAGCTGTTTTGTTAAAAGGACATTAAGTGCTGGAATTTTAATTGGCGTTCTGCCATTCTAGATTGAAAGGCTCGTGTGCCAGCATGCAAGGGCTGATGTGCAAAAAAGGCAATAACTGGCCTCCCATGTCTGCCCACTGGCATAGCTGCCAAGTTGCCCGGTTTCATGGGTGATGCCTCGAGCCAGTCCTGTTTATCCCCTCCCCCCACACACGCCTAACGCCCACCCCCTCACATTGAATGCTGGACTTGTTGGCGCTACTTACAATGGGGAAAAAACTAAACTAAAGGTTCCAGCCTGCAATGGGGAAAAAGAAACCGGACTAGGGAAACCTGGCAAGTATGCGGACTGACCCCGTGACCTTTCTAACGCCTACAGGCTGCATGCTGCTGCGTGTTAATGGCAATAACGAACACACACACTCTAGAACTGCTGATGGGAAGCCAGGAAGGTTTGAGGCATGAACGGGGGCCATTAACAGCGGTGGCTTGTGGGATTTAAAGGGCCGCAAATGCAGGCGAGGCGGTACTTCCTGTACCCAGCCTTCATGCCAGGGTCTGCTTGGGGAGCAGCCAGCAGCGCTGCCTGGCACAGGGCCGGAAATGCAGCTACGGCTGATGAAGATCCACGAGATGTGCCAGTACAGTGTGCCCTGACTCCCTTCCTAGCTGGGCACCTGCCAAACATTCAGGGCTTGGCTGGCCATCGCCTCACTGTGGAGCCTTTCTTTCTTGTTTGCTTAAAAGTAGCCATGTTAGAATCGTTCATTTCCGGATGAAGCCGTCCCGGGCATCGTATGAGGAGAGTGGCTGGCAACTGGGCACCCCTTCACTCTGATTGGTCCGATAAAGATCAGATGGAACGAAACGCGCGCTCGGAGGAAACTAAAATATTCCTGTAGAGGTGTGGTTGCAAATTAAATGAGGGGAGCGTTGAAATAGTACTTAAGGCGCAGGCGGGAGGCTAGAAGCAACTTGCCGGTTCTGTGCATGCATGCAACTGTCTTCTGGACACAGCAGCGCAAAGACACCTCAATATTCACGCCAAGGGCATGGGAGTAAATGTATTAAATACAGCAGCAGTTCCCCACTACTAAAACTGTTTTAAGGAGTTATTTTTGACACTACATGTAAAGGCTTATTTATTTTATTTATTGAGCCTTTGTTTATACAACAAAATAGTGTTTCCAGGCGCCCCAAAGCAAAGTGGGGAAGGAACAAGGGGTAAATAATAATGGCAAAAGGCAGTAAATATATAATCGTGGCCCTACTAAGCCTCGAGACATTCGGACATGCAAGTGCAGTGAAGGGAAGTGCAGCAGATAGGAGGGTGGCTGCGGGCGGGTTATGGGCAATTGCTGGTGGGAGCCTGGGTGCCGAAGATTGCCAGGGGAGGAGGCCGCTGGCCAAGTGCTAGGGCGGAGGAATCCCAAGGGTGGGGATGCCCAGCTGCCAGGTGGGGGCCCAAAGGACAGTGTTTTGGGGTGCTGGTGCCGACTAGGCAGGGGCCTGGTAGCCTGTGAGATTCATGAAGGTCCACAGGCCGCCAGTCTCAGCGGCAGTGGGGGGAGGGGGGCAGGGGGGTTAGCAGGGATGGGAAAGGGGGAAAGATGTAGAGAAAATCAGTGTTTTGAGAAGTTTCAGGAATTTAAGGGCTGGCTCAAGTCTGAGAGTGGCAGGGAGGCTGTTCCAAAGAGGCACGAGCCGAGGAGAGAGACCTGCCCCCACTTTCTGCTTGGAGAAACGTTTGACAAGCAGAGAGTTGGAGTTACAGGATCGGAGGGCTCTAGCAGGGAAGTATTTAGGGAGAGAGTGTTGGAGATGGCGTGGTCCTAGGCCTTGTGGATGATGCAGAGGGTCTTTAATTTGATCCTTGCGGCCACCGGGAGCCAGTGGAGAAATTTTAGGGCTGGAGAGATACAGTCCCTGGGCTTGAAGCCAAGGATAAGTCTTCCAGCCCTATTCTGGATTAGCTGAAGGGGGGCTTAGGGAAAGAAGGGGGAGATTGAGGAAGAGGCTGTTGCAGTAGTCCAGCCTAGAGCAGACCAGTGCTCTGAAGACAGTAAGCTTCTGGGGGAAAGGGAGCATGTCTCGAAGGAGGTGAAGTTGGAAGTGGGCCTTCTTGGCAATGTCCAAGATATGTGAGGGGTGAAGGAGAGGAGGTTTTTGGCCTCATGGGATGGTGAAGGTAGATGGCTTAAGGAAGGCAGCTAGCATGTACGAGGGGAAACGGGCGCAGGTGTCCTGAGAAGGATCGCCGTCTTACTGCCATTAAGACAGAGGTCATCAGTGGTCTGACAATCTGGAATGAAAGAGGAGTTAGTAGAGGGAAGTTTGAAGGAAAGTTGTCTCATCAGCATAACACTGGAAATGAGGAGAGAAGGACGAGATCAGATGAGCAAGAGGGGCGAGATGGATATTGAAGAGCCATGGCGATACGGTGGAGCCCTGGGGGACACCAGAGGTGGAGAGTGAGTCGGTGGAGAAGGGGCGGTTAGTGATGAGGTGATGAGATTGCAGAAACAAAATCTGTACAAAATACTGCAGTGAAATTCCTGCCGTAAAAAGAGACTGATCCAGCAGCAGTATTCATCCGCAGTGTCTGAAATGTCTTTAAGTGAAATACTTGTTGGAAGGTGGGGACTTTAATGATGACCCTTTCTTGTGAGAGGGACCGCCATCTGTAACTTTCTGGTGTGATGTGTCTATCGCATGTGGCCAGCTAGTTAATGGGTGGCAATGGCCGTTGGCTGCATCAGGGGGACCTCAGGAAGCAGATTACTGCTGAACAAGGCCATAAGCCGAACACGTGGAGGTGCTGGAAGCATCCTTGAAACTAGGAGTGGACTGTGTTAGAGTTCATAGGCCTCGGAGGATCTACCAATAAATCTAGCATATTTGACTTTGCAAGTTGTAAGCGTGAGGATGATCTCGGGAGTGTAATTGACAGGAAGGGCTAAATGACCTTGGCGGGAAGTAGGCATGGAGGCATGTGAAATATGCATAGAGATTTGAACGGCAATCTTTCCCTGATCAGTAGTGAGTGAAGAGCCTCTAGTGTAGGAGATACGGGGGAGCTTTAGACGCCTACCTTTTGTAACTTGTATCGCTCAGTGAGGATAGTTTCAAAATGTCTCGAGTCCTAGGCTTCTTTCCTTCATGTGATGACTTCTCTGCCTGGTTTAAAAAAAATATCCGCTATCTGACATTAGCCGAGACAATGCCCTTGTGGAAATTGCTTTATTGCACGAGTGCTGAATGCTTCATAAAATGGCCTTGTGTAAAGTGCATTTCTCTTTTTGGTGTTTTGTGTAGGCTGCCAAAATGTGCAGTTATGCAGGCTGGAAAACCTCCTGCAACGTCCTGTTCGTCATCTTTGCTGTGATGTTCCTCATCACCCGACTCATCATTTTCCCTGGTTGGTGAGTGGACGACTGCATGGCAATGGGGTGTACGATGACTACGGCGCATTGGATGGGGGAGGGAGCTTTTGCGGATTTGAGATGCGGTCTGGGTTTGAGAGAATGATGAGCATCTTCCGAGCTATTCCTGCTTGCTAGGCTAGTGTCCTTAGTACAGTGTTCAGCATCCTTGCGATCTCCTGGAAGAGAGGCATCACTACTCTTGATACTAGGAAGCCCCAAACCTGCCTCATTTTCATGTTGCATAGCTGCTCAGGTTGGTATGCAGCCTCCACGCAAATAACTAGGATTCTGATTGGGAGTTTGTGATCTCACGTGAAATGTATATTTTGTCCTTCAGGATCATCTATGCCACAGTAGTGTACCCGCTGTACATCTGCCCAACCTTCTTCCTCTATTACGCCTTCAACACGATCATGTTCACGCTGCAGGCGCTGCATATCTACTGGAGTTACCTCATCTTCAAAATGGTGAAGAAAGTGTTCAGGGGAAATGTAAGTACATGCGATGGCAATTGCTGAGGATGGTCTCCAGTCCCTGACCCTAAATCTAGCACTGGGTTCTGTGGCTGGTGTTATTGTACCACAGAAAGTGGCCAGAGTAAATGAGGGAACGCACCAAATGCTTGAATCTGGGGGGCGCTTCCTTACTCGCCTCTTCTACAGGGAATCGATCGATCATCAAGTTTTGCCAATTTGTTGGATACAATGGATACTATATGGTGGTTTTGTTGACACACATTCAAAAGTGGTAAACTTGGTCAGAGAATAAAAAAAATATATTAATTGGGATATAGGAAGGGCTGAGAAGAGGGAGTGTGTGGGCAAGGGGGAGTTGTGCTTTTCCTGCTATTAAAAGAAAATGAACATCATTCATCAACTAAATTTAGGCCAAACAAATTCATCCCTCTGAAATTTGTATCGGTGGAAATACATGGAGCCTATACACTTAGCAATTCTGGGCATATGTTTCTGAATATGTGTTGCGCTGCTGGGAGCCCTGTAAAGACTTTGGCCCTTGCAACGTTTCCCCAGGCAACGCACACATGAATGCCTGGTGAAGAGCATGTGCCGAAACAACATCCTTTTCCATATACTTCAAGTAACAGTCAGTTCAAGTCTTCTCTATTTTGGTTTACTTTGTGCTATAATAGTACATATCTTTTAATGATCAATTTAAATTGCAAGAGTGCCACGTATATAAGACTAGGATTGGGGCTAAGCTTATCAGACCTGCTTGCTTGTTGCTAAAATTCAACCTTTTCCTTTGCACCTTCACTGCTGTAATAAATATTCAGACTGACTACTCTCTACTTTGGTTGTAGTTGAAAAAAGCATGGACAGCGTATGTTAGGAAAGTGTTTGCAAAACGCCACTAAGGTAACACTAGCAAAGTTATGGGAGCAAACCTTTCTGCCGGGGAGACACCCTGTTGCTGAATGGGAGGCCCCCAGTATTTGGATGGAAACAAACAGTGCTGTGGTTGAAGCCCTGCTGGGTGTGGAGGGAACAGACCATTGCTGTAGGGGGTAGGGGCAGAACCCGCAAAGGTAACAAGCCTTGGCACTTGGGCAACCCATTGATGGCAAGAGAAGAATCGTATGAGAAACAGCTTGTTTGTATGAAACATGAACACATTCCATCTCATCCCTGCACAGTGCTAAATTCTGTTAATGTCAATATTTGTCCAGACCAAAGTTTCTCTTTAAAACCAGTTCAAGCGTATTAAGTAGAATGTGCCATGTCTACAAACCAGTGTTGATTTTCGGATCAAAGGAACGGCTGCTTCAGCCCACAGCATCTCTGTGGGACACAGGGAGCTTTGTCCGCTGGTTACCAGGGTATAATCCTACTGTTTGGACTCTTTGTAATGTGATTACGCGCCACGTGGCTGTTGCTGTGGGAGCCGTGGGTGACTGAAAACTAGGTTAGTGGGAAGGTGGACGAAAAGCTGCCCGAGTGAAGCGGGTGCCCTGCCAACAAGGTGTGGAGGTCTCTAGCCGGTGCTTGCCAAGGGGCATTTGTAGGGCAGGGAATGTGTGCAAGCCTTTGCCAAGAATGGCCTTCAGCAAATATTCTGCGAAGGCCCTTGTTGAGAAATTGCTCTGACGAGAAGTGCTGCAAATAGGCGTTGGACCAAGGAATGGAATGCTGTGAAGGTGTGGATATATATTTTTTTATTGTTCTTTTTTAAGGTGGTCTGCCAAAAAGGAGAGCGGTTTGAAGTGGCTGGCATGATGTCTAGAGCAGATACGAAATACAGCAGCCAGACTACTCCGCAAACTATCCAGAAGAGACCACATCTCTCCTGCCCTAAAAACCCCACACAGGCTCCCAGTAAAACATTGCATCACCTTCAAAACAATGTGCATAACGCACAGGGCAATTGGCGGACAAGGAGCCGAATTCCTACAAAAGAAAATAAGTCTACAAACCAACGAGACCCCTCTGATCAAGCAACGAAATCCGCCTGGAACTAAAACCATACCTTAAGAAAAAACTTGGAGGCATCTCCTTTTACCACTTAGCTGCAAAAACCTGGAACAACATCCCAAAAGTAATAAGAAACACCAACGATCACCTACAATTCAGAAAATTACTAAAAACCTGGCTCTTCAACACCACAGATTCAAACTGAAAAATCGAAATGACAGAAAGGAAAAGGACTAAACTTAAGAGGACACTGACAACACCCACAACTGACCAGAGAAAGTCTTACCACAACTAGATGGGTAATGCCAAGTCAAATACAATACAAACGACACACATAAAGACAGTATCACACTGATAAATAGTTGTTTGAATGTAAGCACTCATCACACTCTCAGCAGGTACACTGGCAGTGTGAGTGGCGAAGGAAGGCAGGTAAGGTTATGAAGTAAGTTGGTGGAAGTGGAGGCAAGGTGTGAAAGGGACTATGAGTAGCAGACAACAAGCCCAGATCAGGACAGAGGCATAGAAATGCTCCCACACTCCATCTGGGGAGATTACGGAAACCCAGCGCTTCACTTCAAGACAGAAATGCCAATTAACCAACCTACTAACCATTTCCCCCCTCTGCATACACCTCTCAAACTATATACCAAACACAACCACAAGCCTACAGCACAACAAACCACACAAACTGCACTACATGCAACAACAAAACACACACAGACTCGCACAACAGTACACGAGGACTACCGGCTGCAAAACGCCCCAGGCCCAGCCAACGGACCCACCGGGCTGAGGCCGCCAACAGCACATCACTGCTTTCTTGCACTATTCCAGCTTCCTCCTACTAACTCACCCTCCATTTTCCCCTCTTTCAGAGCCTCCAGAGCACCAGGGGACCACTCCAGTGCTGATAGTGCACGGTACAAATATCCTTTAACATTAACAGAGTGTTGTAATGAGAAGAATGGGGTCAAGTGGATGCTTGCTTCCAAAACGGTCTAGTTTTCTGGAGACTGGAGCCTTTTTGTCTGGTCTGAGAAGGCACACCGCTATTTAAGTTTCAGCAATGGGCCAAGATTTCCCCTTCTCATGACCGTTCTCCTTCAAATTGGGGGAACTTTGGGTTCAGACCTGGTACACCAGTAGAGTTCTCCCAGTGGATGAAAAAAGCCACGTGGCTAAGTAAGGACTCATCACTGGATGACAAACAACATCTCATTGATCATAAAAGAATCCACAGGGTGGAATGTACCAACTCCTTACTAACCAAAGAGTCCAGGGCTGTTGCGATTGGCTCTGGTCACTCTTTTCAAATCCACAGTTCCATTGGCTTTGTCATCCAGGTGGCCAGGACACTGTCATTGCTATTGGATCCAGTTCCTCGGGGTGGACCAGTGAAGGAGGAGGATCTGGATTGGGGGTCCTCGGTGAGTGGCTGTGGGGCACTGACTTGTGAGACACAGTGTCCCCCTTCTTATGACACCTTTTCCCCAACCTGCCACGTAGGATACACAAACCCTTTTCCTACGCAAACACTTTCGCATATTCTGAAGGACAGACTAACACTCGAGCCATTTACCTGACCTGTCCCAACACCAGGGTCAGGCAATTGACCTGAACGGCACAAACCTGGTCAACAGGGATAAAAGGTGGAGCACGAGAGCACAATACGAGCAAGGCAGACCGCACAACGAGCGGGCTAACTCAGCACAGCAGTTCAAGAGAAGGAGGAAGACGGCACAAACTGCGAGGGTGACCAGGACAGAAGCAACTTTGCCCTTTCTGACCAAAGCCTGTGAAACCTCTGCAGAAGGAATTCTAAGACCGCAAACAATAGCCAGCATGTGTTGCAGCAGATGTCAACAGTACACAAGACCCTCCTCCACTGATAACTAAGCCGGGGAGAGCTGCTTGTCTCTGTGGTACTAACCACAACTCCAAAGAGAATGAAAGCCAAGCGGTTCATCACAGCCGGTGAGTACGAGGGGAGAGCCGATTAGAAAACAAACTGTGTTGAATGAAAAGTAGAAAACGGCTAATTGAACGGTTTAAACATAAAAAGCTATGGATGCTAAAAGGGGGGAAACCAGCAACAGAAGAGTCGGGTACCACGTGAGTGCTCACTCAGGAAAACCCTGGGCAATTACCCGATTGTTGAAACTACCAGCACACCTAGGGAAAGGCAAGAAAGGGGGTCAAAGTGGTCATACAGGGGTCCAGTAAAATACTCTGTACAGTCGAATGTCTTTGACCGACAGACCATCGTGAAGCTAAGGGAAGTGAATCCCGCATCACAAGAACTGCATTGAGAAAATGTGTGATTGACAAAGTTGGCAAGAGTGAACCCGAGGGAGGAATGCCGATAAAAGGGGGCGACGTCTAAAGGCCCAATAAACAGTGTGTTGACAAAAGAACCTGCCGGAGGGATGTCCACAGTAAACTGTTCATAAAGACATTAAGATTCTGGAATATCACAGAAGAGATGGTTTTGAGAAGCCATATTGAACCCGACTGATGGAAGCTAAAATTGAGAAGGAGACTTAACCATTGAGGGCCCTGGTTGCGGAACTGTTGGCTCGTGCTGGGAAAGCTGGAGCATGTGCTGTGCTCCGAAATCCTACCTTGTCCTGTTCTTAAAAACGTGGGGAAGGGAGACCCCAACTACTGCATCCTGACTTATTATTTGTGAGTACTTCCTTCTTTCTTACGAACATTATCCCACTCTTCTTTTTGTGTTTAGCATATGGATAGGCAATAAGACACCACTAGGACTGCTTTCTTATTTGATGTTCGTAGCTTGCTCCCATCTTAGATTTTTGGTTAGATTAGGCGTTTTTCCAACCTACCTACCTATAAACCCCCTTGAACTGTGATCACTTGTCTGTCTTTACTGTTGCCACGACGAGATCCTTAAAAGGAGATGGCTGCCCTTTATTTTTGTCCAATCCTTTTTATTTTGTTTAAAGAAACACAATACATGATATTCAAATGGATTGTGTCCTCCAACGTATTCCACATCTTTGACATGTAATGTCCACAGCTGTGTACTTCAGAAACTTTTTCGGCAGAGGATGTCCTGGGTCGATGGCGGCGTCACCGGATGTTATAAATAGGACGCACGGCGCCCGTTGCCTCAGTTCAGTTTTTTCTGCAAACGTGTTTACTTTGGAGACTCGGCACACCTTGTGTATTCCTCGTGAATATGTCTTCTACTTCGACCCCTACGACTCCGCGGTCTGGCTTCAAGACTTGCCGGGACTGCATTTCTAAGATGTCGATTACTGACCCGCATCGCATTTGTTTGTGGTGCTTGGGCGAGAGTCACAACACCGACGACTGTTCCAAATGCCAGTCGCTGACTGCTAAGGCCATGCCAGAGTATAAGCAGAAGCTTCAGGTAGGTAGGGGTTCTAAACCCAGTAAGTACCATAAATCTAAGGGGATTTCCATCGATGATTCTAGGGGCAACTCTCTGCATCAGAGGGAGTCCCGGGGGCCTCGATCCCAGAGTGGTTCCCGCCATTTGTTCTCCTCGTCTCGGCATTCTAGGAAGCGCCATCACCGGTCGCCGTCCCCATCCTCTTTGAAGGATGGAGCCGCGAGGAAAGTGGCTTGTCCAACAAAGTCCTTGACTCCAGAGGAATGGGATGCCTTCAGGGAGCAGATGCTGCCGATTTTCCAATCAAAAGGCACAGTTCCGTCCGTGCCTTCTGATGAAGCTGTCCAGGAACGGTCTCGATCCGTGGCTCTCACACCTTCGGGCTCGGGAACCTGCGAGGTCCCGTTCGGACAAGGCCAAGAATGGTCGCAAGAGATGTGCTTCCAGGTCTCTGTCCTGGTCCCCAGCGAGACCGCAGAAACCTGCTAAGGGCTTGAGGTTGGCGTAGATTCCGTCGGCGCCGTGTCTGTCGGATACGGATGTCAAAGCTTTGCCTTCGTATCAGCCCCCGGAGCAGAACCAGTCAGCGCTCTTGACGCCGAAGCCATTGGCGCCCTCAACGCCTTTTGGTGGGATTTGCCGTCGGAGATCGCTGGTACTGTGGATCCTCCAAGGAAGCTGCTTCCAAGTCTGTAAGGCCTGGTAAGAACTCAGACATTCGGCTGTCCTGAGACAGGACTTTTACCTCCCTCTGGATGACTTCTCTGAGGAGGTGGAGAGGTCAGATTTGGATTTTGAGCCTGATGTGGCTCCTGTCTTTTCTAGGGAGAGTTAGGGGGACTGATCCTTCGTATTCACAGAATGCATAACCCCATTTCCTACCCCTACTAACTTTTAGTCTTGCTGCCTCTCTGTCCACCTTGGAGCGCACTCCCTTTTGCCTGAAGTACAACAGGAAATTCCTGTGGGTAGATGAGATGTGGGTAGATGAGTTTGTAACCACTGCCTTCCACGTGACCCATCTTGAATCCTGTTTTGCTGAGTGTAAGATCTTTAGGCCCAAGACCCTAATGGAGCGCAGAACCAAAAGGTGGGTGGTTTACACCATCTCGGCGGAGTTGGAGACAGCCGCCGGGATTTACGAATCCAACCACGAAGACAAAGGCAGCCGAGGCTCTGACTCGGAGCTCGAAGACACCACCGCGGAACGGTCTAGTCCCCATCCTTGAAAGGAGGCCGCAGCGTGCTGTCATGTGGAAGGCCTATGGTGACGCCAGCATACCCGCACACACCTCTTCCCACAAGCACCCCCTCCCTCTATTCCCCTCCGACGCCCAAAGGGTCCCTCAATGACTTTGTTGTTGGAGGACCGTGCACCTTTGGTTGACACCTCTCAGCCCACTGACTGTACCCGCTTTGGTTCCATCTACGCGTTTACCACATGGCAATCATGCAGACAATCCGGCGAAGGGTGCGCATGAACACTGTTCAACGGATGAGGTGGAGACACCTAAACAGCCATCGAAAAAGCACAAATTACACTCAGAAAAACACCATATGGAGCCTTCTGCTCACAGTAAATTTCTCCTCAGACCAGACCCCTGGTGACTATTAAAAGGAATCCTAACCGCTGTCTTCTGCCCTCAGCCGGAAGTGTCCTAGGGAGATACCCAAGGCCACTGTTCCACCAGAAGCACCTCCTGTGACAAAGGACACCCTTCGGGCACCAAGCTCTACCCAGTCTGCTACCCCCCCCCCTAACTCACCCCCCCCCCCCCGACGCAGACACAATTTGAGGATACCATGAGTAGAATGTAATTGTTTGTGGATTTCATGAGCAGACTGCCCACGTCTCCAAAGCCTACTCAGCAGCCTCATGTGCCTCCTCCAGTGCCAGCTGCATCATCACAAGGTTCTCTTAATGAGGACATGCAGTACACACAAACAGACCAGGACATGTGGATAGATGATCAGGGTAACACCGGTCAGGATGGTGGTGGTGGTGCCTACCTGCAGGACCAGGACGACCCAGACTCCATCTTTGTTGACACCTTCATAATAAAAGGCGGTCACTCCTCTCCCACTGCGGACCAGCCACTATACAATGAGCTGCTGTGAAGAAGGCTGCTCATCACTTTGGCATTAAAACAGACCGATCCAGCCCCGTGGGGGACTGACTTTGTGGAGAATATTCTCAATGAGATGAAACCTGTTAGCCAAGAGATAACTCTTCTGGAGTCTATTAAAAAGAGGGTCTCTCCATCCTTGTCTACCCTCTCCCTTACTAGGGCGGTCAACCCTTGAGTGGAAAAATCCTTCAGGCCCTCTCCTTCAGATCCCTTATAAATCAGGGGCCAAGCTAAGCCAGACTCCCCGGTGGTGACCACCACAAGAAAAAGAGCTGGTGTCCCACTCCCAACCTCCGAGACCCCTCCTAACAAGGAGTGCAAGAAATTGTACACACTAGGGAAGCCTATCCCAACCTCTAGTGCTTACCTTACTGGGATCGCAAACCACACCACTTTGCTTGCCAGCTACAGCAGCATCAGTGGGATGAGGTTTCATCTGGACTCAGTTTCTGAACCAGCACGCTCCCACCTTTTTATAAAGACCGCTGCAGAGGGAAAACAGTCTCGCAAAAACATCCTGAAGAATGTCTGAGTCTGCAGACACCTCCAGGAAGAGTCATTGCAGAGGGAACCCTCCTTAAAAGACAGTGGGATATTGTTCAAGAACCATTTGATTCTGTTCCTGAACCTTTAAGTGCCCAATACTTAAGACCAAGTCAGAGGGAGAGCAGATGGCCAACAATAAAATAAAAAAAATTAGATGTCACTGATGCAGCAGGCATAAAAATTGCAGAAGCCACACTATTAAAACACCATTCCTGCCTGCGAAATTCAGGCTTCAAACCAGAAGCCCAAGCACTATTAACATGTCCTTATTCGGCAAAGCTGTTGATGATGCCCTAGAGAATGCCAATAAAGAGCATGAAACTCTTACGTTGGGCCAAATTGTTAACAAATCTTACGTATAACTGGGTCTTTTACCTGATGCTCCTTTTGAAGCCAAGGGTATCCAAGAACATTGCAATCTAATTTCAGCCAAGGTACTACTTCCTCCCCTTGGTGCTCATTTCAAACCCCAACAACTCCCTTTCAGTCCTCCCTTTTGAAAGGGGCTTTAAACATGGAAATGGTTGGAGTAGAGGTACATCAGCTAGAGGCTCCACAACCCCGTCCAAGCAATGACCCATCTGTTCAGGTTCACTCCCATGTTTCCCCAGAAGTCGCATTTCTCATTCACCCACGCATGGGAGGGGATCACAACAGACCAGTGGGGGCTGTCAACCGTGTTCAGGGGCTATTCCATAGAATTTCTCGAAAGATCATGCCACCATCTTTATCCAGAGGGATGTCACAGGAGCACTACAGTCTCTCTCTAGAGAGAGGAGCGATGGAGCGTGTTGCGCTACATGAGGTAAACCAGAGTATTTATTCAGCAATGATTTGTTTATATAGCACTATACTTAGAATATGTTTAAATACATTAAACATCCAAACCAAAGTTGGTACTTGGCTATCGTAGCCCGCTACGACAGGGAATTGTGGTACAAAATCGCCCCCCTGCTGGACTTCTTACCAGACGACAAGAGGGCGGAGGCCCTAGAGATCTTGCAGGAAGGAGAAGTGGCATCGGACCACGCCATTACAATAGCGACGGACATCGCTGACACGTGTGCCTTAGACGGCGTGGATGGCTCAAGGCAACTGACTTCCGTCAGGACGTGCAGACCGGAGTCTTGGACATGCCGTTCGACCGGAGCAACCTGTTTGGGAAAACAGTGGACGATTCCCTACAAGCCATCAAGACGGAGACGGCCCAGGCTCTTGGTGTTCTCCAGCAACTACGGCCACCCTTTCGGAGCGGCGGAGGCAAGCAGGGTGCCTCCAAAGGTTCCGGCGGCGGATTTTCCACCTATCGTCAAGTGGCCCGTTCGTCGTCACAGGAAGCCTACAGGGGACGAGGCAAGTCGGGCGGACCCTGCCGTCGTCGCCAAGGAGGACAAGGCGGCAAAGCCTCGTCGAAGCAGGAGTGAACCGGCTGTGGGGTCGGGCACCCACCGAAGCACCCCCGTGGGAGGCCGGCTGGCGAGCTTCGTCAGCGTGTGGGAGTCCATCTCCACCGACAGTTGGGTGCTGGACGCCCTGGCCCAGGGTCACACGCTCGAGTTTCTAAAGAAGTGCCCGCGCGTCCCCCCCGTGGCCAGGAAGTAACATCACGTCCCTCAACTTCTCTTGGAGGTAAAGGCGATGCTCAAGAAAGGCACCATCGAGCTCGTCCCAAAGATGCTTCGGGGCTCCGGAGTTTACTCAAGATACTTCCTCGTGAAGAAGAAGACTGGAGGATGGCGTCCCATCCTGGATCTACGACGACTGAACAAATTCATCAAGGCACAGAAGTTCCGGATGGTCACCCTCCAGCACGTCCTGGGTCAGCTGGAGGAGGGCGATTTCCTGTCGTCGTTGGATTTGGAGGATGCCTACTTCTATATCCCCATCCTAAGGGACTCCGAAGGTTTCTCAGATTCGTGGTCCAAGGGCGTCACACTACCAGTTCAGAGCCCTTCCCTTCGGATTGAGGTCGGCACCCAGGGTGTTCACCAAGTGCCTCGCACCGGTGGCGGCGCGGCTGCGCCTGGAGGGGATACACGTCTACCCCTACCTGGACGACTGGCTCATCCGAGCAAAGACAAAGGAGCTCGCCGCGGAGCACACCGCGAGGACCGTCCAACTACTCACAGACCTGGGATTCTACATCAACTACGCCAAGTCCCACCTGGTGCCCGCTCAAGACGCACTGTTTCTGGGAGCGAAGCTCGACACAGTGGCGCTTCTGGCCTCTCCGTCGGAGGAAAGGACGAGGGCCATCTTGAGCAAGGTACAGCGGATGCTGGTTGCGGACGCGGCCAGGGTGAGGTCCATCAAGTCCCTCCTCGGAATGATGTCGTCTTGCATTTATCTCATCCGCCTGTGCAGGCTTCGGATGCGCCCGTTACAGGAGTTCCTGGACGCTCGCTGGATCCAGATGACAGGCAGCTTCGAGGACAGGATCACACTCGACGAGAGCTTCCGACGAGAGATCTGGTGGTGGGGCACCCGCGCGCATCTGACGGCGGGCATGGACTTCCAGGCCACCAGAAGACAGTGACCACGGAAGGGTGGGGAGCGCACACCGAAAATCTGCACGCGAGGGGCCTTTGGCTGCCGACAGAGAAGTACCTCCATATCAATGTCCTGGAACTCCGTGCAGTGTTTTGGGCCCTCAGGTCCTTTCTTCCGTCCCTCAAGGGCAAGGTGGTGAGGATCTTCACCGACAACACCACCACCATGTTCTACATCAGGAAGCAGGGCGGTACCAGATCCCCAGCCCTGTCCAAGGAGGCTCAGGATCTGTGGCATTGGGCTGTCGCCCAAGGGATGTTTCTGGTGCCGTTTCATCTGGCAGGGATAAAAAACACCATCGCCGACTCGCTCAGCAGAGAGCTGCGCTCGTGCCACGAGTGGGAACTACGACAGGATCTAGTGGACCGCCTCTTCCGACGGTGGGGCACACCGCAGATCGATCTGTTCGCGACGGCGACGAACTCCAAGTGCCAGAAGTTCGCCAGCAGGTTTCCCCAGCCGAGGAGCATGGGCAATGCTTTCTCGTTCCCCTGGGAGGGCCTGTTCCTATGTGCGTTCCCTCCATTGCCGCTGCTGATCCGGCTCATCAACCAGCTCAAGAGGTCACGGTGCAGGATGATCCTCGTCGCACCTGCGTGGCTGAGGCAGATATGGTTCCCGGACCTTCTGGACTTGTCAGCGTCCCCGTCAATCAAGCTGCCAGTGGACGCGGATCTTCTCTCCAGGGAAGGAGGCGCCATCCTCCATCACAACCCGAAGTCGCTGAACTTGCAGGCCTGGCTCCTGCAGAGTTAGTTTGGAGGTTACGACATACCGGCCGACTGCAGAGAGGTTCTTGCAAAGGCCAGGGGGTCCTCAACTCTTAAATGCTACGGACACAAATGGAAGAGGTTCTCTGTCTGGTGCCACGCACAGAAGATTAACCCTCTACGGATTACGGCTCCTCAAGTACTGCCGTACCTGCTGATGCTGGCCAAGGCTGGACTGGCGCACGCTTCCATCAAGATTCATCTTGCTGCGATCTCCCGATACACCAGAACCACGGAACGGACGTCTTTGTGGTCTCATCGTCTGGTGAAAGAATTCATGAAGGGACTGTTCAGATTGTTCCCGCCGGTGAAGGCCCCAGCCTTGGCGTGGGAGCTCAACGTGGTGTTGACCAAGCTCATGGGACCTCCGTTGGAACCTTTGCACTCAGCTCCGTTGAAGTTTTTGTCATGGAAAACAGCGTTTCTTGTGGCCATCACCTCTGCACGATGGGCGGGAGAGATCCAGGCCCTTTCCTGCAAGCCCCCGTACTTGACTTTTCACAACACGAGGGTAGTGCTCAGGACGCACCCCTCCTTCATGCCCAAGGTGCCGTCGGACTTCCACCTCAACGAACCCTTGGTGTTGCCTGTTTTCTTCCTGTCGCCTTCGTCGCCGGCTGAAAGGACTTTGCACTCGCTGTGTCCGTCTTATGTGCCCTGAGTGTCCATGGTTGCGCTATATAAATATAATAAAGTAAAATGGATGTGAAATGGGACAACACAGTCCGACATTAGAGCAATAACTCAAATATATCAAGTTATGTGCGGGTTAGGGAGGATTAAGGGAAGGGAAGACGCTCTGGTACATTCGAGGTATTAACTGTTCCACACTGCACTGGTACTGCACACTGAAGGAGTAGTAGTGATAATGCATCTGGACAAAGTGGGCCTACTACGGGCCACACCAGTGCCCATTGTTCTGACACCCACCAGTTAAGTCACTTTAAAAGGAGAGCAAAACCCTGGACATGTCCTGCCCTTTGAATAATGGAAGGGACGCAGGCCAGGGCTCCTAGAGGGGCAGAACCAACTGTTAATTTCATTGGTTTCCTGATTAAAATAACCTTTAACCAAATGGAGAAAAGAAATGCGTGGAACACAAACTGGTAATCGTTTGTGCTCATCTAGAACATTCACTTTATACCAGGGGAACTACCACCTTCGGCTCTTCAGGTTTTTTGGACTGATACACCCATGAATGCAGGTGTCCTGTGTATGTTTTTCAAAAATCAAATTTAGGTGTTCTTGTGTATGTTAGCCAAAAATCACATTAGTTCTGTTCTCACCTTGCAGAGTTTTCTTGTCTGTGAATCAAAAATTCAACGTACTCCCTTCCCCTCTGTATTTGTTTTGTCCATCGCAATAACACCCACACCCCCAAGCCCCTTAGCCCTCACTGTCTTTTACCGGTCTTTTTTTGTGTACTTTCCTGTGTGTTTGCGCCCTTCTGTCAACTTCCTCCCCTGTGCCTCAGCTGTTCGCCTTCCTCCTCACTGGGTCCCTTGCCATTTGCACCTACGGCCGCCCTGTCTTCCTTGCCTGCTAGGCCTTCCTTGGCTACCTTGCCTCCGCCTGGTCACACCGCCTCTCTTACTATAACTCCTATGCCATCTTCTACTATCCTGGATCCCTTGCCCACACTCTCTACACTGACATCCTTGTCATCGTCTCCCATCCTGGTGCCCTTGCCACCCAATAACGACGCATCTGGTGCACCCTTGCCCCCATGCGGCCCCTCCTTCACCTGCTCCATTGCCATCTACCACTGTCCTGGCTCCCTTGCCTGCACTCCCTTCGCCCCTCTGCATTCTCTTGCCTCAATCTCTGAGGCACCCGTGCCACTTACGGGGAGCACCTCTGTCCACGCACACCCCCTCCCATTGAAAGTCTTTAAAAAAAGAAATGGCAATCTGCTCCAAGTTTTCAGGCTAAACTCTCGCTCCACAGGCAAACACTACTCAGACATCTGCCACCTCCTTGATCACTTGGACCTTGATGTTCGTGCTCTCCCTGAGACATAGTTTAAGGACAGCTCTGTGTCACGTTTTGGCACACGTCAACCTGAAGACTAGAATATCCTCTCTGAGCCCAGGCCTAATAGGCCAGGAGGAGGGTTGCCCTGATCTTTCCGGAGTACCTAGCATATTCTTTCCTTTCCTCCTCTTCCACAATCCTCCTTGTCCGAACATCCATCTTTTCGCTCTCTTTCTCCCTCTTGTCCGACACACATTGTTGGCCAAACCTTGGATGCCTTCATCTCCACTACCTCACCCTCCTGGACTGATCACTCTCTTCTCACTTGACAAGTCGGTCTTTGAAAGCCTCTTCCAAACAGGTGGCCCCCTGCCCCTCCAAAACCATCAAGGACAACATTGACTCTGTCTTGGCAGACCTCTGCAACCTCTCCTTTGCCACTGGAGTTATTCCCCCACCTCTCTCAAGCATTCTCTTATGCACCCTCTGCTCAAAAGACCCTCTGCCGACCCTTCTATTCTGGCAAACTATCGCCCGATCCCTCACTCCTTTCCTGGGCAAACTCTTGGAGAAGTTGTCTCAGCTTACCCTCCACACTGAATCTGTTGGTTGTCTCCATGCCCATCGGTCTGACTTTAGAACACCCGGAGGCATGGAAACTGCTCTTCTGAACACCTGTGAAGACCTGCTCTCAAACATTGACTCTTAACTCTCCCTCTGTCCTTCTTCTTTTGACCTCTTCTCTTGATACGGTAAACCACAACATCCTGATCTCCCATCTCCATGATACCCTGGGCATCACAGATCAGGCCCTGGCGTGGCTATCGTCCTTTCTCTCTGACCATCCTTCCCAGGTGTAACTTGGGTCCTTTCTCTGCAATATCCATCTCCCTACTTGTGGTGTCCCCCAGGGATCTAATCTATCCCCCTGGTTTTTCATAGTCTAAATGGCTCCTTTGGCCCACATGATCTCTGCCTTCACCTCCAACTTTCAGCGTTATGTGGATGACACACACCTCTTTCAGGCTGCCCTTGGCCTCTTCCTCCTTGCTCATTCCTTAGTGCCTGCAATTCAGTCCTGGTGTGCTGCCAACGATCTCTGCCTTAATGCCAGTAAGAAGGAGATCGTCCTCATTGGGAGCCCCGCTCCTGCTTTCCCATGTGCACTCTGGTCCGCCTTCCCTTGGTCCTGCGCCCTCACCCACCAGTGAGGCAAACCATCTTGGGGTCATCTTCGACGCCACTCTCTCCTTCTCTTCTCACATCTCTGACATCTCCAGAAAGTCTCACTACCAGCTGCACCTCCTCAGAGGTATTTTACTGTTTCTCGCTCGATTATCCTCCACCCCCCCACCCCCCCCAAGCTCACTGTGTCCAGAGCTCTGGTTCGCTCCAGACGGGACTACTGCAACAGTTTTTCTCAATCTTCCTACTTCTAGTCGCCGTCCTCATCAACTTATCCAGAACAGAACTGCAAGACTTATCCTCAGCCTCAAGCCCAGGGACTGCATCTCTCCAGCGCGGATATCCCTCCACTGGCTCCCCATGGCTGCAAGGATCAAGTTCAAGACCCTCTGCATAGTCCACAAGGCTTTCTGGGGCTGGGGGCCAAGGCCCACACTATCTACAACGTTCTCTTCCTAAATACTCTCCTTCTAGAGTGTTCCACTCAGCTGCATCCAACTCTCTGTGAGCTGCTTCTCCAAACAGAGATTTGGGGGTAGATTTTTATCCTATGCAGGTGCCTCCCTCTGCTGCTCTCTGTACTGAGCCGGACCTCCTCAAGACCGTCCTCTTCTCGTCCTCTTTCTCCTTCCACCCTGCTAACCTCCTTTCTCTTCTCTATTGCTTCCCTCCTCCTGAACTTGCACAGTTTCACTGACTGGTCGCCTGGTGCACCTCCCACAGCCTCTCAGGTCCCAAACTCCCCCGCCAGTCCTGCATTTGCCTACAGGCCTCTGCACTCTGCTTGACACTACTGCACTCGGAATTTGTTCCATGAGAGGGGCAACCTCTTTGCATTTTTAACCTGGCCCAAGCGGGACTGTGTGCACTTGTTGTCTTAAACCCCCACCCCCCTTCCTGTCTGCGCACTTGCATGACCTTGAATGTACTAGGCCTAGCAGAATGTTGTCCTGTCCTCCCTCTGTCTCCCTTCCCTAGCTGGGTTGCACCTGAAACGCTTGTGCATAGGCGCATTAGTGATGACCAACCATTCTGAACTGTCAGCAGTCTTAGAACATTAGTATCTGACAAGTCGTTAGGCATAGTATGGTAATTCATAGAACAGTAATTTATGGATTGTATGCACTTTTCCTTCTCTTCACCCCTGCCCCCCCCCCACTGCCCCCCCTCAGTCCCTCCTGTCTTGCACTATTAGAAATTCCTCAGGCCTAGTATGCAATTTTTTTTGATAGATCATTAGGAAACTGCAAGGCCTAAAGATGACGACTGTATTCCCTTGTTCCCTTCCACCTTTGAAGCGCGTTGAAGCATTTCACTTTTGTATAAGCGCTTTACAAACAATTACAGCACTCTCTGACAATGCTGACTGGGTTCATGGGAGTTGTAGTCCAAAGCATCAGGCGAGCCACAGGTTCCAGACCCTGCTTTATACGTTCGATACACCGCTATTGTCAGTAGTTGGGAGAGAAGTTGCAGGTGGAAATTCCAGGCTTTGCTTTTCTTAAAGATGGGGAATTATAGCACTAGTTGTTTAGAACACAGACAGCTGTTGGAGACAGAATAGATTTGTGTCTGCCTTCTAACTAGACACAAAGTAATCGTCTGCGTTGAGCACTGCAGGAAGAAGGCGTGCTGTTTTCAGAGTGCTTACAGATGTAAGTACATTCAATCGTGACCTCATAGAGATTCCGCTAACATAGAAAGAAGGACATGATGGAAATTACAAGGCACTTCTTTTCTGATGGCACTTATGGAAAGGTATTCAAATATGTTTTGCATTTTTTACAGAGACAATGTTGTTCCTGATCGCTGTTAGTTTTGGCTTGCCTTTGTGTTCTTGGGTTTCCTCTTGTTCTGTGATGACCAGAAATAAGCCAATTGTAGGACACCCATCTAGTATTTATACAACACATGCATCTGTTATTAACAAGGGCCACAATGCTGTACAACCATGTCATAAGTAAGAGTATATTTTCTGTATGCCGCACACTGTGAAACCAATCGCTCGTCGGAACAGGAGCTTTTCTGCTTGTGAAAGATGACTGTTCTTTATAAAAAAAAGCTACTTTAGAAACTAAAACCTGTGCTCCTGTTATGTCTCTGCTATTGGCATTCTTTCTCTACATAGATGCCTTTGTGCCTTCCTGCCAAAACCTTGGGTTATCAAATCCAGCACAAGTCTCCCACACTTAAACCTAACTGCAGCCGTGGGCGGAGCCTAATTGCAGCCGTGGGCAAAGCCTGCAATGATACCTAAGAGAATTCAAGACAAACATACTTGCCTTCAGTACTTAAGGGATTAAATTGGATTCCCCCCAATATCGTATCAAGTGCAGGGACTTCCATTTGGCCCCTGTGGCATAGCACAGACCCTTCTGGTGCCATGATGTTCACTCTACTTACAGTGAATACTTAACGTTGCAACCTGCTACCATGTCCCTGAACACACAAAAGCGAATGGAAGACACATTTATCACCACGAAGACGATTTAACTTACAAATGGCGTGTGTATTTTCCCACAATTCTAGAATTACTTTTGTGTTAAGTTAGGGTATATCACACATCTTGTAGAATGCATGTCTATCGCAGGTTGGCCCACATACTACCTTTT
This sequence comes from Ambystoma mexicanum, assembly GCF_040938575.1. Taxonomy (NCBI): domain Eukaryota; kingdom Metazoa; phylum Chordata; class Amphibia; order Caudata; family Ambystomatidae; genus Ambystoma; species Ambystoma mexicanum. Next base: position 1,403,608,183 of record NC_090934.1, on the reverse strand, counting down.
TGATCTTGCCCTGTTCACACGTTTGGGGAAATGTCATGCCTCTGCTTGCCGAAGCATGGTCCCGAGTGCCTAGCAGTGGTGGACTGGCCTTCATTGACCACTGAAGATTTCCCGATTGCCCTCTGTTGTGGGTAGCCTAGATTTCTCCTGCTCTTACCCCCTACAGTGCTCACATCCCCTTCGATCTCTCCTCACCCCTCACATCCCTTTGAAGAAAATTATTTGTAAACAAGCATGTTATTCCTCACTCTTGGATTTTTGTTATGGTAAACTACAGTTAAAACATTATGTAGGGTTACATTTTCAAATAATTCAATGCTCGTTTTATTTTGCAAATTTCTTTGGGTAGAGATCCCCTCCCCTCTTACTCCCTCCACCCCCCAAAACACTACTTAGTGGGTGTGTAGTCTCTTTAAGAGGTGTGCATTTCACAATATTATAATTACAAACAGGACTGCAAAGACTTTGCCTATCTCTTAGACAGTGAAAATATATGAAATAGCTGATCTGACAATTGAAAGCAGATTACCCTACTGGATTCATCTAGTCATCCATTTAGCTCCCTCCTTCCTAAGGAGCTTCAATCGTGCATGAATCCGAATAACATGTTGAAGTTTAGGATTGCTTTCTGGTATGAATACTATAACACATTTTTCTTTTTTAATATGATTAAATGAGGCTCTTAGTAGGAAAGGGAATTCTCTAGATTTCACAGCAGCATATGCTTGTGTAGATCACCGACTATTCTAGTTTATACTCTTTATAAGGGTGACCAGAAACTCTGAGGCTTTAAATTTGTATGTATTCAGTCAACAAAATTCAGGTAAGATAAGCGATCCGGCAAGACTGCTCATTTTGAATCTACTCTTAAAGGCTTAAAGCCGGGATGTGGGCTGGCTCCCTGTTTGTTTAATTTCTAACTTTCAGGCATAGAAATAAATATCCCTAATATTTTCCAGTAAAATTAGGCCTGTTCGGATATCTTTGGCTTGGTTATGCCAGTTATCTCTTAATCAAGAATATGGATAAAGCGTCAGATGGAGGGCGTTTAAAAAATTCACAACTGTCAGTGGGTGCAACTAAAACCTTTTTATTTTACAATTTACAAAGCATGCAAGTAAAAGCAGAATGTATTTTGTGAACTAAATAGTAGCCTACTCGTTTAAAAAGAGCAAGTGTCTTATCCGTCCTTTCACGTTAATAACTCTTGGTCATAAAATATTTTTTATGAAGATAAATAGAACAAAAAGATACCATTTTGTTTTTACAACTAAAGCGATTCCATTGCTACATAGAGGGTTTCTATTTCCCCATTAATAACTTTATATTTGCAAAAATAATTGGCTCAATTATTTTATGGTATTGAATCCAACTTCTTGTATCACAATGCAGACTTAATTGCTGGGAAATGTTTACGGAAGTTAACCAATTCAGGTGATACGATCAGATCTGGGTTTTATGTCCCTATGAAGGCCTCAATGTTGAAAAGTTCCACATTTTTAAAACTAATCTTTAAAATCTGTCATCAGCCCTTAAAGTCCTTTGTCTCAATTTCTTTATATATTTATGCAAAATTGTAATGCCTTTATTGTACAATGTGATTGGAATCATCAAAAGGGTGCTGTTTATATTTGTACAGTCTTATTCTGACTGGTTAAAAAAAATCAGCAAAACTTGTCATGCACAGTAACTATGCTGGAATATGTGATTTCAAAAGTATCAAAGAGATTTCTGAGTAGCACTATTGTGAGACACTGTTATTTTCGCCTTAATTTATGGACTACCAAAGAAAGATTAGGAGCAAGGGAGGATCTACCATGACCATTTAGATTTTGTCATTTTTGTAAAGATGACTGTAAAGTTGAGATGCTAAAACATATTCAATAATTCAATTGTTTGGATGCTTTGTTTATATGTTGAAACTTTGAAGACTATTGAATTCTGGAATAATGTTGAATGGGGAAACACATTTAGCTGCTTTTAGTTTTGTGTACACTTTGTACTGTTTTTACATAGTTGAAAATACCGGTTTCTCTTTTTTAGTATTTTATACTTTTTTCCTATTTTGAATTTTTGTTAGGTTTGCGATCTTAAATCTATGAACACAATGCAATAAAATAACCTCTGCCCACAATGTACCCTCCCCCCGCCTGAAGTATTACCCCTTCTAAGAGGTTGTTTCAGAGGTGCCCTCTGCTTTGAGGTATTGTCCCACTTGATGCTTATCCCTTCTTGGGCTTTTCAAATCCCTCCTGTTAGTTGCCAGTCCCTAAAGCGCGTGTATACAATCCAGTTTGCCTGCAGCAAAGCAGCTGTGGCTTGTAATTGCATGCTTAGAAAAACAAGTTTGTTAAAGGGATAGTGCGCTCAAGTTTTATTTTCTTAAAAGATGGGCAATAATAAAAATATATTAAACATCTTTTTAAAGAAAGTTCCTGTGTAAAATATTGCACAAATAATGTTTAAACCCCTATAATTTCAAGCACTAGGAGGCATCCATTTTGGGAAACAGATGAGCCTCCTGTGCTTGTTAATTTCTGCCCTCGCGGCACTATGAAGCAAAAGCCACCTGCTGGTAGATTTTATTACGGCGAGTTTTGCTACATTAGTGCTGGAGAGCAGAGAAGTGCTCTTATAAATACAATGTTGTTGCATTTGTGATTGCCATGGTTAGAAAACCATGGAAATCATAAATACAAAAGTTGTATTTAGAAAATTGCAGAGCCCGGGAGACTCAAAGCGAAAGTACCGGCTTTTATAAATACAACTTTGTTGTATTTATAAATGCTGTGCTTTTCTTTGTTTCCTGGGCTCCCACAAATGGGGGAAGCCCGGGAAACTTGGAAAGAAAACCACGGCAATCATAAATACAACCTGGTTGTATTTATAATTGCCATGGTTTTCATAAAAAAAAGAAAATAAACACTTACCACAGCAGCCTTCCTGCCAGCCTGCATTCTCGCTCTCCGGCACTATTGAAGCAAAAGCTGCTGTAATAAAAGCTACCAGCATGTGGCTTTTGCTTCATTAGTGCCGCAAGATTAACACAAGGACAGGAGGCTCATCCATTTCACAAAATTGATGCCTCCTAGTGCTTGAAATAAAAGGGGTTTAAACATTATTTGTGCACAATATTACGTAGGAACTTTCTTTAAAGATGTTTAATATGTTATTTATTATTGCCCATCTTTTAAGACAATAACATTTTTGAGCGCACTATCCCTTTAATGTTGACACCATTATTTATTTGTTTTATAACATAAGGTTTATTAGCATTAAAGGGGATGTTTACTGACCGTTTGTCATTAACATGCATTGTGGACCTTAACTTGTAGTTGCTAATAATTGTGTATGGAATGTATTGTTTTAAAAACTATTCTTTTATTGTACGAAAATGTATTTTGCTTTTGTAAGAAGCTTATTGCTATAGAAATAAATTGGCATGCAGCAGTGTATGGCAGCTTCTTGACCATGAGCGTGGATCTGCTACCATTGGGTACCTGGTGGCACCATTTGTTTGCACTGTTGTTGCATGTTAGGTGGTCACCCTAACGTGTTTTCCTCTTCCTCCCTCTTGCCTCAGATGTCTGGTGACGATCGCAGTGACAAGGAAGAAGATGACTTGTCCGAGGATGGCGAAGAGCAGTGCATGCAGAATGGGGCTCGAGCTGGAAAACACCGGGTCCTCAATGGCCAGCCTGACCACTAACTCCATGGGGGGGTTGGGGCCCCCTCCTGCCGAGTCTCACGCACCCTGTGCTCTGGGCCAGCATTTGCAGGCTGGACTCTACACCCCCCGGCTGGCCTGAGGCGCTGGTCACATGCTCTTACTGGACCTGGAGAGAAGCCAAGTTTTAAAAAAGTTCAGCTGACTAGACCAAATGTGTTTACTGCCCCCCCCCACCCCCCCCATCCCCTCATTCCCACAAGCTTCTAAACCACTGCATACTGGTGTGTGAAATACATATATGTATGTATGTATGTATGTATCTCTATATCGCTAAAGAAACCAATAGAAATTATCCCAGTGGCACGATTTAAGTTATGTGGGAGTTACAGGCCCATGATTTAGGAGTGAGAGTTGAAGGCACAGGCCGGAATCTCCTCTTCCTCAGTCCTGCCTCGTTGAGCCTACAGTGAGTCCGCTCTGTGAAGTGAAGGATGTTGTGTGCTACGGTCTGGCTATGTGCTTGCACCAGCAGCGGTGTCTTGCCTTAGAACCTTGCACCAGTGGAAGATGGCGGCCATCTTTGATCCATGGAGGACACAAGCCACACCTTTTGATCTGGGAAGTGTTCATTAACCCCACAAACATTTTGACTTTGCACCACCAAAGATTAAGCGTCATCGGCGCTAGTGCCTTACGTTTGTTTAAAAAAAAAAGAACATTTTGAAATGTCATGTTTTTTTTTTCTTTTTAATTTTTACTTTTTCTGCCACTGTAAGAGAATGGCTTTTCTTTTCCCTTTTTGTTTTAAATCGGTTATGGATTATCAGTTTATTAGGGCCGCAGCCGCTCATGTTTTAGGGCAGACCGCAGTCATGTTGGATGCCTGTGAACAAGCCACTTTCTTTGTGCCACACCTGAGAGATGAACAGGAAAATGCACTAACTTTATTCCACTGGGCCTACTCGTTGCATACTGAATTGTTATAATAAAATCTGTATTTTTCCTGCTGCGTGGAGAAGGGTGTGAGCACGAGGAAAGGTACGGAACACTGATGTCCAGAAGAATTGGAAGCATTCAAGCAACTGTCCCCTTTGGCTAATGGTGTGTGTGCACTGGTAATGCATCAACGTGGGGGGGTATGGCACACTCCCTCAGACCAAGCAAGACATGTTACTTTCTTAAGCTGTTTAAAGGTTGGACCAGCCCCACTTTGGCCCCTTTTAGGGCAAATTGATATGACGAATATGTGCATCGGAGGGCAGTTTAGTATAACTTTGTTTAGCAAAGAAGGTGTTGATTTTCATACAAGGCCACAATGGTGGATTTGTCCCACGCCACCCATTCTGAGTAGCGTGAATGTGATGTTGCACTGCATGTGATGTGTGTCTGTGTACTCCTTTACATGAGATATATATGGTCAGAAATACACGCCTGAAAGAATCAACCCCATTGTGTTGTTCTTTTGATCTTGGGTGCAAATGTGTGCAGTTTGTGTCTTCAAGGGCGTCATTGATTGGGTAAGCCTGCGAGCACCTCTACTAATCCAGGACACAAACCGTTTGCAAGGCGAAGGCACTTTCTTGGTTTTTGTCAGAATCATTTTAAGTATACTTTTAGATGTTCGCACTGAACTGTTATTTCCACGAGTTGATACACTTTTCTACAGACACCCCACTATCCACACCCCTGCCGAACCATCTTTTTACTTGGCCGCATCTTGAAAATGTTGTACTTGAACAAAGCCGGGAAGAGTCTCCAGTTGGTATTTTCTTCAAGGAGTACTCTATTGTAATTATGTTAAGGATATTTGTCGACACAAGCCTAGCCCGGAAGCTACAAGGTCCAACATAGGAGGACTGCTGGCCATGGCAGGGTGGGGGGGGGGTGTAGGAAGAGCCAGGTTGTCCATGTACGGGCTGGGTGTGGGTTGTTTGAAATCAGAGCGGTCTTCTCTTTTCTGAAGGACAGTAGTGTTGGGGGCATATCTAATGCTGTTGCAAAATTGATGTAGCTCTGTATCGTCCCTTTGCCCGAGGTCTTAAAATCTGAAGCAGGCATCTACCAAGAAGAGCCCGCTGGTGGAGGTGGCACTCAAGACAACTGCAGGCCTTGTGCTGGAAGTCTCTCTCGCAGGCAGCCCCAAGCTGTAGCATCGGGGGCACCCTAGATTGCTCACTGGTGCCTTTGGAAGCAATTCCAGGGTGGCTTTCTTCTGCCATGTATTGACCCATTCAGGAAAGCCAAGAAGACACGTTACATGTAAATTGGTGGATCCGGTGTTCTCCTGCAGGATTTTGCTTTACTGCCGGGAATGTTCTTACATGTCTAACCCAATTTTAAAAAGCTATTCTGGAATATGTGTATTTATATAAACACCCTCAGCCACCACTAGTGATGCAATTGATTATGTGATAAAGTGCCTTAATTGTTAAAACTATGCAATGAGCAGCAACCCATGTAATAAATCAATTTTATTCCTTTTGTGGGTGTAAGTAGTTCAATGGGTCTGAAGCAGGCATCATTCATGGGAGGTTTGTAGGAAGTCAGACTATTTAAAAGTTGTCATTTCTCAATTCGAAGCAGCCCCTTGTTAGTCCTTTGTAAGACATTTGTGTTCATTTTAAGTTCGATTTGTAGCATGGAAACCTCATTTGTTTCTTTTTTGGATAACAGCCATATACAAACTGATGTCTGACACAAGGAAAGCAAATCTACGGGCTCTGCCTAAGGTGCCACTTTTCATCTTGAGACCTTATCAGTCAGGAAACAATGGATTGAGGATCTAACAAAGGATGTGCCTTGTGTGCAGAAGTCTTTTACAAGATCCTAAACAAATCTGTACTTTGATAAAAAATAAATATGTTTACATCAATAGACTTCAGAACGACACAGACCCCTCCTCTCTGGTCATGAAAGCCAGCAAACAAATAAAGTAACCCAACAATTTATCTTTTGCTTGTTATTCTTAAGCTCATAACATTTTAGTAATGTATATATTTCTGATGCTTGTGGTTCTGCTTAGAATCGCATGTTGTGCATATAGTCTGACATCTAGTGGTAAACGCAGAGTATTGCATCTTATTTTCGAAGATTGAAAGGGACTTCAACATGGGCGTGACTGTAAAACTATCCCTAACGTGACGTGACGTTTAATGTACCCAAAATCCCCGGCGCGTCGAGGTCCCACCAGATTGTTTTTTTTTTTTCCACCAACCTAGTTGGTCGCTTATGTGGAGCTCATAAGAGTTTATATTGCTATATCTGTTCCCATGGCCTACGGTCTCGTCAACTTCGACATCCTTCTCAACGGCTGTATCGTGGGTTTCCTGCTGCCGCAATCTACAACTGCTCGGCACCTGTTGACCGTGTGGCCTTCGCCCTTAGCTCGCCTTTACAGTAGGCAGAGTGGGGCCCTGTTTTTTCTTCTCTGAGAATGCATTTCCTCAAACCTCTTTCTCTATTCGGGTCTGGCTTCCGCCATCCTCTGCTGAGGAGAGGACTCCTTTCAAATTCTGCCCATCTTGTAATGGCAAATTTTCCTGGAAAGACACCCATCGCCAATGCAGTAAGTGTCTTCCTCGTGACCACAACGAACGCTCGTGTAAGGCCTGTAAACTTTTTCGCCCTGTAAACTTTTTCAGCCTAAGATGCTGAAAGACAGGTGGACGGCCTACGCTATTCAGGCCGAAAAACTTTCCGCTTCGGATGAGGAATCCGTCGGCAGCCATGACTCTGATTCGAAAGTAATTGACCTTTCTGCCTAGCCCACACGCTCCCATCTGCTCGTCCTTGACCCAATCGGCAGGCCTTCGGCACTGTTATGGGGAAGTCACACCTCGGCGACAATGGCACCCACACACCACGTGTACTTAAGCACACCCACAGGGTCGTCAAAGAAGTCCACAAAACCTGTAGGGCTGCCAAAAAAGGTCGACGGTACCTGCCGAACATCACACAGACTCCCTTCATCCGCAGCATGCAAATGGGCATGAAATTGCTTCCAGAAAGCGTGGTTCTCATAAAAAGTCCACTAGCGTTGACCTGCTGTCCAGGCGCTCGAACACCGAAGGACTCGGTGGTGTCGCCGGCAGTGCCCACAGTTGCGCTGAAACCCTCTACACTGTCAATACAGCTTCGGAAGCTTCGCAAGAAACATTTGGTTACCATTTCCGCAGCCAGGGACTCTAAAGAGACACCCTTTCCTGGAGAGGACTATTCTGAGCCCCCCTCCCCCCCCCCCCCCCGAGCCTCTTTCTGAGGCTTTATGTAAGGGTTCACCTCCTTCTAGGCAGCCCTTCCCACCTCGTGACCCTTGAGCTGCATCAGAAGGGACTAGGGAGAGGTTTGAACAATGTATGGCTGAGTTTGACTTTTCATACCAGTATGACCGAGCCTTGAAGAGACCTAGGAAAGTGGACTCGACTCTAAATTTCAGAAACCTATCTTCCCCCGATACCTAGTTTCCCCCTCTTTGGGGAAGACCCTGATGACTCAACCTTTACGACCATGACCCAGTCTATCAAGACCCAGACTGCAATCAGGCGGAGGACCAGAGTTCTTGGCACACACCGCCACATATCACTGACCCAGCCGTCAACTGCCTGGATCCCCCTACTACGCCTCCGCAGAGAGATTTGTCGCCAGTGGACAACCAAATGTTCAACTCCCTCTTAAAAAGAGCGGCCACCATTTTAAAATTGCTACGCACGAACCCACCCCTTACTTGGACTTCGTGGAGGACATCCTCAAAGAAAAGACTTGCCAAAAAAAGACGCTGGGCTCCTTCTTTACTGTCCCCGTCCCTTACACAGGCAATTAATCCCTGTGTGGAAAAATTGTATCGCCCATCCCCCTCCTACCCCTATACATTAGGGGTCACCACACACCAGATTCCTTGGTTCGATGACCAATCGCAAAGGGCAGGGGTACCGCAGTCCTCAGCAGAATCCTCTCCTGAGGAGGACTGCAAAAAAACGTAATGCCCTTGGTAAGCGGGTCACCGCCTCTGCAGCCTACTCCGCAAGGTTTGCCAACAACACCACACTCCTTGCGAGCTACAGTGCTTTTCGGTGGGGCCTAGTACAGGATGGTCTTTAGGAAGTTCCAAAGCCTACCCGATCACAGCTGCCTAGCCTACCCAATCACGGCTGCTGTCGGTCGTGGCAGAAGGCAGACCAGAAAAACTCTCTGGACTCGGCTGAAACCGCTGGACGCTCTCTTGCCCAGGGAACCCTACTCAAGAGACATGCCTGGTTAAAGAACTCTGGGTTGAAACCCGAGACACAAGCCTCCTAATTAACAAGCCTGTGGAATTCAACCAATTTGGAAAGACGGCAAAAAAGGAGCACAAGACTTTAAAGTCACTTAGCCAGATTACGCTGACCATTTTCACCAGCGCCGTGGCCCTAATGCCCGCTGGCCTATTCTTAGCCAATCCTTCTCCCGCTCGCCCCAAGTCAATTTTGCTCAGGCGGTATCCTCTGGTCAGGGCTCCAATTTCCAGTACCAGCAAAGAGACTCTTGTAGGAGCAAGGGCAGAGGTAGACCTTCTACTCACAGTGGCTCCCCGGCTTCCACCTCCAAGTGGCTCGCTGGTACGGGTCCACTCCCACGCTTCCCCAGTCGGGGGTTGCCTCTTTTCATTTATCCACACCTGGGTGGGGATTACTTCAGATCAGTGGGTACTTAAGCCCATTGGCCATGAGTATTGTATTGAGTTTCTCCAATCACCTTGCTACCACCCACCAAGAAGCAGACGCCTGTTGCCAGAACACCTGCACATCCTGCTTGAAGAAGTTTGTGTCCTACTGGAAAAGGGTGCCATCAAAGTCATCCCCTCTTCTCCAGGTAAACAAAGGTATTTATTCAGTGTACTTCCTTGTGCCCAGAAGGATCTCACCATGCGCCCTTTTTTAGACCTGTGAACAAGTATGTCATACCTCAAAAGTTCAGGGTGACAACACTTCCAGAGGTAATCCCACTGCTGCAGTAGGTGGATTACATGGCCACATTAGACATAAAAGGTGCATACTGTCATACTTCAGTGTTGCCAGTGCACAGAGAGTACCTCAGGTTCATGGTGGTGGACACCCAGCATCAGTTCAAGGTTCTCCCCTTCCGCATTGCTTCAGCCCCAAGGGTGTTCACAAAAGTACTGGCGGCTCACCTGTGCAGGCTGTCCATTCCAGTCTATCTCTACCTCGACGACTGGCTCATAACAGGATTTGTACGGAACATGCCAGACGAATACCCAGAAGACGGTAGAGCTCATCTTCAACCTAGGATTCTCCATCAACGAAAGGAAATCCAGTCTAACCCTCCACCCCCAGGCAGGTCAAACAGTTTCTGGGGGCTGTAATTCAGACAGAAGACCGGTTTCTCTTCCCCTCCGACAGGGTCTGAAATATGCTGTTCCAAATCCCTCACTATGTAGCCAGTCACCAGGTGACTATGCAAAGCTGTGCGACTGATGGGGATGATGGTTTCCTGCGTCTTCCTAGTTTGTCATGCGTGTCTGCGCATGCGCCCCCATGCAAGAGTGGCTTTCGTGCCAATGGTGTCTGGCCAGTGGGACGATCTAGTGTATGACTCGGCAGCCCTTGTGCAGTCTCTGCAGTGCTGGTCAAGGGGGAATCCTTCACTAGCCCCGCAGTACAAGCCACTCTCACCACAGACGCATCTCTGTCGGGGTGGGGCTCACCTCCTTCAACAGACAGTGCACGACGTGTGGTCTCCAGCAGTAGCATCCAATCACATCAACCTGTTGGAACTGCTAGCAGTGTTCAAGCCCTAAAGGCTTTCCAGACACACCTCCAGGGGAATACAGTTCTAGTCCTCATGGACAGTACCATGGCCATGCACTACTTGAACAAACAAGGAGGCACTCAAACATCTGACAGACATACTCAGCAGAGACTTCCACCTACCTGTAAAGCATGAGTGGTGGGTACAAGAGGGCATTTCACTATTTCACTCAATGTCTTTGAAGAATGGGGCTTCCCAGAGATCGACTTAATCACCCCCCCCCACGACCCACCCCGCAATGCCCCTTCTCAACAGAATAGTGCACAAGATGCACCAGTAACCAGTCACGATGATTCTGGTGGTCCCGCCAGCTTTGATTAAACCATCTCATGGCAATGTCAGTCTCCCCTCCCAGGAAGCTGCCATGCCCGTACAACATGCTGTCTCAAAATCAGGGAGAGAAACTACATCCATGCCCCCAAAAGCTCAATTTAGCAGCCTGGCTCCAGAAGTCAGAGTTTGGGTACCTTCAGCTCCCTCCGAGATCCATGTACATACTGAAGAGAGGCACGGAAACGTACAACCAGACATTGCTACTCCAATAAGTGGAAGCGCTGTGTTACCTGGTGTAATACCAAGGGCATCAATCCTATTGATTGCTCCCCTAAAGATATTGTCCTGTACCGAGCTCACCTGTTAGATTCCGGACTGTTTATTTTTTCTTCAGTTCTCTAAAGGGCCACTTAGCTGCTCTTTTGGTGTACACCACGTCCCAGAGCAGGGTTTTGCGATGAAAGATTCCTGTGATTAAAGTCTTTATGGAGGGGGTAAAGAGACTTCATCACCCCTATCTCCAGCCCAGCTCCCGCATGGCACCTGAATGTGGTACTTACCAGACTAATGGTACCTCCCTTTGAACCATTGCACAAGGATAGCCTTAAGGCACTCGCCTACAAGATTGCCTTCCCAGTGGTGATCACCTCTATAAGGAGTGTTGGTGAACTGCAGGCCCTTTCAGTTAAGGACCCGTTTGTCATGATTCACAAAGACAAGGTGCTTTTGCGCCCACACCCACGCTTTGTGCCCACATTTATCTCAAAGTTCTATGTAAACTTGTCCATAGAACTACCCACCTTTCTCCAGAATCCCACTAGCGTGGCAGAAAGGAGCCTCCACACATTAGATGTGAGGAGAGTGGTAATTTACTATCTGGAAAAAACAAAGCCACTAACAAAGACAAACCAGTTCTTTGTATCAGTGGCAACTGGGGGACCCTGTCTCTAAGTCGGCTATTTCCAAGTGGATCGTAAACTGCATTGCACAGTGTTCTACTCCTGCCAAGAGAGATCTACCCTTCACACCTAGAGCTCACTCGACACTGGGCACAGGGGCTACCATAGCATTCCTTGCAATTGTTCCTCTAGATTCCATTTTCAAAGCAGCAACCTAGAGTTCTGTACACACCTTTACACAACACTACTGCCTAGATACACACTCTACGTCTGATTCTCAGGTGGGAGAAGTGGTGCGAAGACATCTCTATACTACTGTTCCTTCTCACATCCCACCACCATCTCTGGGTATTGCTCAGCGTGTGATTCTAAGCAGATCCACAAGTATCAGAAGACCTTGCTCACGGTAATTGTATTTCTGATGATTGTATCTGCTCAGATTCACATGCGTCCACCCGTCCTCCCCTCTTGGAGTAGAAGGAACATGGACGTCTTACACCATCTCTCTTCTGTACTCTCGCACGCAGACGATAAGGCTCCCTCACGGCAGAATAAACAACTGGTGGGACCTAGACGCGGGAGGAATTTTTATTACACTACATGTCATGTTAGGGATAGTGATACAGACACCCTCATGTCAACAACCCTTTTGATCTTTGAAAAGAAACACGATAATCTGCGATTACCACTAGATGTCAGACTATATGCACAGCATGTGAATCTAAGCAGATAAAATCAGAAATATGATTACGTATGTCATTTGAGGCTTGTGGATCTGCAAAGATCACATGCTATGCACAGGCCAACATGTAGTGTTATTTGCAGAGTATTACATGATTTATTTCGAAAAGGGATGTCAAGTGGGTGTGACTGAATCACTATCCCTAACATGACCTGTAGTGTACCCAAAATCCCTCGTGCGTTGAGGTCCCACCGTTTATTTTTTTCTGCCGCCGTGGTTGGTTGCTGGTTGACTTGAGGGATATATAAAGTGCTTGAAACTGACTGAACCGTATAATGGCGCAGATGAAATTCACAAAGACAAATTACCAGAATTGTATAGATACCCAGCAACCTGTCTTAAAGGCCAAACAGTTCCCGACAGTCCTGAAGAAAGCTGTTCCTTTATTTAAACAAATGTTTTAGGGCCTTGCAGAACTTGAAGAGCGAATCAAGGGTCCCAGTTTCCCTAAGTATACTATTCCAGAGTCTAGGGCCAAACACTGCAACTACCCCTGTATCAAGAGGGGATAGAAGATTTGCTGAGTTCTTTCTGGCTAACTCCTTTCTATCCTTCCATCAACCGCCGATTGCCCACTGCATTACCAACTGCTTCAGCGGCCTTCGATGGACGGTTCCATAGTTGACGACACTCAACTGTTTTGACGAACATTGACTGTGACCTACATGGGCCTCACCGGGCCTTGGCCCTTCGCAGGAAGAGTCATACTTTGTACCCCTTATGCCTCTACTGACCCCTTATCTTCCCTTTTGTTGTTAGGCTACCTTTCCATTAGCAATGGAAAATACTCCTTTTAGATTCTGCCCTTCCTGCAACGGGAAATTCCCTTGGAAAGATACGCACAAGGTGTGCAATCAATGTCTGCCAAGGGACTGCCATGAGAAAAACTGCAAGACCTCCAAACTTTTCTTTCCAAAAACAATAAATGACCGCCAGACCAAACGCTGGGCTGCCCACACCATGCAGGCTGAGGCCTCCATAGACGTGACCGGGGATTACAGTGAGGACAGCTTCAGGGTTTGCTGGCATCCATGTGTGGGGCCCCCAGCTCCAATATGCAGGCCAGCATCCCTGTGACGGAGGCTTCACCCAGCAGCTCAGACACACACACTTTCTGCCACACTTAGCAAACATCCCGCGGCTGAGCGTAAGAGCCATGCTGTGTCAAAGGAGAGATCTTCTAAGTCATCCCTGTCTTTTGGGCCATTGCTATTGTCCCACGACGGGCCTCTTAAACGGGAGCCGAAAGCTGGTTCAGACACCATGCCTTAAAAAAAAAAAAAAAAAAAAAAAGCCCTCCTTTCACGCGCCAGGGAATGCATCGAAAGGAACTTTGGCGTCCCTGATGCCAGGTCAAAAATGAGGGAACTTATAAAAAGAAACACACGTCCAGGTCACACTTTTAAAGTCAAAAACATTGAAAACGGTAAAATCTTTGTCTCTATAGTCCCATCCCTCTACCTCCCAGGATAGCGGCCTTTCTCCTCTGGAGACACCCTTTCAGCGTTTATGCATCACAAGGAACAGCCACCCTTGCAACAGACCCCTACCCCCCTTGGTATTTCCCAAATCTACTGAATGGACCCCAGAGAATTGCGATAGGATTATGAGAGACATGTCCTGCTTTGTGGACTTCATGACCAGCAACCTGAGGAACTAATACATTTCTAGGTCCCCAACAGAGGCAAGTGGAGTAGCCAGGGATGAACGTCTAATAAAAGGCCATGTCGGGACATTTCACAGTCCATCACTTCCACACGGACCCGGGCCACCTCTCAGTACCATGACCCCTCTCAAGACCTCTACGTTATGGATCCCTCAGAGTCTCAAGACCCTGGATCTCAAGCAGATCAAGGGGACCAATATGACCAGGGACAATATTATGACTATGAGGGCATCTACTTCATCCAGTCTCACCAGTCAACAATCTGCTCCAATATGAGCTACTTCTGAAGGCTGCCCAACATTTTAAAATGGACATCCAGGAGGCCCCGGTTGACAAAGATTTGTGGATAACCTTCTTGGTGACAAGAAATTTGCCACACAATGTATCCCCTGTTGCAATCCATCCATAGGCGCATCCAGCCTTCTCTTACACCAAACAGCACGAGGGTGGTAAATCCTTGCATCGTTAAGTTACTCAGGCCAGACCCTCTGTACATCAGGGTCAGCTTAATCCCAATTCCTTGATCGTTACCACTACAAGGAAAAGCCCAGGAACACCCCTGGCCTCTGTGGAGGCCCCACCAGATAAGGAAAGAAAGAGGATCTATACCTTTGTCATATAGGTGGCTGCCTACAAAACCTAGGATAGCCAACACCACCCTCCCAGCTAGCTATGGTTGCCATAAGTGGGACGAGCTACAACAGATTGAAGCAGTCCCAGAGCCCCTGAAGTCACACCACCTGGATGCTGACAACAATGCAGGCCTCATCATAGCAGAAGACATGTTAATCGAGCACCATGGCTGGCTGAGGCAGTCAGGGTTCAAACTAGAGACGGAGTCCACGTTCCTTAACATGCCCATTGAACCCAATGCCCTGTTCAGTAAGGCAGTAGAAGATGCCCTAGAGAGTGCCAAAGAGGAATATGATGCCCTCCGATCTCTTAGACAACTAGCCTTTTGTGCAAAGGGGGTCTTTTAACACAAGAAGGTTCTGTGGCCAAGGCCTACAATGCTCCTGTGATTACAATCAAGGCAACCAATCGCCATTGTGGGGCACCTCACAGGGACAGTCCTCTGATTTTCAAAGTGGCAACCACTCGCCAAGACAAAGAAAGACGAAACAAGAGGAAGAACGCATATTACTGGAGGAGGTGATATCCCTGCTGGAAAAACACGCAATAGAAATGGTCCCAGCAAGACAAAGAAAGACCTAACAATGCGCCAGTTATTAAACCTGCGAACACCTATGTCAAGCCTCAAAATGTTTGCATGAAAACACTTCAGGAGGTAATTCCTCCCAAAGTGGGTATTACATGGCAACATTGGACATGCATACTTTCATTAATGTTCCCAGCGCACAGAAAGTATCTACTTCCAGATAGCAGGAGAACACTACCTGTTCAAGGTGCTCCATTTCATCATAGCCTCAGGCCCAAGGGGGATTCACAAAAGTACCAGCAGTGGAAGTGGCGCAACTACGAAGAGAGTTAACCCCAGTGTTCCCTTAATTTGACAACTAGCTAATGGACTGGGGAGACCCCTCAAATTTTCAAATACAAAACCCAAACCTCAATCAACCTTATGTTCCAATTGGGATTCTCCATCAACGAGAAAAAGCCTCATACCCAGTCAAACAAAATAATTCCTGGGAACAATAATGAAAACGAAAGAGGGGCTAGTCTTCTCCTCAAACGAAAGCTTTCAGAACATGCTGTTGCAAACACCTCACTATCTAGTCGGTCGCCCAATCACCATACACAAAACAATGCGCCTGCTGAGGATGATGGCATAATGCATTTACTTGGTGCCACATGTACTGCTGCCCATGTTCTCAATGCAGGAGTGGTTAAACAAAACAATGGTCTCAGGCAAGTGGTCAGTGGGATGATCTAGTAGTTTCGCTAACCCTAGTGCATGCTCTTCGTTGGTGGTCCAAGGACAACTTGTTAAAGGGGAAAACCCGTTCGTAATCCACCAGTTCAAATGATCACTCTTCTCAGGGCAGGAGCCCTGCTACAACAGCCGTGCACTGCAACATGCTGCCGGCCTCGTCTTGCTCTGCAGGAGCAGCTAGGATTCTAGGATCATCGATCGCTGTGATGCAATTACACTGCATCCGATCCGCTGCTTACCAGGAGGAGATCTACTAAGGCACATAGGCACTGTGGCCTTGTCCCTTGATGCCATCCTGCCCTGCAACCCAGCCCACAAGCCTCGGGGACCCCATACATCCACACTCATTCAAAATATGTGCCGCCCACAACGCGATTGCAGCGCTGTACTCGGTTGCCTAGCAACCTTCTGAGGCCACGGATATCAGCTTCCTGGGAAGCCGGCCCACCACGACTAAGGCCCCAGCCTGTCTGCCCCTCAGCATCACTCTTCTCAGGGCAGGAGCCCTGCTACAACAGCCGCGCACTGCAACGTGCTGTCGGCCTCGTCTCGCGCTGCAGGAGCAGCTAGGATTCTAGGATCATCGATCGCCGTGATGCACTTAGACTGCATCGGACACGCTGCTTACCAGGAGGAGATCTACTAAGGCACTGTGGCCTTGTCCCTTGATGCCATCCTGCCCTGCAACCCAGCCCCCAAGCCTCGAGGACCCCATACATCCACACTCATTCAAAATGGATGCTGCCCACAACGCGATCGAAGCGTTGTACTCTGTTGCCTAGCAACCTTCTGAGGCCACGGATATCCGCTTCCTGGCAAGCCGGAGGCGGAAGCCGGCCCACCACGACTAAGGCCCCAGCCTGTCTGCCCATGTCCGCACCTGCGCCACGGCGCGGGACACTGCTTCAATAGCCCCTTTTCACCCCGTTCCTCTGCAGGAGGTGTCCAGCTCACAGGTGGTTGAAAGCCTTCTACGCCAAATTTCGGGTAAGAGGTTTGCAGCATACACTCTTCCTGAGTGCCAGGTAGCTTTGCACATCTTTATTTGACTCCCATCTGTGCCTACTGCATTACCTAACTTAACTTCACCTACTATAATCAACTCACAGAGTAACCACACCTCTTCCTGGGTGCACTACACCCATGCAATTGCTGACCGCCTGCTTCCCCACCTTACGCGCTAATGCTCAGTTCCGTGCCTTGTCATAAACTGGCTAACCACCCCACGGCAAGACTTGCACGTCACTAACCTGCCAGCCTTTCTCCAACTATTTGCTCCCTGAGCCAGCCATGGTGATTTTTTCTTGGAGCTGCACCTAGCACTAATTGCATGGTACTCTGTGCATGCACCTGTCAGCCATATTTGAGTATTCGTCTGATTAGTGTCTCATATTTGAGCATTGCCTGTGATTAATTGTCCCATATGTGAACATTGCCTGTGATTGTCTCACATTTGAGCACTGCCTCTGCGTCCACTTGTTGCGCATAAATTGAGCCCTAGTGCATCTTGCATTGTCTAATCTGATGTGCCCCATACCTGACTTGAGCCCTAGTGCATCTTGCATTGTCTAACCTAATGTGCCCCATACCTGATTTGAGCCCTAGTGCATTTTGCATTGTCTAATCTGATGCGCCTAACATCGGAATTGAGCCCTAGTACATCCTGTATTGTCTAACTCGATGTGCCCCATACCTGATTGAACTTGCCTATTGTTGATTTTGCACTTCCTTAGCTAAAATTGAACCTGCCTACTGTTCACTTTGCACTGCCTTAGCTAAAATTGAACCTGCCTACTGTTCATTTTGCACTGCCCTAGCTAAAATTGAACCTGCCTACTGTTCATTTTGCACTGCCCTAGCTACAATTGAACCTGCCTACTGCTCATTTTGCACTGCCCTAGCTAAAATTGAACCTGCCTATTGTTCATTTTGCACTGCCCTAGCTACAATCGAACCTGCCTACTGCTGATTTTGCACCGCCCTATTGGAAATTGAACTTGCCTATAGTCACGAACCCCACCCCCAGGTGCTCATCTACCATGCTCCTTAGGGCGCTCCTCCTTCTACTGTTCCATTCTCTGTCATCTGAAATAACAATCCTCACTCAGCCACGCACGCATCCGATAATGCTGACTCACCCCCAGCCACTTGACACTAGGTCTCGCCTCAGTCTTGTCCCATAGACCTTGCGCATGGCGACCCCCGCAATGACACCCACTTTAGGCCTCCAACACCTCAATACCGACTTCAATCCCTACCTCAATGACCCAGCCCACTGGCTGGAACACTTTGCTAGCAAACCTACTCCAAACCAACCGTGCCCCTCATCTCTTAGAAATAAAAGATTAGGCACCAGATTTCGCATACGCCCTACCCGCTGCAACCTCCCCAAGCAAACACGACACACTCTCCTGTACACACCTTCTGTATCCAAAAACAGCAAACCCCGCTCTACAGAGGTGAAACTGCCTGTCATCAAAGGTGCCCTTATTAACGCTAGATCCCTCCCAGCCCACGCTTTAGACATAGCAGACCTTATAACATCGTCAGATCTTGACTTCATTGCCATAGCTGAAACCTGGCTACATGCTGCTTCCGGTCCCTCACTGTCCCTTGCCATACCACCTGGCTTTAGCATATTGCGATGTGACCGCACCTCTGCCTCCCACTCTAGAGGTGGTGGCCTTGCCATTATCCATAAAATCACTCTGGACATGAGAGTAATGACTAATACCAAACTCGAGTCAGCTGAACTATTATCAGTCAAACTCGCACTAACACCCAACCAAACAGCCACCCTCCACCTAATCTACCGGCCCTGCACCCTCCTTTGTCGGCGACATATCCACCCTCCTCCTTGACAACGCTAAAACTAATTCACAAATCATCATCCTTGGCGACCTCAATTTAGGACTCGATGACCCTAAAGATCCTACGGCACTTGATTTGGAAAACTCCCTCTCCAACTCCGGTTTCACCTTGCACATCCAAGAACCCATGCATTCGAAAGGCAGGACCCTTGACTGTCTAGCCAGCTCTAATTGTAATATCAATATCCTGGCCATTACCTCATGCCTCTGGTCAGACCACCACATTATCACCTTTAATATTGAAGCCACCCCCTGACCGTGATAGTGCCTACGCTCCCGACCAGAAACAAAAAGGACATAACCAAAGAAAGACTCCTCCCTGTACTTCTCCTTACACTTAAAGCGGCCACTGATTCCTGTAACGACCCGACTGCCTTAACTGACATCTACAACCGCAGCATTCTGACAGCTATAGATTCTATGGCCCCCATCAAACTGAGGAAGGCCAAACCACGTGCACACCTGAACTCCTGGTTCACCCCACAGCTAAGAGTACTCTGTAAAACCAAACGCTGCACCGAAAACCATTGGAAAAGCCACCCTTCCGACACGCATAAAGACGGCTTCTTCCTGGCCTCGCTCACCTACAAAGCAGCCATTATAGAGGCGAAAAAAGAATCCCTTAATCATCACATTCTGCATGCTGACTCCAACTCCAAGGAATTATTTAAGATGCTAAAAGAGCTCGAAACCCCCGTTACCCCCCTCCCCACCCCCCTGACACCTGCATTAAAGACAGCAAATTGTGTGCCAACATTCAGGCAGCGTTACTGAATAAAATCACTATGCTTCAATCTAAAATCACAGCCAAACAGGATAGCCTGAAGCTTGACAATCGCCGTCCCACCTCAGCAGGGTCCCTCTCCCCGGACGTCCTGAACTGCAAACGATTTGCCTTCTCACCGCTCCCCATTGCGGAGGTAGAAAACATTATCCTGAGGATCAAACCGTCCAACTGCCAGGGTGACCCTTACCCTGCCCCAATTATTAAGGAATCCGCTCATGATCTGGCCCCATTCATCATATCCTTCAAAACGGGAACCGTCCCTGACAACCTTAAGGATGCCTGGGTGGATCCCCTTGCTCAAAAAACCTTCCCTCGACCCTAGCATACCTACCAACTACCGACCCATCACCACTGTCCCGTTCCTGTTAAAAATTCTAGACCGTGCAGCATACCTGCAAATCCAAGAGCACCTGGAAGCCAATAATCTCCTAGGCCTCAGACAATCTGGCTTCCGCCCCAGACACGGAACAGAGACAGCTCTACTAGACCGAAAAACCCAAATTGAGGTGTTAAAGGACAACGGCAAACTTGCCTTGTTACTTTTACTAGACCTCTCTGCGGCCTTCGATTTGGTCAATCACCAAATCCTATGCAAGCATCTTCACTCGGCCGCCCATTTCTCACCATCAGCTACGGCCTGGATCAAATCATTCTTGAGTAATAGATCTATGTGGGTCTTCTCTCAATCTGCAGCTGCAGATCCTTCCCCGATTCCCTGCGGCGTCCCCCAGGGCTCTTGTGTGTCGCCAACGCTCTAACGTTTTCACAAAACCACTCTTTGATGTACTTGACTATCTGGGTGTCTCCTATACGAACTATGCTGACGACACCCAGATACTCACTCCCATCACTGGTGACTACCTGGCTGACACTAAGGCCCTGAACGAGGTTTACTTGGTCATCCAAGCTTGGATGGCACAACACCAGTTATGCCTTAACGATGACAAGACTGAGCTCCTCATCTTGGGCACTACGCAACGTCTTAGTAAACTTGAGCCATCCTACCGATCATTTATCATCGATGGCAACACCATCCAAGTTTCGAAAGACACCAGCACTCTAGGAGTCTATCTTGATGCCACCCTATTCCTATCCCGACAAACAAATGCAGTCAGATCCTCCTCAGCATACACCTGCAAACCCATTGCAGCTCGCAGGCCTTTTCTGACCACCACTAACACGGTCACATTGGCCAGAACTCTCATCATGGCCAAAATTGACTATGGGAGCGCTCTCTACCTGGGAACGAGCCAAGAGAACTTGAACAAACTACAAATTACCCAGAATAACGCCATCAGAGCAGCCCTAAACATCCCACGAAACCACCACATCTCGAAATTTAAACCCAACCTACACTGGCTACCGGTCAAACAGAGAATTTCACTGAAAGTCTTAGGCCTTACCCACAAATGCATAGCTAACCAAGCCCCACCATACCTCTGTAGCCGGCTTTCCCGACAAGGGCCTACCCGCCCGCAAAGAACTTCTCAGACCCACTGCCTAACCATTCCCAGGTTCCAATTACAAAAGGCGGGTGGATCTAGCTTCCCCGTCCTAGCTTCCAAGCTTTGGAATGCCCTCCCCCTCACCATCCGATCTGAAGAATGCTTTAGTGCCTTCAAATCTAAAACCAAATCCTGGCTCTTCAACCAGCCATGATGTCCAGGACCAGCCTCGAGTAACGCCCGCCCTAATCTACCGTCTGTAAATATGTATATTGCCGTCTGCCTTGAATAATGTGTACTGTTAATGTCTTGATTATATGTAATTGTATGCTTATGTAACCATGTCTAAAGTGTTACAAATAAAAACAAATACAAAAAAATACAAAAAAAATACGAACTACAGAAGCCTCACTCTCCGGATGGGGAGCCCATGACCTTCACCACACAGCTCACGGCCATTGGACACACCCCACAGTCCAAAACCAGATGAACCGCCCAGAACCTCTGGCAGTTCTCAAGGCTCTGCCTGCTGTTCAGCAGCATCTAGTAGCTCACAGACAGCACCACTGCCATGTTTTATATAATCAAGCAGGAAGCATACACTCCAAGTCTGTCCAGGCTATCTCCAAAAAAAAGGGAAGTGGGCACTAAAGTGGAACATGTTCTTAGTCTCACACATTCCAGGGGAACTCCCTGCTCTAGCAGACTCTCTACCAAAGGGACATGAGTGGCAAATCGACAAACTTTCCAGACAGAATCTTCTCCCAGTGGGGTTATCCTCCCTTGGACTGGTTTGCCACAAGCCAAAACGCACAATGCCCAGACTTTGCACCCAGGTTTCCCCAGCTAGAGTCTAAGGGGAACCCACTCCTGAGAAGGATAGTGCACAAGATGCTATAGGAACAGGTCACTCTAATTCTGATGGCTCCAATGTGGGCAAGACAATCTTTGTTTCCACATCTGCTCAAACTAACAATGTGCAAACCAATCAAGCTGCCATGCATCTCCAACATGCTGTCCCAAGACGGGGAGACGACACTCCATCCACATCCTCAGTATCTGAACTTAACAGCCTGGCTCCTGAAGTCATATGTTGGTCACTTAAACCCTCCTCAAAGGTGTATGGATAGACTCAGGAGGATAGAAAGTACATTTAGTGGCCTTGCCACATACACCACTTCACAGAACAAGGTGTCTTGGTGGAAAGTTCCTGTTATCAAGGCTTTAGTGGAGAGAGTGAAGAGATTAAATACCCTACCATTTCTAACCCGCCACCAGGTTGGTACCTTAATGTTGTGCTCTCAAAGTTCATGTGGCCGCCTTTTGAGCCCATTCACATGCCAGTCTAAAACACTTAACATACAAAACCGCCTTTCTGGTTGCAATCACCTCAATAAGATGAGTCGGTGAGCTACAAGCATTACCATCTGTACAAGACACTTTCTTTGTAATCCACAAGGACAAGAACAGATCCTAGGTTTTCACCAAAATGTATCTCCAATTTCCATGTCAACCAATCCATTGAACTACCTACTTTTTTCCAAAATCCATCTAACTCAGCTGAAAAAAGCCTCCATAAATTAGATGGAAGGAGGGTGGTCTTGTACTACGTAAACAAAACAAAACCTCTAAGGAAAATAAATCCACTCTTAAGTTTCCAAAGCATCTGGTAGAGAAGGTGATCACATCTCCAAAAAATGCCATCTCCTGATGGATAGTCGGATGCATACAGCTGTGATATTCACTATCCAAAAAGACCCTACCGTAGCATGTTTTGCAATGTTGTGATGTCATCTTTGATGTCCTGGGTGTTAGTCTTAGCAGTGCACAGTGGTGGCGTAAGTTATGGTTGCTTAGTTTACTGGTGAATTTATGAGTGACAATGTTACATTACTGTATATAAGTTGGTATTAAATACTCTTTTTACATATATGAAAGACCTATAACAAATGCATTCTTTGAAATGCATACTGATGTGTGTCATTATCAGCAGCGCATGCTGGGGCTGCAAGTCGAGGTTCAATTGCCTAAGGCATGAGGCTTGACCATGACCCCCGTGCATTACCAAACCACCCCTGTTATCCACTGCACCTACCCTGCGTCCTTGTTCAGTGTCCACCATACCCTCATAGTGTGACCAATGGCCAGTGCTCATGGCTTACAGCCATGGTGAGTCTCCACATACACGAGGCTTTGGCCATGCCGCATTCCGCAGTAGGCAAATCAGAGTAGACATTTATCCTTGCCGAGGGCCAGGTCCACTGCCCAGGCAGCAAAGTTATATAGGTATATCATCATTTTTTTTTTTTTTTTACCCTTTCAAAAAAGAAAACACAGGACTGATTTGCAAAAGCATGCTTTCGGGTCCTTGGTGATGCTCCTTGCGCAAATTTGCTGCCATCCGAAAGCAGACTTTCCTCCCCACCATTTAAACCTACGGCTTCGGCCATGCTGCATGCCCCAATAAGTAAAGCAGAGTAGGCATTTGTCCTTGCTGAGGGCCAGTGCCACTGTCAATGTGCTAAATTAAAGCACTATATCTCCAGCATGGGGTCTGGCATTTTCGAAGAGTTTACTCTTATATTTTCGGTCAATCGAGCCTCAAGCTCCACCGATTCTACTTCCGATCAACGGGGACCCGTTTCGGAATTCTATACCCCTCAAGGGTGAATTTTTGTCGAGTTTTCACTTCTTGGAGGATTCCGGAAGATATTTGAGGCCCTTTTGGACATGGCCCAGGTCAAAGGAAACACGACGCCTGTTAGATCCAAGCTGTTCAGGAGCTGCCCTGGATGCGGATTACAGAATGTCTTCAAGGAAGATGAGCACTCGGTGCCTCTACTGCCTTCACGACGACAAATCGCACGTGGAGAAGGTCTGTGCATTTTGTAAGAACATGTCTGAACGGGCATTGAAGGACTGTCAGACCCGACTCACTCACTAACTGGCTGGAAGGGAAGAGCCCAGCAGCAGGTGAGAAGAAGAAGAAGAAGTCCGAATGGTCTTCTAAGACCTTTGAGGGCGCTCCGGCAATGGGGGCCCAAGATAAGGCAAAGCACTGCGGATCAGTGGGCACCGGGAGCGCCGTTGGTTCAGGCTCCTCGGCTTCCAGGCAGGGTGCTATGTCCCTGATGCCATCAACCACGAGCCAACGCTCTGGCTCAGGGAAGAGGAAGTCGGAGAACCCGGGTAAGCTTCGGGAGAAGCCCTGGTCGATCCTGATGGAGAACGCCAGGGACGGGTGAGGCGGTGACCCTCCCCCTAAGGTGAAGGCCCCGGAGGCGGCCAAGGTCGTGAAGGCCCTGATTCACCCGGCGAAGGCCTCGATTGAAGGAGTTGTGGCAGCCCTGGCGAAGCCTGCGCAGGCTACACCAGTGGAATCGACTTTTGGGCCTAGAGTTTCCCTGCCACCCCGGAGGGAATCATCTTTTCAACCTATCGAGAAGACCCCTGTGAAATCCTGGGACGAGAAAGAGGGGGGGGACACGGTAGCCATAACAGACACGGATACCACCTCCGAAGATGAGCTGGCTGGCGTAAAAAAGATCCTGGACAAAAAGTTCGAGGAAGTCCGGTCCTACAGGAGGGATCCCGACGAGGTGGATGTAGAGAGGGACGGTGGAGCCAACGAGGAACCGTGGGCCGTGGAGGATACGGAGGATCCTACGCCACAGCCGTCCCTCCCATCGCAACCAATGCCTATGCCACAAGACAAATCGGGGCGATCTTAATGGCCATCCAGACTCTGTGTACGGAGCTAAGGACTACGTTACCCTTACCCCCAGCAGACGATCCAGCTGCGCGCGGAACGTCAGGGAGCCCACTGAACAAGTGGAGGTGAATCCATCCTACCCCTCCTTTCCAGCCTTCACCTCCATCCCCTCCACCCAGGGATGAGACGGGAACGGAGATGGCGACGACGGGGACGGACGACGACAGTGGCGACGATGGGACGGATCTCCCATCACCCCCTGCTTGGGCCTCCCCTCCCGACGAAATTGGCTCCTTTCACGCCATGATTGCCAGGGCATCAAACTTTTCCAACTTTGTCCCGAAGAGCAGAAGGAAGGTTTCCTCTACCAGCGACAAAAGGCCAAGAGGAAGACAGTCCTCTCAGTCCCGTTGCTGGACGACATCTGGGACTTTCGTTACTCAAGAACCCGTCCACGGCTCCTGCGAAGAGGGACCAGTATGAGAAGTACCGGGTCCTGGACACCGCCCCGATGTCTCTCAGAGCTCAGCCGTCCCCGGACTCAGTGGTCTCTGCGGCGGCCAAGAAGAAGTCGGCAGGGGCGATGGCATCAACTTCCACTTCCCCACCGGACGGCGGGGGAAGAAGCTGGATGCCATGGGACGAGTCATCTCGTCGGCAGCGACGACCATCAAAGCGGCCAACGCCCTCGCGATCATGGCATGCTATGACAGGGAGCTGTGGTTCAAGATCGCTCCCCTACTGGATTTCCTACCAGACAACAAGAGGGCTGAGGCCCTTGAAATCCTACAGGAAGCAGAGGTGGCATCGGACCACGCCATCACAGTGGCCACAGACATCGCCGACACCGGATTTTGACAGATGGGCAATGGCGTTTGCCTTTGCCAGCGCGGTTGGATAAAGGCCACAGATTTCCGTCAGGACGTTCAGACCAGGGTAGTGGACATGCCCTTCAATGGGAACATGTTCGGCAAGGCAGTGGACGAGTCACTACAGGCCATCAAGGCGGACTCTGAGACGGCCCGGGCCTTGGGTTCTCTCCATAAACGGCGGCTGCCCTTTCGGATCCCATAGGCAAGTCTCAAGGTGCCTCCAAAGGATTTGGTTGCTGTTCCTCATCGTACCACCAAGTGGCCCGCTCGTCGTCACAGGAGGTCGTCGTCACCAAGGAGGCCAAGGCCTTGGCCAAGCAAGATTGAACCGGCCGACATTGGGCCCCCACCCAAGCACCCCGGTTAGCGAAATTCGTCAGCGCGTGGGAGTTCATCTCCACCTACTGTTGGGTGCTGGACGCGCTGGCCCACGGGCACACTCTGGAATTCCAACGAAAGTGTCCCCGTCTATCACCAGTGGCCAGGAAGGAAAACCACGTGCCACAGCTACTTATACTAAAAAAGGCAGCGATAAAACTCGTCCCGAAGAGACTCTGGGACTCCGGAGTGTACTCACAGTACTTCCTCGTCTGAAAGAAGACCAGCGGTTGGCGACCCATCCTGGACCTTCATCGTCTAAACAAATACATAAAGTCCCAGAAATTCCGTATGGTGACCCTTCAGCACGTGCTGGGACAGCTGGAGGAAGACGACTTCCTATTGTCGCTGGATTTGGAGGATGCCTACTTCCACATCCCCATACGCAAAGGACATTGAAAGTTACTAAGATTTGTTGTCCAAGGGCGACACTTCCAGTTCAAGGGCCTGCCCTTCGGATTGAAGTCGGTGCCCAGGGTCTTCACCAAGTACCTGGCACCGGTAGCGGTACAGCTGCACCTGCAAGGCATCCAGGTTTACCCCTACCTGGACGATTGGTTCATCCGAGCAAAGTCCAGGGAACTCGCCGTCGATAACACAGCGAAGACTGTCCAACTGCTCACAGATCTGGGATTCTCGATCAACTTCGCAAAATCCCACTTGGTACCATCACAAGACGCTCTGTTCCTGGGAGCCAGACTCGACACGGTGGCGTGACTGGCTTCGCCGTCGGAGGAAAGGACGAAGGCCACCCTGGGCAAGGTACAACGGCTGTTGACCATGGAGACGGCTACGGTGAGGTCCAGCAAGTCCCTACTCGGCATGATGTCATCGTGCATCTACCTCGTGCGCCTATGCAGGTTGCGGATGTGACCACTGCAGGAGTTCCTCGATGCCCGTTGGATACAGGCAACGGGCAGTTTCGAAGACAAGATCTCCCTCAACAAGATGTTCCGCCAAGCAATCCGATCGTGGGGCAACCACGTGCATATAGTGGCGGGTATGGACTTCCAGACCCCGACACATCAGGAGACGGTGACGACGGACGCCTCCCTGGAAGGATGGGGAGCGCACACCGGAGATCTCCACGCAAGAGGCGTTTGGCTCCCGCAGGAGAGGTCTCACAACGTCCTCGAGCTCCGAGCCGTGTTCTGGGCCCTCAGGTCATTCCTACCGTCCCTCAAGGGCAAGGTGGTGAGGGTCTTCACCGACAACACCACCACGATTTTCTACATCCGGAAGCAAGGGGGCACCAGATCCCCAGCCCTTTCCAAGGAACCGCAGGACCTGTGGCACTGGGCCGTTGCCCAGGGTATGTTCCTGGTACCCACCCACCTGGCGAGAGTAAACAACACTGTCGCCGACTTGCTCAGCAGGGAGCTGCGCTCGTGCGATGAGTGGGAACTATGGCAGATCAAGTGGATCTGCTATTCCGACAATGGGGCAGTCCCCAGATAGATCTATTCATGACGGCGACAAACACCAAGTGCCGGAGGTTCGCCAGCAGGTTTCCCCAGCCGGGGAGCATGGCCAATGCATTCTCCTT
The DNA here is from genome assembly GCF_040938575.1 of Ambystoma mexicanum. NCBI lineage: Eukaryota > Metazoa > Chordata > Amphibia > Caudata > Ambystomatidae > Ambystoma > Ambystoma mexicanum. The sequence goes on along the minus strand of NC_090934.1, from coordinate 1,403,580,625 downwards.
CCCCTGGGACGGCCTGTTCCTGTATGCGTTCCCACCATTGCCGTTGCTTCTGCGACTCATCAGTCAACTCAGACGGTCCTGGTGCAGGATGATCCTCGTCGCACCGGCGTGGCCGAGGCAGATATGGTTCCTGGACCTTCTGGACTTGTCAGCGTCCCCCTCAGTGAAACTGTCGACAGACACGGATCTTCTCGCCAGGGAAGGAGGCGCCATCCTACATCAGGACCCGGGATCACTGAACCTGCAGGCCTGGATCCTGCAGCACTAGAGTTCGGAGGCTACGATAACCCAGCGGACTGCAAGGAGGTCCTTGCAAAGGCCAGGGCGTCCTCGACGTCCTCGACTCTCAAGTGCTACGGACATAAATGGAAGAGGTTCTCTGTCTGGGGCCGTGCACAGAAGATCAACCCTCTGTGGATTACGACCCCTCAAGTGCTGCCATACCTGCTATCGCTGGCAACATGCCTCCATCAAGATCCATCTGGCAGCTATCTCCCGCTACACCAGAACTCTGTGGTCTCACCGACTAGTGAAGGAGTTCATGAAAGGAAAGTTCGGCTCATTCCCCCCGGTGAAGGCCCCGGCGTGGAAGCTCAACGTGGTGCTGACCAGGCTCATGGACCCGCCATTCAAGCCTCTGTATTCGGCAACATTGAAATTCCTATTGTGGAAAACAGCGTTTCTTTTGGCCATCACCTCAACACGAGTGGGAGAGATCCAGGCTCTCTCCTGCAAGCCTCCATACCTGACATTCCACGAGTTGAGGACACACCCCTCCTTCATGCCCAAGGTGCCGTCGGACTTCCATCTGAACGAGCCCTTGGTGTTACCTATTTTCTTCCCGTCGCCTTCGTCACCGGCTAAGAGGACTTTGCACTTGCTGGATGTGGCTAGAGCGCTGATGTTCTACGTGGACCGCACGAAGAGTTTTCGGAAGACATCACAACTGTTTGTGAATTTTGGACCTGTGAACCAGGGGAAGGCCCTCTCGAAGGCTTCCATTTCCTGATGGCTCTCCGGCTGCACCATGCACAGTCACTGGTTGGCAAACTGACCGTTGCCCGGCCGTCCGATAGCCCATTTGACCAGAGCGATCGCTGCTACCACGGCATTCCTGTCTGGTGTGCCCCTGCTGGACATATGCAGGGCTGCTACGTGGAGGTTGACGCACACCTTCACGAGATTCTACTGTGTCGACTGGGATTCCAGGGAGGAGTCCAGAGTCGGCCAGACAGTGCTGCGCAACCTGTTCGCTTGAACGTGAGCCTGGTGAGGAAGTGAGATGCTTAATGTTCAGTTGTTGAAATGCTTAATGTTGAGCCTTGCCACCTCCCGTGGTTGTGCATGTGTGTACTGCCACCTATTCATGAGCATGTGAATCCATGCCAGACCCCATGTTGGAGAAGGAACAAGTTACTTACCTGTAACTGTTGTTCTCCAGCATGAGTCTGGCATGGATTCACATGCAAACCCTCCCTCCAACCCCTCTGCGGCTCTTCTCATGGTCCTACTGCCACTTTACATGCTACCAAATCTGAAGATGGCTGCCAGAGGAGGGGCTCAGGTAGAGGGCAGTCATTGGCTGGGGGCAGTAGGACCCAGATACCAGTGATTGGTTATTAGTAGAAAGACAGTTCAGAAACGAAACTGAAACTGATTTATTTCTTTACCGAGGATTCCCAGCCTGACAACAGGGAATATTCATGAGCATGTGAATCCATGCCAGAACCATGCTGGAGAACAACAGTTACAGGTAAGTAACTTGTTCCTTTTTGTACTTGCATTTTGACACTTTGGAAAGAGATTTGCAATACACTGCTTTTAGGTCCTTGCTGATGGTCCTAACAAATGTTTGCTGCAATCCTGCCAGTACTTTGGGCTGAAGCGACGAGCAGAATTCCCCCCCCTTACCACCCTTCAAACATATCCAGATTTTGAAGAACTTTACCACATAGCCTGTCCCTGGTGGCCATGCCCACTTTAACCCCACTGCTGGTCCCTAGTGGTAATGGCCGACATAATCTGGCCACTGCCCATGACCACAGGCTGTACCTCAGGCACCAAAGGTATATCACTATTTTTTGTACCTACATTATGACACTTTTCAAAACATGGACATATTTTCAAGACCACGCTTTCAGGTCCTTGCCAATTCTCCTTGCACGAGTAGGCTGCAAATCCGGCCACGTTTTATTTTTTTAGAAATGTGTCAAAATGTACATACAAAAAAAAAGTCATAACTTAGCCACCACTTGACAAAATCCGCTCAAGGTTGGTGTTATGCACCGCTCTCCGTGACACTTGTGGCTGTGGGTATACTTGGGTGGCGATTAGGCTGTTCCAAACAAAAAGTTCCGCTCAACGTCCCGCAGCAGTCTAGTTGTTAGCAATGGAGGCTGCTGGAGGTACTTAGCTCTGCCCCCTCCAGCAGCCGGCGTGATGCAACCTTTGTGGTCAGTTTCCACTACCTTTAGTCTGTTGTGCTAGTTTTCGCTGTTCCTTGTTGGAACCCTGTTTTTCTCCTGATTCTCCACTGCAGCTCCTTGCGGTTCCCAGCCCCAGCGCTGGCTCTCCCTCTTCTCCATTCTCGCTCCCTGTCTTCTCCCTCTTTGGAGCTATTTTCGGCATTGTTTTCAGGGTAGTCTACCTAACCGCCCTTGGCTCGGCTATTTCTTCCTATGCACTTCCCTCTCATTGGCAGTGCTCTTACCTTCCCTTTCATTCCCCTGCTGTCCTGCCTACTTGCATATCTGGGGTAACAGCCCTCTCTGGTCCTCGTCCGGTGTTTCCTTCATTTGTATCACTGCCATTTAGTGAAATCTGTTTCCTTACATCTTGTCAGCAGTGGAGCCCACCTACCTGAGGATCCTTCAGCGTGGTGCAACTTGCAGAAGTCAGATTCTACATCAGTCCTGCAGTCCATAGGTTTTCTTTGTGCAGTGAAGTGGCTTTTTCCCCCGCAACAGTCGATCCTGGAAGAGGAGTCACAGGTCGGCACTGGGGAAAGCATTCACTGTGGCTTCCTCCCAGGGTAGACCTTTAATCCCTCGCCCAAAGCAGTCCCGATTCCAGTCTCTCAGGTGAGGAGGAGAGTGGGGAATCCGGGCAGGTTCTCATTGAGAGATCTGACAGTTTGCAACGCCAAACAGCCATGGCTACGGCCGAACAAGTGCAGGAATTGGTGTCACCGGTTCAGAACCTGAAGACAGAAAACTCAGTGCTATGGCAAATGGTGACTGTTCGGGATCCGCGTAACTCAGATTTACCTCCTACGGCCCTTTCTATGGGCAAATACAATGGGACCCCCAAGAAGTTAAAAGAATTCCTGGAAGCCTGCATTATCCACTTAACCTTCTGGGCCAACACATAGACCACAGATCATGCTCGAGTGGGATACATTATATCCAAACTGACGGGCAATGCCCTGGCTTGGGCAACCCCACTAGTTACGGGTGCCAGCTCAGTTTTGCAAGATTTCGGAGCATTCCTGGTGCAATTTAAGCAGGCTTTCGAGAGGCATGAAATCACATACTCAGCCTGTGAAGATGTATGTCAAGGCCAAATGGATGTACTATCTTACATCACTATGTTTAAGAGGGTATCCGGTCATATTTTCGAAACACCATTATGTCAAACATTTTGCCAAATTTTTTTTTCTCGAATATATATATATTTTTTTCTTTTTTTTGTTTGGTAAGTAAAAAAAAGTGTTTGAAAATATGCCATTCGAAAATATCACTATGAACCGTTTAAAAGACTAGCATCAGAAGCAGGGTGGGCCGAGTAATCACAGTACGTCATCTTTGCTGTGGCTTGCGGGAAGAGATAAAGGATGAACGGGCCAGGTCTCCTCGACCACCTGCCCTCACCGACCTTCTAGCTGCTTCTCTACAGATAGAGTTTCGTCTACAAGAAAGACAGACTAAAAGAAGACGCTTCGGGAACCCAGCTCTCCAAACTGGACCCTCTCTTCCAATGACCACCTCCTCTTCCCGGACGGACCGAGAAGAACCAATGCAAATTGGTACAGCACGCCCATCATTAACCCCAGAAGAACGGAGAAGTTGAAGAGAGAATGGTTTGTGTGCCTACTGCGGATCGGATGGTCACCTACTTTGCAACTGCCCAGAGGTTCCATCTCGGCGCTCGGGGAAATGAGAAACCTCGGTCCTAGAAGGGATGGGCCAGCAAGGGTTCTCATCCAGTCCCTAGGTCTCTCTGCCTCCATCAGTCCTACAGACACCAAAGAGGATTCCAGATTGATGGTAGTTACTTTTCATCTTCACCTGGACCAGCACAAGATCAAAGCTCTAGGCCTCCTGGACTGTGGTGCAGTAGACAATTTTGTAGACACTCTATGGGCAGACAAGATGGGTCTGTGCAGAACTGAGCGCAAGGAAGGTCAAAAGGTCGAAGCGGTTGACGGTAGCCCTCTTAGTGCTGGATCCATTACTCAGACCACCGAGGACCTACAGGTCACCATTCACCAACATACAGAAGTGCTCAGATTCGATATCATCCGGGCAGCACTCTGGTAGACCAATCTATCCGGGGGTTTTTTGCAATCAGCTAAGTTTCGACTCTCATCACTGCAAGCAGCATTGCCTTCATGGTGACAAACATCACATAGTGCACACCATTTCGACGGCCATGGAGGAGGCAGTAGGGTTATATTCCATCCCAGTGGACCCATCAGCTTTTGAAGTGGTATTTTCCAACATGGTGCCATTGGCTTTACCACCCCATAGACCAGATGACTGCCCCATTGCCTTGGTTCCGTTCGGAAGAATGTTCTCCCTATCGCAGATCCAAAAGAAAGCCCTTCGTTCATACCTGGATGATAACCTGTGCAATGGTCTTACCCAGCCCTCTAAATCCCCGGCAGACCTCCTCTCTTTTTCATACCGAAGCAGGACTCAACAGAGCTAAGGTCATGTATCGACTTTAGGGGGCTGAACAGAGTAACGATCAGAGACCGTTATCCCATGCCACTCATCACTGATATCATCGAGGCGGTCCAGGGAGCCAGGATATTTTCCAAGTTAGATCTTCGTAGTGCATACCACCTGCTGAGAATCCACTCTTGTGATGAGTGGAAGACTGCCTTTCCGTACACCATGTGGGTTGTACGAGTACTGCGTTATGCTGTTCGGCCTTGTCAACGCCCCCGTGTCTTTCCAAAGTTCATGGACCGCATCTTTTCTGACCTAATGTACATCTTGGTCATGCTATACCTGGACGACACCCTGGTCTTCACTCGTGACCCCCAGGAACCCCAAGTCCATCTTCGTGAAGTCCTGAGTCGATTGCAGACACATCATCTCCTGGCCAAGAAAGAGAAATGCGTATTTGGAGTGACCTCTGTACCCTATTTAGGGTTCATACTTTTGGAGAACGGCGTACAAATGGAGGAGAAGGTGGTCACAGCTATACTACAATGGGCTACACCTACTTCCGTCAAGGAGGTACAAAGATTCCTGGGGCTGGCAAATTTCTATCAGCGCTTTATACCCCAATTCTCAGAGGTAGTCCTACCCATAACCAGTCTGCTAAAAAAGTCCTCCTCGCCTTTCAGCTGGAATCCTCAAGCAGATGAGCTTCAAGCGCCTTAAACACCTTTTTGCAGTGTTCCGATCCTGCGCATCCAGATCAAGGGAAACCTAAACATACCTCCGCCACCGCCATAGGAGCCGTTCTGCTACAAGAACACGAACAGAAAGAACACCCCGTTGCTTACCTCTCCCGAACCCTCTCCGAAAGCCAATGGAATTACTCTGTTATCGAGAGAGAACTCTTGGCCATGAAATTGGCCTGTGAGGAGTGACTCCATCTTCTGCAAGGGGGGGGGGGCGCTTACCCATTCACTATAAGGACGGATCATACAAATCTACAGGTGTTACAATCAATGGATTGCATAAATTCCCGCCAAGCCAGATGGGTGCATTTTTCACCCAATATGACTTCCAGATTACCTTCATCTCAGGCAGTCAGAACACCCTGGTGGATGCTCTCTCAAATAAGACTCTTTCAGCCAACCTATTCCCACCATCCGGAAAAGCTCTGCCCCAGAAACTGTTGTAGCACAGGTGTTGTCTTTCCTGCAATTGGTCACAGACAGGCTCCCCGACTCAGCCAAACCTCTTACCTCTAGGGATGGCCTCTTGTTTCGGGGGTAGCTATCTTTATGTACCCACAGCCTTGCTCAGAAGGAGAGTCCTGACATGGTGTCTTGATCATAGGACAGCTGGACATCGGGGACAAACCGGTAGCCTAGAACTACTAAGATGATCTTTACTGGCCCGGTCTGAAGGAGGATGTAAGAAGGCATGTGCCCTCATGTCCTAGCTGTGCCAGAAGTAAATATGTCACCTCCAGACCTATTGAGTCGCTAGAACAAGGACCTCTGCCTACACGACCTTGGAGCCAGATTACAACTGACTTTATTGTGGACTTGCCTAAATCACAGTCCTGCACCTGTATCATGGTTACGGTGGATTCTCTGTCCAAGTTAGCTCACTTCTCTCCCTTGCCGGGCATTCCCACAGCTGCGGGTATGGCCAAGGTGTTTCTCAAGGATGTGTTCCGCCTGCATGGCCTTCTGGACAAGATAACATCAGACCGTGGGAGCCAATACACCTCCAGATTCTGGAAGTCCTTGTCTGCCAAGTTGGGTATCAAACAGGCCCTCTCTTCGGGATTCTACCACCAAACGAATGGGCAAACTGAGCATCTAAACAGCACATTAGAGCAATATCCGAGATGCTACATTAACAAAGAGCAGGTTGACTGGGTATCCCTATTAGCCACTGCTGAGTTTGCGTACAATAACGTTCGACACACAGCCACCGGCCTTACTCCATTTTATTGTATTTATGTTAAACACCCGAATACCTTCCTTCCAAAAACTTCATCCCAGTCTAATTTACCCGCTATCGAGGAAGTCCTCACCAGATTGACAGATTGTGGGCTCTAGAGTCTGGCTCTCGCCCAAATACTTACCATGCTGGGCTTGGCCCTCTAAGCTGTCCCCACGATACATAGGTCCCTACACCATCCTAGCCCAGATTAATCCAGTTACTTTCTGGCTACGCTGCCACCAAGCCTACACAGCAAACACCCCGTATTTCATTCCTCTCTCCTCAAGCTGGCTGTTCAGGGACATGGCCTCTGTCCTTCTCCACAACAGATAAGCACCAGCCCCACAGCAGAATATGAGGTATCTCAAATTTGCAGGCGAGACTGGTTGGAATACCTGGTCAGTTGGACGGGTTATGCAAGATCTGAGGATTCTTGGGAGCCTGTTTCAAACGTCTCTGCCCCAGACCTGCTCCGCAAGTTTCATCAAGCTCATCCGGGGAAGCCTGGTGGTGCCCGGCTTGGTGGGGGGAGGGGCATAATGTCATGCACCACTCTCTGTGGCGCTTGTGGCCATTAGGCTGTTCGAACACGTTCTTCCCAGCGTCCCACAGCAGTCTAGTTAGCAATGGCGGCTGCTGGAGGTACTTGGCTCCGCCCCCTCCAGCAGCTGGCATGTTGCAACCGTTGTGGTCAGTTTCCACTACCTTTGGTCTGCAGCGCTAGTTTTCTCTCAGTTCCTTGTTGGAACCCCGTTTTTCTCCTCCGATTCTCCTCTGCAGCTCCTTGCGGTTTCCAGCCCTCGCGCCGGCTCTCCCCCCTCTTCTCCATTCTCGCTCTCTCTGTCTTCTCCCTTTCTCCCTCTTTGGAGCTGTTCCCACTGTTGTTTTCAGGGTCAACTATATAAAAGCCCTAGGTTTGGTTATTTCTTCCTACGCAAATCCCACTAATTGGCAGTGCTCTTACTTTCCCTTTCAATCCCCTGCCGTCCTGCCTACTTGCATATCTAGGGTACCAGCCCCCTCGAGTCCTCATCCGGTGTTCCCTTCATTTGTATCACTGCCATTTAGTGAAGTCTCTGATTCCTTACGTCTTGTCACCAGTGGAGCCCACCTACCTGAGGATCCTTTGGCGTGGTGCAACTTGCAGAAGTCGGATTCTACAGTCCACATGTTTTTTTTGCCGTGAAGTGTCTCCCCCCCCCCCCCCCCAACAGTCGATTCGGGAAGAGGAGTCACATGTCTGCATTAGGGAAAGCATTCACTGTGGCTTCCTCCCGGGGTAGACCTTTACTTCATAAAAAGGACTACTGATCCCGGCGCCCCCTGGCCCAAAGGATTCTGGATTTCAGTCTCTTAGGTGAGGAAGAGGAGGAGGAGGAGATTGGGGAATCCAGGGAGGTTCTCGTTGAGAGATCTGACAGTTGGCTCTATAATATTTCTGAAAACATTTGTGCAGATTTTTCAAACGGCAACAAAGTTATAATCCATCTAAAGGTGTTGAGACCCCCCCCCCTCTAATTTTGTCCGTGCTTGACAAAATCTCACCAAACTGCAAAAACATTGAAATCTGGGTCTAACATCGTTTTGGAACGCTTTGTGCAGATTCGTCAAATGGCACTAAATGTATAAGTCTTTCAAATATTTTGGGACTACCCCCCCCGCTCTAATTTTTCCCCGTTTTAGGGTTCAGGTCTATGGCATTGCAAAATTTCATGCTTGTTCATTGATGGGCCAAAGTTTTATAAGTCCTCAAAAAACAGCTTTTCACCCACCCTGTATTGCAGAAATGTGCATGAATGTCCGCGAGCATCTGAGATGTTTGTGGACTGCATAGAAGAAAGTACACACAGGTTTTTTATGGCCCTATTGCATACCCCTCACCTCCCCAGAGATTGTTTCATTAGTTTGACAAGTGCAATGTTGTGTTTTTTTAATGTTTTTACAGTGATGTCCGCTTACTACAAGAAATAAATAAATAATCTGCGGGACCTCGATGTGTGTGGGATCATGGGTAAAGAAGACGTCACACTAGGAATAAGAACAATCAGCAGCTATAGGCGTGCATAAAACACACTCGATAGGTGATTCAGAGTCGTCAAACCATCAGTCAAAAAAGCAAAAAAGTCACTTTTCAACAGAAAAACACCACCAAGGTCACATGGCCATAAACCTCACAATCCTGCTGCCTCTCAAGAGGTACACCAGTAAGAAGATGCCCATTCGCCTCTGTCCAAATCTCTTCATAAGAAGAAAAGACCAAGGGAAGATCCAGAAGCCATTGTGTTCACTTTAGCAGAAACACTTAAGACGGGTACCTGGATAAAAGAATGCTTTAAGGACACAATGGACAAAGTTTCTTCTTTTGTCAATTTTTATAAACAAGTATCCCATTTGTCAAGACATTAGACGTATTGGTGTCTCAACCTTTGGAGACAGAGACCAGCCATAGTGAGTGAGTGTGAGAGTGAGTGAGTCACACTTCCCCCTCCCCCAGGCCCCCGGATACCTCCAATGACTCACAACAAGGGGATAATCAACTATGTCTGGCAGATCAGGACATATGGTATATAGACCAATATGACCCTAGTCGGGACCCTGAAATATTTTACCGGATGTCGCAAATATTGAGACTCCAGATATTGAAGCACCAGACGGTGGACACACATCACCCATTGATGATCAGTTGTTGTGCAACGACATTCTTTAGTATGGAAATGGTGAGCAGCCCTTTTAAGTAACAGTAGTGGATAGCTCTGATTTTGTGGAATGCGCGGTCAACCCAAGAGTAGAACCCTCACCTTCAGACCATTTATACATCAGGGGACATGTTACACCTGACTCCCTAATAGTCACCACTACCAGAAAGGGAGCTGGTGTTCTACTCTCCGGGTGCAAGCACATAACTACCTTGGGGGCCTATATAACCATATGCAAATAATTCCTCACGGCTTTCAAGGTACAATACTCATTGCAATGAGGTGCTCAAGAATCTGGACTCTGTGCCAAAACCTGCTAAGTAACTTCTTCTCAAAATATCTACAGAGGGGAAGCAAGTGGCGCAAAACATATTTAAAAATGTCAGACTCCGCTGACACTTCAGGAGGGGGGAGGATGGTGAGGGAACCCTACTAAAAGACACTTGTGGCTCCGTGATTCCGGGTTTAAGCCTGAAACTAAAGCAGCACTGATCAACATGCCAATTGAAGATGCAGTCATGTTCGTAAAGGCTGTTCAGAACCAACTTGACACTTGACCCCACGAGATGATACAAACTTTAGGGTAGATTGAAAATACACCCTATATCCAAAGGTGTGTCTTCAACACATAGCATACATATCATAGGTTCAATATATCCAACCAACCTGGATTTGAGGCGTATGGCTCCTCATTCTACCGGCCCCAAACTCGGTCTTCCTCCCATCAGTCCAACCAATAGAGCGGGTTCCGCAGAGGAAAAGGGCGAGGAAGGGTTGCAGCGTCTAGAGGCTCACCTGCCCCAGCCAACACATGACGTTCCATTTCAGGTTCCATGCATCCCCATTCGGAGGTCACAGAACACTATTCACCCAGCAGCAATGGGAGGGAATAACGTCAGATCGCTGGGTGCTCACAACAGTGGCAAAAGGCTACTCCACAGAATTCATCAAAACACCACACCCCCACCCTCCTCATGCAAGAAAAGTTTATGTGGAACATTTCCTTATCCTGCAGGAGGAGATTCAAATACCACTGAAAAAAGTAGCAGTGGTGATGGTAGCACCTCTAGAGGAAGGTAGAGGTATTTATTCAGTCTACTTCCTTGTTCCAACTAAAGGTCTGACAATGCGCCCAGTTCTGGACTTGCACCCTGCAAACATGTATGTCAAGCCTCAAAAGTTCAAGATGACTACACTGCAGGAGGTAATTACCCTGGTGAAACCGGGGGATCGCATGGCAGCATTGGACATGAAAGATGCATACTTTCATATTTCAATGTTGCCAGTGCACAAACAATACCTAGGATTCAAAAGTGGGGGACAGCAATACCAATTCAAAATGTTACTAGTCCCCACGGTGTTTACAAAGGTCTTAGCATTAATGGCCACCCACTTGCGAAGACAGTCCATTCCACTGTACCCTTACTTAGAGGAGACACCTCAAATGTGTCAACAGAACACCCAGCAAACCGTCGACCTACAGTTCCAACTAGGATTCACCATAAACGAGAAAAGTCAAGTGTAGTGCACAGCAAAGTTAAACAATTTCTGGGCCACTAATCCAAACAAAACAACAAATTGGTCTTCACCCTCCAACATATTATTCCAAACACCTCAATATGTAGCCGGTCGTAAGGTAACAGTACAAAGGGCAATGCGCCTTCTGGGAATTATGGCTTCCTGCATTTATCTTTTTTATTGTGCATTAGTTTAATTACAAAACTAAGCACATTTATATACAGCAAAATTAAAAGAAAGGAGCACCATTTTTCAAATCTCCTTAATATATCCATCACAAAATTAAAATAAACAACTAACATCATACGATCAAGTACAAAATGTTCAATTCACATAAAATTATCTCTTACAATCAAAATATAAAATTACTTCTCTGTATAAACACAATAATTCAACATATGTGCACTATCGCTACTCTTTGTTGTTTAGAACTAAATTGCCAAGGCTGCTGCATTAATCGCAACCGAATGTGCTGCCACCAAAGTAGACCAAAATTGGTCCCTGCTTACATTGATTATGGAACTAACAAAACTACTGTATCCCCTCTTATAGTGCTCCTTCAATACTCTGCAGGAGGTTAGCACATGTCGACAGGGCTCAACCTCTACCTTAAATTATCTGCAAAAATCATCCTGCACTATGGAATTATTCCCAATGACTAATGTATTCTTTAGTCTGGAGAATGTTAAGGCGAAGGTGCATAGTAATTGCCTTAACTCAGGATTGGAGCATTTTAAGTAACTATGGGGAGAGCCTTCCTTAAAGCTCTGATGCGAATATTCACTATATCTTTTGTAATTGTGTAGTTTTTCGATGTTAGAAACCAGATCCCATTGCTGGGCTTTGAGTTTAATGATTGTTGTAATCCCAGCTACTTTCGAGAAATTCCAGTTCAAGCCCCAAAGCTGACAGATGATTTTTACTAAGCCCTGAGAGTTCAATAATAAAAGACACTCCCTTCACCGAATATTTGTAACAGAGCGTTAGAACTACAACCTGTTTTACTCATTTTGGCATATAATAATACTTTTCTAACACACCACACTGAATAAAAGAGACGATAAGCCATATTCAAGCCTCAGTGCTTCTACAGAGACTGCTTCCGAGAAATTAATGATAGTTCACAGTAACTTTGTCTCTATTTTCTTCAGCCATTTTACCTGCACTGCTGGTAAGACTTCTAGTGTGTATAATATTGATGGAATTATACTTACTTTGTAGATCTCTACAAAACACCCTCAATATTATGCCCCCTCGATGTTTGATATTGTTTTTAATTGCCAACCATCTTTTCCAGGTTTTCTTGTAACTATATGCCTCATAATAGGAAGTTGGTCGCCTATACTGAGCCTGGACCGTCGTACTTAGTAGCTAGCCTAGTGCTGTGCCCTGACACTTGCATCTTGCATTAAGATCATTGTTGTGCTTAGACATTTGTAGTTCAGTATCTAGCCTACTGCTGTGCCCTGCCTACTGCTGTGCCCTGACACTTGAATCCAGCATTAAGCTTACTGCTGGACTTCTACTCATCTCACTTACTGCTTACCATTGTGTGCCCATCTATGTCTGCCTAACATGCTTGTCCAGAACCTCTAGATTCACACGGTATAACTGCATTGTTTTTCTTATATACGTCCCAGTGCGCCACAACAGAGACCGCATACTACCTAATCTCACCATTAGGCCACTTGTGCCACGATATGATGCTGCGACCTACTGCCAGCATCCTCCTCACACACTTTGTCATTACATGACAATTAGTCACTGCACTCTGTACCATCCGTCAGTACTGCTGAGATTCCCCACCACCACTATACATACCCCACTACCATGCTTCAAAACACACTACCATCGACTCACCTCATCTCCCCCCTTGTCACACCTACGCTCAACGGTATAGCTAACCCCCATATTGACCACCTCACCAACCCGTATCTGAATGCACCTGCCCTGTGGCTTCAACATTTCGCAACAAAACCTACTCCGAATCAACCGTGCTCACTCCAATTTAGGAACGCCAGACTCAGATCGCCTCACATATCCTGCACCCAGCGCAACACACTCCACCACCAAACCTGTAGCCCACCACCAACCACACATACTCCACCTGACCACCCCTACTAAAGAACTAAAAGGGAGCTCTCATCAATGCTAGGTCCCTCACTGCCTACGCTCTCGATATCACAGACCTCATCACCATCCAAAACCTCGATTTCATCGCCATCACAGAAACATGCCGCCTCAGGCCCACTCTTGGCCCCTCGCCATACCAGATGGCTACTCCATCCTTAGACATGACCGCCAATCCAACCTCACCAAAGGGGGCGCCGTCGCATTTATACATAGGGACAACATCAATATGAGACTCAACCCCCAACACCCAATTTAGCTCTGCTGAATCACTATCAGTTAAACTATCCTTGTCACCAACCAACACAGCAACATTACACCTTATTTACAGACCACCAGGACCCATCACCTCCTTCTCGGAGGATATCACATCCGTCCTTACTGACAACACCAAGCCCAACTCCCCAAGTGCTACTACTGGGTGACATCAACCTTGGCTTATCAGATCTTAAGGATCTCATGGCCACCGAGGTTGCCAATATCATCTCTAATTTAGGCTTCCAGCAACGTATCCTCGAATCCACCCATAACAAGGGTAGAAAGCTTGATTGGATTGCAGACTTAAACTGCAACACATCGATAAGTTCCAACTCCGCCTGTGCTTGGTCTGACCATCACATCATCTTTCACATACCAGCCACCAACCCCTCTCCCAAATCCAATATAGCTCTCTTATTCTTACAAGGAACAAAAAGGACATCACTAGGGACAAACTACTCCCCCTCATCCTACCTATTCTTAAAAATTGTGCCTCACAGCACAACGACCCCACCGCCCTAGTGGACACCTTCAACCAAACACTACTCAAAGCCATTGACACTATAGCACCGCTCAAACTACAGAAAGCTAAACAACAAGCCCATTTGAATTCACGGTTTACGCCACAACTCAGAGCTCTGCGTAAAGAAAAATGTAAGGCTGAAGCACTTTGGAGAAGTCTCCCTTGTGCAACTAACAAAGACAACCTCTTCATCGCATCCCTTAATTACAAGGAAGCGATCTTACAAGCAAAAAAAAAGGGATGTACAACCAGCGTATCTCGCAAGCAGAATCCAACACAAAGGTTATTTAAAATTCTCAAACAATTAGCATCCCCTTTGCCCTCCTTGATACAGGTAGCAAAGACAGTACATGGTGCAATAATATCCAAAATGCTATCCTCACTAAAATAACCACCCTACAAGCCAAAATCAATGCCAAACAAAACTCCCTTCTTACCACCTCCCAATCTAAACTCTCTAAACCTAAGACGGCCACCACTGCCTTCACCCATACCCCATTTAGCTTTGCACCCCTCACCATTCCTGAAGTTGAAAAAATAATTAGCAACCTAAAACCTTCCAACTGCCAAGGCGACTTTTGCCCTGCACCGATCATCAAGGAATCGGCTCATGACCTTGCCCCCTTCATTACCGCCTTCATAAATTCCTCATTTCTTTCCGGAATTGTCCCTAACAATCTGAAGGACGCTTGGGTCATCCCTTTGCTGAAAAAACCCAAACTGGATCCAGCGACACCATCCAACTACAGACCCATCATCACGGTCCCGTTCCTTCTAAAAATATTAGATAGAGCAGCCTACCTACAGATACAGAAGTATCTAGAAACTAACAACTTACTCAGTACAAGACAATCTGGCTTTAGACCTAAGCACGGGACAGACACAGCCCTGCTAGATCTCAAAACTCAAATTGAGGATTTAAAAGACAAAGGCAAGTTGGCCCTCCTAATTCAGGACCTGTTGGCAGCCTTGGATTTGGTCAATCACTGAATCCTCTGCCATAACTTGAAAACAGCTGCCCACTTTTCCGAAAAAGCGACCAATTGGATTAGCTCCTTCTTGGACAATAGGCATATGAGAGTATTCTCCCCTACCGCATCGGCAGATCCAACTCCGGTCCCCTGTGGAGTCCCACAAGGGTCTTGTGTATCCCTCACACTCTACAATATATTTACCAAACCTCTGATGTGCTTGACTATCTGGGTGTCACCTATACCAATTATGCTGATGACACCTAGCTACTCCTTCCCATCACTGGTTCCATACAACTGATTCCAAAGCCCTGAATGACATCTACCAAGTTGTCCAAGCTTGGATGGCTCAACACAAGCTCTGTCTCAACGATGACAAGACAGAGCTCCTCATCCTTGGCACCCAAGAAAGGCTCAATAAGCTTGACCCTTCGTTTAACACCTTCAATATCGATGGCAACTCTATCAAAGTATCCAAATATACAAAAACTCTGAATCTACCTTGATTCCACACTCTCCCTCAATAGATAAACTAATGCGGTCGCCGCTGCCTCTTCTTACACGTGTAAGCTGATCACAGACTGCCATCCATTCTTATCCAGTCAGAACTGCATTATTCTTGCTAGGACTTTGGTTATGTCCAAACTCGATTATTGTAATGCTCTTTATCAAGGCACCATCTAACGCAACCTCAACAAACTCCAAATCATTTAAAATAATGCTATTCGTGCGGCCCTCAACATTCCTAGATCTGCACACATCACTGAAACTGGCTCTTAGTTGCCCAAAGGATATCATTGAAATCCCTAGCCATTACTCACAAATGTGTTAACAACCAGGCCCCCATCTACCTAGCCTCTCGGTTCTCTCAGTACCTACCTACACTATAACTCAGATCTTCCCAAGCACATTGCCTCACCATCCCCAGATACAGATACATCCCCAGATACAAACTACAGACAGCTGGAGGTGCTAGCTTCCCAGTCTTAGCTGCCAAACTCTGGAACACATTGCCACTCACCATCAGAATCTTACCCTCACCCACCCTATTCAAATACAAAGCCAAACTTTGGCTATCCGCTACATGTGACCATTTGCCTTCACATGCCATCTCAACCTATCCACCGTTATCTTTTGTCTAACTACCTCCCGCCAATTTGCTTACCAAACTGCATTGTTATGTGCAGTACCTTTATGAACGTCTTTTGATTGATATAACTTATTTGCTCGTGTGAATGTAATTGATTGTTGTAACTCATTCATTTACCTGTTGATTTAAGCTATGGGGCCGGTTGCCCTCAGGCCTTGTGCGCTATACAAATAAATAAAATACAAATGCATTGTTACTGGGAAGCCCAGGTATATAAAATTCTTGTGCGTTTCCCAAAACAGTGTTTTCCACCTGACATTTAAATTTCTCACTAGCTTTATGGGTACCACCAAGGCACATCGTTCTGATCTTTGATTTGCTTATTACCATATCATTTTCCCTGACGTAATAAGTTAGCGCAGTTAGAGTTCGCTGTAAACCGAATCGGGTCTGATCGAAAAGGATAATGTCATCGGCATATGACATGAAGACGATCTTAATGCCATTTATGCTTGGTGGGAAATTTCATATGGAATGCAAGACTAGTTCCAAGTCTGCTGTGTAGGCATTATAGAGGATGGGACCCAATACACAACCCTGCTTCAAGCTCCGGTTTATAGGTGTACATTTGGAATAATAACCTTCGGAGTTAAGGCGTATAGCAATTAAATTATTTGAATGTAGGGATTGTATAAAGTATAACAATTATGGGTCAGTGCCCCAGTTGTTTTAGTTTTTCCCATAACTTCAGTCTTGAGACCAGATTGAAGGCCTTGGTGAAGTCCACATAGCAGCAAAATGGGCCACTTTCCTTCCCTTTATCACAAGCAGCTTGTAGAAACTGAAGAGTGGCGATGTTGGTCGTGGTGTTATTAGTTTTTCTAAATCCTGTTTGGAACATGATCAGAATATTTATTTTCTTCCAGCCAGAGAGCAAGTTGTTCAAGAAGTGTGTTTTCAAAATGATTCTGGCTGGAATCCATCATTGTCAGCAGGCAGTAATTAAATGGATCTAGTCTATTTCACTTTTTAAAAATAGGGACCAATATAGATCTCCACCAACTGTCAGGAATGATGCCAGTCAGGACTATATGGGAAAACAATACTTTTAATACCTTTGCCTGCTATACAGGATTTTCCTTAAAAACCATATTAGGAATTCCATCCGGGCCAGGGACCCGTGAGGCTTTGGTTTTACCTATTAGCCGCAATAAGTTTCCTTCCTCAATATCAAAACTAAGAGGGCAGTGATACTCTACGATTTCGGCCAGAGTATCATTATGACGATCTAGACTAAATTAATGAAGATTGGATGAAATGTAGTAAAGATGCCGAATATATAGTAACCAATCCTCCTGAGGTATGGGATTAAGTTCTTGTGGAGAAAAAGACTTGTGAAAGTCATTATAGAAGCACCAAAATGTACTTGTATTTTGAGTTTCAACCAGAAAAATAATTTCTGCCAGTTTGAATTTCGAATAGATAGCTTATGCTGTTTTTGCCAGTTTCTATATTTAGTTGATAAACTTTTTTATTTTTTTGTCTCTCTTGAATACATAATTCAAGATTGGCTCACTGTCTAAGATGCATTTTTTTCCTTTCAGCAATAAAGTAATCAAAGGGGGTGAAATTATTTGGAATATTGTTTCTGGTTCTCCACTTCTTATTTAGCAATGGATAAACTTTGGCAGTAACCATTTTGCCCAGGTCCCACTCAGCTGCAACCAAGACGGCAGTCAGTCTGGGATGATCTAGGTTTAAAATCCGGTTTGTGATTTTAATGTTTGCAGGTGACCATTTGAGGCGATTGGCTGATAAATGCATAATGGACTTAGAACATTACCTAGGGACGGGAGAACACTTTTCAATTTCATATTCCAACCAAGTACCCTGTGATCACTCTACCTATTATGAGTAATGGTGATATGGCTACAATAGGTACTCAGAGCAGAACTTGCTATCACATAATCAATGAATGATTTAAACAATACCGTTGAACCAAGTAAAGTAAGGCTTATTTTCTTGGTGGGGAGGTATATCCAGGAATTTCAACTCAAAAAAGTCCATTACTTTGGACCAAGAATTGTAACCCAATGGTGCAGAGGTGGGTATCAAGTGTAGATCCCTTTTGTTGAACTCTCCCGCTATCACCACATGGCCTGGTGGTGACCTCTCAAACCAGTGGGAGAGAGAGTTAATCAAAATGCTCTGAATGGAGCAAGTGTGGAGGCCACCCGGGGGATCATAAATATTTTTGATCCATATTTCCACAGGTTGAGCGGGGGAAAGTTGCATAATTCCCGTCAGGACATGAGAAGATGTTTTCCCATATAAAAAAGGGTGTCAATTTTATGTGCTTTGATGCCTATAGCTAATCCACCACTGACCCGCCCTGTCAAACTTATAGGGAGTAGGGATCTCGATCCCCTCCTCCGAACCACAGAAGCCAAATAGATTGACCCCTCCCACCGTGGTTGGCACGGGCGCCTGAACGTATATCACAGGGAGCCACGTGGCAGCCAATGGGGGGAAGATGGAGTTAGGGAAAGGGGATGGAGTGACAAAGGAAAGGAGTGGAACATAACAAACCAATACATACAACAGCAAATCCTCCTGTACCTGAAACCGTAATTCTAAATCACCTAGCCTAATCTCTTATTCCTGAAGTAACCTGCTAAATTATAACCATGGTGGCTTTACAAGTCTTCACTTTGCATATCACAAACATAACCTAGAACACAGACCTTGAACGTAACATGTTACTGGGGACAGTAATGTATGAAAACACATAAGATGGTTTAGACGCAAATGGCACAAACAAGGGTTGTCCCTTTCATGAAGATACAAGACACACGGCCCGTTGGGCACAATGAAACCACAAACAGAGTCTTGGGACCAAACATAGCACATAACAGGCCCTTGTGATAAGTGGACTCCAAAGACTTATTCCAATTACATACACTTTAGGATAATCTGCCCCTAGGGCACTGTTTTATCAGTCCTGAGTTCTTATAACATGTTTCCTCTCACATGGCGTGTATCAAGCGGGACGTGTATCCTAGAGCGTGTTACCTCACACACTCACTGCATAATGGATAATGAATCAATAGATGAACATCAACGTATTATAACCCCAGTATGTAAGCACCGAGGTCCAAAAACACTTAACTGATGGCCCGGATGCCTCACGAGGACATCCGGACCCTGAAGAGCGATGCCCAACACCGGGTGGTAAGAACCGCTTCACCGCCGCAGCCCGCGACAGACTTTCTTGTGTTCTTCAGCGTTACCGTCGAGGCCCGGGGAGAAGGGAAGCTCAATAAGTCCTCCGGCGTCGGATATGCTCCCACATGCCTGCTCCAACACTGCTGCTGCCCATGCTGATAATCAGTAATTACCTGCACCGAGGCACGGGCGGCGGCGGGTTTTAACAGTTGCTGCTAATGAGCAGCTGGTGCCGCGCGCGATAGAGGAGAACTACACTCTTCCTAAAGCCTAATGGGAAATGTAGTTTATCTCCTCCTGCCAAGCACCAAGCGCTGTCCTCGGCCTTTCCACAGATTCCTGACACGCCCTTTCTTTGAGGGAGTAGCATTATTAGATAACATTTGGAAACTGTCAATAGTGATGCATTTAGTACACCATGTTTCTTGTAATATAATTATGCCAAAATCTTCTAATAATGTATGTCCCTCTGTGTGCACCGAAAAGGAGTGAAAACCCCTTGTGTTCCAGGATAGCCAACGTAATAAGTTATTGGCTCAGTTGGTCCGTTTGCACGTTGGAAGATGCAAGAAAACAGCAGAAGAAGCCACTGGAATGCAGATACTAATGGAAGTGAATATAGGTGGAACGACAGATGGTATTGTGAGAGTAAGAGACAGACTAAGAGAGAAAAATGCACAATGTAACTTATTTCCAGCGGGAACAATACAAATGGACAACCCACGTGATCCTAAAACGTATGAAGGGAAGTGGATTTGGTGCAACCCAGAAGGGTATGCTGTTACATGTACTGGTCCTTTGATGATCACACAAACTATTACGGACCCCTTGGTGGAATAACGAAGATATGGGAAAGGAATTGGATGTATACAGAATTGGTCGACGAGGGGACCAGAGTGGGACTGAAGAGGGGTGGGCAAATTCCACCCCTGGTCCCCTTCCCATAAAGCACGTTGCCCAGAAGAAGAAGCGAAGGCACCATAATCACCCATACCATTTCAGACCAATTCCTACCGCTCCCTTGATTGACAAGTACGTCAAGAGGTACCCACTCAGCCAACCATAGAGCCCATGAGCAGTGCCAATGTTACCCAGAGTAGATCAAGAACCCCAGGGAGGACCCAAGGAGACTTCCATCAACAGTATTGGTTAAAGCACCATGAAGCCAGAGCCACTGATGTTGGTAGAGACACCATGACATAGATGCGTTAGACAGGAAGCATATGTGCCATCCGCACATCGGTACACAACCACACACCCTAATACATGAAGAACACGAGCGTACAGTTCTATATGTAAGAGGACTGACACACACATTACTGCCTTTGCTTTTATTATTTTGTCATTAGGCTAATACAGAAACCGCAAGGAGCAAGAGATCCTGAATAAATGCTTGCAGATGCTTATATGAAAATTAACCGTAGGGAGCTGCAGGAGCGCCTATGGGACCTGACAGAGCCATGTACTACTAACATATGAAAAATATAGACTAGTATGAACAGATTGAAGCCATGCCATGGCTTAGGAAAATTACAGCAGGGCGCAGACCGTCGGCAGGAGCTGCGCTGAGCAAATTTAGGCTGCACAGAGAAGTATACGTGTGACAGAACCCACTGCCAAGGCCATTAAGATGCGAGTGACATCCCTGAATGACAATAACACCAGCAGCAATAAATGCGAATACATTTCCTTAGTTCAGAATAAATCACAGCTGCAGAAGCCCAAAAATTGGTCTCTGAACACGTGATCCGCCTGAGCCAATGATAAACCAAAACTAGCAGCTGGGAAAGAGAAGCAGTCTCAGGCTGCCAGACAAAGGCGTGTAACAAAGATGTTACATCAAGAGACGAGAGTTGCATGGTGATAATGGGCACTCGCATAGTCTATGGTGGTGCACACAAGTTACAATGCAGACACATTGTTCTTATTACCTTGAGAAGGAACTCCACGAGCTGAGAATCACTTTGGATCCCAGGCCTGGGGAACGTCAGCTCTAGCCAATCACAGTTTAGTACCCTAGGGGAGGGTAGCAACAGGTAAGAACCAATGGTAAGACCCTCAAACTGCAAAATTGTAGCATTTTTCTGGGATGGTCCAAGCTAGACACCTGACATGGGCGAGCCAGTGAACTAACATACATAGAGTCCACTATAGGTGGAATATTACTCTGCGCCCAATCACAGGGTGCAATAGGTTTGCTGGAGAAGGGCCTAGATTGATTGTATCGTCATTCTGATGTCATAGTAGCACAAAACTGGCCTGCGAGCCAGGAATCATTGAAATGGTCTTGGATCCTGCTCATCCCAGAACTGATCCGGTTTGGTTTTGGCTGTAATAAACCACAGTTTGAACTTGCTGCCTGTCTGGACCTTATGTTCCTTTTGAGGGAAGGAGTTGGGCCTTCCATGAGTTCAGAGTCCACGGACTACTAGTAGTTCTTGAACCTACATGGGGGTTTGGCCCGCCACTACAATTTAAAACTGCTAAACATGTTGGCAAAGATTGCGCATCTGGAATCGAAGCGAAAAAAGACGTTCAAGGCAAATAGAGGCAGACCAATGTGAAGAGTGAGAAGGTAGGTAGGAATTAGCTACTCTGGTACACTGTTTATTAGGCCATAATTAAGGCACACACCAACAGGCGTGCAGAGTGAACTATTTGAAAATGGGCAAAATTAAAAAATATGCAGTTGCCCTGTAGCGATAGTCAGCGTCTCCATGGGCAAACTACCAAATAATCTGTCAGCACTAAAGGCACAGTAGTTAGCCGTGTGGAACTGATGTACATTTTGACATGTACAGAATGAGTAAGCTACAATATAAACTTTGCTACAGTTCCAGCATTTGTTCGCTTAAAAAAAAAGACAAGTATCCTTGTCTGTACTCTTGGTCTACTCTGAAAGGTTGGTGGGGACTGGCTGGGATTTTCACAATGAAAAGTCTAGCTATACATAGAACCTAGAATATGGAAGCGTAAAGCATAAGGTTCATGGACACACACACATGCTTCTAAAAAGAACAAAACACAAAAGGTCTTAAAAGACAAGGCAGAGCCATGCGTCATAGGAAATTAGGAGCTTGCGGAACATTTTGCCATATAAGTTCAGACCAGCATTTTATGGAATAGCCTTCACACTGTCTCTTGAAAAACTCACCAGCATAGGGGAAGGTAATCAAGAGTCCATGGTGTTCCAGGTGGCCATTTTGTTAACTTGTTTGTGTTAAAGGATGTCAAGGGTATCCATGATGCAGTTATCCACAGTTCAATGAAGTTGAGAAAGTTCTGTCGTGACTGTGAACACGTTTAAGTTACTTTAGAACATTTATAGTGTATAATGGCCCTGCCAGGGGGCCAGGCTTTGAGTAGCAGACTCCAGTAGAATAGGTCATTTAGGAAATAATAATATGGTTTGGGAAACATGTTCACGGTAGTTACAGAGTTTCGCTGCCCGAGTGGAATATGGGTCTATCATCCAAGTGCTGCCGAGGGCAACCAGAAACGGTTAAAAGACTGGAGTGAGAGTGGCAGGTCCAGCAAATTGAAAATACTTTAAGAATGTTGATTGTTGGCACAATACCTGGAACTTTTTTGCTTGCCAACACAAAGCCACTGCAGAGGATTTAGGGATTCTGAAATATGGTCTGCCTTCAAGGCCGGCAGGTACATTCCGAGCTAATTGATGGACTGCCATTGGGTAATTTGGGAATCCCAGGTAGATTCTGTCACAGTAAGTACATTCGTAGCGGCGGGAATAGTAAATGCATTCAGTAAGACAGTTCAAAAAAAAGCTTTTTTGTTACAGATTATCTGGGATCTAACTGACCAAGTTTTATCCAGATTTAGAACAAGTTTATGGCTCTTTCAAACTTCTGTCGGGTAGATGCCAAGAGTATGTGGTGCAAAGGTGTTGATCCCAGCATCAGGATTGGGGATGAAATATAGAACCTCAATTTTTGTGGGATTACATTCTACGTCGGTATTGTGCCCCCACTCTTTTTTCTTCAATATGGAAAAAGGGCAGTGGTGCCTGCTCCCAGAATCTAATCCAGCCTGAACAATGCTAGGCCTCATCTGCACTCACGCAGAACGATACACCGTGGCAGCGTTGAGCTAAAGGTTAAACAGCAGAGACAAGAGATTGAACCACTGCAATATACCACCGGCATATATTATTGCAGAGTTAAAAGGTGGAAGGGCTTCGGACTGAGATTGGTTACTTAGGAAGGAGTTTATCTACGCATGTGCAAAACGTGGTTACCAGTCAATTGGTCGAAAACATTTGGTCGACAGGACAACTGGTCGACACCATTTGGTCGAATGCCAAATGGTCGAATTTTTTTTTTTTTTTACCCTTTTTTTGGGGGGGGTCCCCCCCCAACCCCCTTTTTTCTTTTTTTTTTCCCCACACGAAAACCCACAAAACACATATATATATATAAAAAAAAAAAATTCGACCATTTGGCTTCGACCAAATGGTGTCGACCAAATTGCAGTCGACCAGTTTGTCCTCCAACCCCATCACTGCACAGACTCTGTGCCATGTCTGGCCCGGAGGCGAGCCTAATGAGAGACTACAGCCAGGGCTGAAGTTAATTTACTGAATGTTAATTCTTTTTTCTGCAAAAGGCAAACTGGACATCCATCGCGGAGGACCCTGGGATCGAGGGAAGGTTTCTTTAGGAGTGGCTATACCACTGCATGTTTAAGGCCTGGGGCACGATGCAGGTGCTTAGCTGCTGTCGATATTAAAATGTCATTGACTAGGAGCTGCCTTTATCATCTATATATTGGGGGGGGGGCAAGTGAGTCTGCTCTCTTTGAAAATAGTTATAGTTTCTACTGAAGGTAGGGATTAGAATTCTAGGATGCAATCTGTGTCAGTCGATAAAGTGAGAACGTCCGATTCTGCACCAGAATTTGGAGCCAGAGGATGCTTGATTACATGGTTACTAACTGGACTTACTTTAGAATGGAAAACGTTGGCCAAAGCTTTAAACAACTCACTTATAAAAGGGGCTATGGAAGCAGCAGTGGGTGATTGTATTTTGTGCAGGTGCCCCGAAAGTTATTTAGGCATATTTTGCTCAGAATCTATACCTGTCTTGTAAAAAGTACACTTTGTGATGAATAGTCTATCTTTAATACAGATAAGATTTTATTTAGATAGCCAGAGGACAGCTTTTCTGTCTCCACTTTCATTCAGTTACTCTAGTGTTTTGCCTGATATCTGCGTGTTCATCCGAATACCATGCCTTTCCAGGGTAGTTTGTTTTATAATTTTAACTGGTTTCCCGTGTGTGTGATTGTTTTCAATAAACTAGAAATATTATCATGCTAACGACATAATGTCGCTTCAGGGATCAGAGATTGGAGGAAATGTATTAGCCTACCACGTAGGTCCACACACCCTCCACTCCTCATCCTACCTGAGATTGGGTGATCCCATCCCCACTGTACCCTCCCCGGGTTGCCTGTAGATCCCTTGCTGATAGATTGCCCACCTTCCCCCACCCCCGTTAGTTCCCCGCTCACTTGTTCCTCTGCTCCCCTCAACATGTTGTTGCCTTTATGATTGTAAAGCACACTGTTGCTTCTCGAAGCTAGGCTCACATTCAATAAATAACAAAATAACAATGGCCACGTTAATGGAAACAATGACCAGGGATATTGGGGTAACTAGGGACAATTTGCTTGGGACTGGCGGATTAGGGTTTTAAGAGGTACAGGCAGAAGCCAATTGAACTCATACACGTCTGAACAGCTGTTTGGGAAAGGCAGATCGATCTCTAAGAATGGATTTAGCTTGTCCGATTTAAAAAGGCTGTCTTGGGGGCAAACATCTTAACTGGAGAGTCAAGTGATTTTTTTCTGGAAACCAAGGTCAGCCAAATTGCCAATTCGAAATTGAGCGAGGCAAATTTCCCTCACACTCAAGCCAGAAGTTTAAGCCTCCACGCATAATTAGGTTTGGTCAAAAGGGATCAGCGTGTTGTGAGTAGATCTGCCAATTTAAAAAATATCTAACTGGGTGCATGTAAGGAAGTAGGGTGTCAAAAAATAAGGAGAACGTTGCAGACAAAAGTGTGGGAAAAGGGCGTTTGGCATTTCCAAATCTGAGGCCCCATATTTCAATGTCCTCAAGTGAACAGATATTTCAATATTATGGGCAACATTTGAAAACAAATTTCGGTGATAAACTGATCCAATAATTTTCTTTTAGGGTGCCACGGATCAAAAACAGAGCTTTATTGCAGAATTGGCATTCAGGTGCACAGCCTGAACCTTCTGTGGCATGTCAGCTGGTTGGAATAAGCATGTTTTTAAAATTGTGTTACATTGTGAGCAAGGCATGCATTTTGGTTGGGAAATGAGACAGGGGCTATATAAACCAGGGTTTATGAAATGACACTGGCTCAAGGTGGGGGGTTCAGTCCAGTCATTGTGTTTAAAGTGCATTTTAATACCTGATGGGGCGACAAACTCAGCCGTGTCCAGTCCAGACGCAGATAGGCAATCTATTTGACAGGCCCACTTAAGAGCATCCACAGCATAGATACTTCGTTTCTGTTTAAGAGCAGGGCCCAAAATAGGAGTTAAAAAGGAGATTTTTAATATTGCTTGATGAGAAACTAGGACTTCAAATAGATTCCGTTGGATACCAGGAACATAACAGTGAAACAAGTCCCACAAGAAAGTAAAGTGAGTCGGCAGTATCCGTGGGAGTGCAAGTCCCCTCCAGCTCTTTACAAGGCAAACAAGGAAAAATTACACAATATATTGAAATAGAAACAAGACCAATTTAAAACAGAGGATGGCCTCCGGCAGGCTTCCTTTGTAGTAGCACTTTGTCAGATTCCCAATCAAATATCAACCACCTATGAAACAGGGATAACGAGGGCAGGACGACATAGGGTTGGTGCGTGGTCGAGCAAAATGTTAAGGCGAGTGCAGCATGCCCACTTCAGCCCGACAGACTTATGCAAACCATGGAAACTGGCTGGTCTGCCACGGTCAAACCAAAACACGGAACCAGCCTGTCTGCCAACACTGCCCTTGTCATCCTAGGACATACAATCTTACCATTTGATACTGCTAAACGCTCTGTATGCTCTTCTGAAATTTAAATGGTTCGGCAGTCAGTGGTGCCAACTACCTTGGGTCACATCCTCGTGGGAAACTGGTAGGTACTTGTACTGAGGACTGTCGATTCTTGCCTTGACCCAGCACCCTTCTACAGCATGCCAAATATCCAATCTCCAAGCTGCAGGTGTTTTAAAATTCCAGTCACACTAGTACTAAGAAAAAAGCCCTTCTCGCCAAGCTGATCTTTCAGATGAGATGGGACCTCTACCAGCGCCCCTTTACTGGGCGGGGCATCCTTGAAGCTTCATCCACACACATGTGCCTGGAAAGATTCCCAAAACAACCGCAGGTCCACACTTCGAGATGCCGAGCCACCTCCTACAACCAAGAATCTAAAACTGCGTTCCCCCAGAAAACACTAAAGCATGAAGGAGGCAAGACTTGGCCAGGGAGATGTTCCTTGTGAACACAAAACAAGCCACTGCCTTCAGCAAGAACCTTTATCCCATCTGTAGTAAAGACGTGACTTACAAAACGCGCTATACTAATACCATCGGCAACTCATCCCGTTGCTTAGGCCACCCACTTCTACTAAGGACAATAGCTTAGACAATAGCTCAGACTCAGCAGTGAGTACTTCTGTAGATGTACCAGAGGTGGACAAAGATGTGCTACTCCATCACGTCACTCTGTTAATAAGTCTATTCAAATTCACCCTTGATCTAGAATGTGAGAAGGACATAGTCGGTTATGTAGGGGGGAGTTTGTAGCTGTTTAGGCAAAGCCAGAGGGGCACAAACAAGCAGTCAAGGCAGCGTCCCGCGAAGCGGACTGTCTTCGCAACTTGTTGTACAAAGCCTTGTTTGTTCATATCCTCAACTAATACTGAATATCTGAGTTGGAGGGAAGGGCATCAGCCCAAAAAGTAGAGCTCATGTGAGCCATTTTGGCAAAGAAAAGAGACATTGGGGCAGATCATTTCGATCTGAAGCCGAAAATGGCCCTTTTTTAAAGGATTGCAAAATGTCTCGGGAGGATAGCTCAGGGGCAACATGCTCGCCTTGGAAGCAAGACGACATGGAGCACCACAGGTTCGATCCCCAGGTCCGCGCTTAGAAACCTCAGGGTATTAAGCGCGTTATGAATAACCTATCATATCATAGCAGGAACTGTACAGGGGTAAAAAGAGGTAAAACAAGTAGGCATGTTCTCATTGGGATGGATTCAAAGGAAGCAAACTCAGGGCGTTAAAGGATATGTTTGTAAAGACGAAGGTCGCCCAATGACTTTTGCAATGCTCTGGGATCTGCATAGCTGGGAGTTCCCCCAA
This sequence comes from Ambystoma mexicanum, assembly GCF_040938575.1. Lineage (NCBI taxonomy): Eukaryota > Metazoa > Chordata > Amphibia > Caudata > Ambystomatidae > Ambystoma > Ambystoma mexicanum. Next base: position 1,403,552,944 of record NC_090934.1, on the reverse strand, counting down.
AGAAACAGGGATGAATATCACTAGTGAGAGTCGTGCCTCTGACAGCGAGGAGACACTGCATTGCTAGTGATGAAGCGACAAATAGTAGCCCATCAAATTGATGGAGTCTGTCAGTTGGCTTTAGATGTACTATGCATGCAATAGGCTTAGCTTTGTGTCACCAAGAGAAACAATTACAAACAGAATTGGCAACAAAGAACTGTGCTAACAAGGAGTGGCTTACGGATTTCGTGACAAATTCTTTGTACTCAAAAGAACATTATCATTGAACCTACTATGACTTAATTCTTGTTCTTTGAAAAGGAGAGACGGTTCTAAAAAGGAGAGACAGTGAGAGCCCCCTTAAACACATCAATTCGAAACCTTCAGCAAACCCTAAAAACACTTTCTAGCGTCTCCTTTTTCATGTTATTGATACCTTAAGTACTACCTGTTGACAGCGAATGGAGTCTTGATGGATAAATCAAAGCTACTTGCACATTGTAACGCAATTTCTTTGCCTCGCAGCCTCCAACTAAGTCTCCAGAAAAAGATCACTGCCCTTAGACCAACTCAGTTGCTTGAAAAACACACTCCATATTGTTGCTCATTGGCACTTGCCAATGCCAACAACACGAGCCACCGTGACTCTGAACTCTGTTTTTCATCATATGTGTCTCACGAAAGTTTCACAAAGAACAGTAGGCTCCAGGGTATGCCCTGAACTATTACACAATTATCATTCATTAGCGCCCTCTGAGGCGCCGTCAACCAATGAGGATCCCCACAAAGGAAAGTCCGCGTTGCAAGCAGTTTCGCTGGTATCTGGCACTTCCCCCTCCCTTCCCCACAGCACCCCATGTAGCTCCCTACACCACAGGTGCTAATAGGTACCTTGGTCTCCACACCGCACAGTGCTTTCAGCCAGGCAGCCCCTCTTCAAAGTTGATGATGTCATCAACATTGTAAACAGAATTCCTGGATGACAGCTCTGTGCGGCCACGGGTTAAAAAGGTATGTTTCTTTTCCCTTGTGTTTAAAAAATAAAAACATTAGCACCCGTGTAGTGATCTACACGGGTGCTAATGGTGATATGCCCATCGGTGGCAGGCCGATCCTGGACTAACAGCCCACCACTCTGGTTAAGGGACCCTCCTGCGCTCGGGCCCTTAACTTGGGCAGCGAGCCATTATTCCCAGAGTCAACCCGCCACTGAGGTGCAGATCGCCACAATACACGAGTGTTCCTATCCAGTTTGTCCTGTTGTGGTCGGAATGTTGGGTGTGTCACCGGAGTGTGTTTTGTGTCCCCAATGGTCTGTGTGTGGCAGCTAGTTGAGGTACAGCATAACGTAATGGGTGTGGGGTGCAGATTCCTCTGGCTCACGCCTCTGGAATAAAGCAACCTACCTACAGAAGCTTCCTGTCTGTCTTACCTGAGCTGCCATATTTCGTTATGATACAAACTGTACATGCAAATGTTATGGGCATCCCATTTTATCTTCCCACCACAGTTTGGACATTTGTTAAACACAGCAGATGGAAGCTAAAAGACAAGACTTGCAACTGAAAGTAAAGGACTTCTTTCTTGTTGAAATATCTTCCGGCCACCCCCTTAAAAATGTGATCTTGTGATGGAAGAGAATCCATTCCTTGAGCTTACAAGACACTCTCGGTCATCTTACAACGAAACCTTTCCCATCATCATTTTACTTAATCTGCCCCACCTAAAGAAATGGGGCAGATTATTTTGATTAGCTAACTATTCACCCATTACCCTTCTAGGTCATTCCCACAGCTGCCATCCTACACTGCCAACTTCAAGGGGCAACAGTCAGCCAGACCCGACTCCGAGGGCAGGTGAACCTTCCAAGTTGTAAGCCAGCAGGGTTACACTGAATCAAAGTGAAAAAAATGATCAGAAATTAGGAGTGCTGGTTACTAAACGGATGAACACAATGTGTCGTCACTTACCCGGCTTAAGGAACTCATTTCCATCTTACTAGGTGGGAGTTTGAGTACAAGTGTTTATGTAGTAAAGCAAGGTTCTTTTTACCATTAGGTTCTCTGTCCGGGATGTCACTAAAGAGTACTATATTGTGCTGTGACCATGTGGGTATTTTCCAAAAGCATGAAAAATAGGTTAAATACATAAACAAACAGGAAAGCTCAGACAAGGGGGGGTGCAAATGTGATAAAACTGGACAATTGTAGCTATTTTCAGGGTCAACCTAGCTCCTTTAAGTAGCTGTATTAAACAAAACACCACTGGTCCAATGAACATGGACACATGATCAGCGCACACTTCGGCTCCATCGCGATTTGAGTTCATGTGTAAATAACGTGAGCGAGACAGGGAACGAAAGTCAGATTTGAAATGGTCAGAAGCATTTTATTGTCCTAATATTCTTGCTCTTACAATACAATTTACTTTCCGTAATCCGTTAAAGCAGTGCACATTCCCCAACATGCGACAAGAGAGTGCTGTACCCCAAATCCTTATTGGAAGAGTAAGTGCAAGTCTGCTACACAGCGGACAACACAGTCGGTCAACAGGATTTAAATGGCTCCGTTGAAAGAGCTTCATTAGCACAACATTATTGAACCTTTACAGCAATCCCTGGTTCCGCCACCCTGCTGTCTACTGAGATTAAGTTGGTTGGCTCCCAGTAGCTATTTGACGCAGTGGAGGCTGCTATAAGCACCAATGTATTTGTGAAGCACCACGTTGATTTTTTAGGCACATTTGGTAAATATTAGGAGCCGAGTCTCATACGTCTGCGCAAGAATCGTACTCCCCCCCCCCCCCCATGTGCGGACACGTGATCAACAGAAAACCTGAGGAGAAAGACATGTACACATCATTTCGACTGAACTGCAATGGATAACTAGGTAACAGCGAAGTAATGCGACTCATGCAGCATCACAACACATCTGTGACCAATCCGACCAATCAATTACCCCCAAAATCCAACACATATTATTGCCATTTATATAGCGCCTTTCACCATTGGTATGGTGCCAACATGATGATCGTTTAACGCCCTTGAAGGACCGGAGTGCAGGTATGGCAAAATTCGTCAAAGGAGTTTAGAATGTGTGTGTGCATTTTAGCCAAAGCGAAGTTGGGTAGGGGCGGCCAGGTCCCTACTAGCTACCCATATCAAGCAGGCATGTGGGTGGGTGCAGTGAAAATGAAAAGAGCGTGCAAGAGTAGTAGAAATAAATGATGTGTCCAGCTAGCCTGAATGTTTGTAGTGAGGGGTTGGGAGGTAGCTGCATTCTAATGGCAGAGGTGTGTAAAATGTTATCGGGGGAATTAGTACGGTTGCAGATGTGTGCATGCGAGGGGCCTTGCCTTTGACTAACTTCCATAAGTATGGATGAGATACGTAGCCCTCTGCTGTTGCTGGCTTCTTGGATTTGTATCTGTGGCGTGGACTCCCTCCTGTGTTCTACTGGATATTGTTAATCAGGTTCATTCTTACCGTCCTTCAGTGAATGTATGGGAGTTCATTCCTGCCCCAAACATCCTGGGGTGAATAGTTAGCTCAAGAGGACAGGGTTAATCAGGGTGCCGGTGGGAATAGCCATTTCTTGAGGGCCCTCCAGAAGGTCCTCTATGCTTCAGATGTTAACCAGCATTGAATTCCAGAGAGTGGAGGCTTGGACAGAGAAGAGAGAGCCTCCAATTCCGGTTGATTTGAAAAGGGGATCACCAGGAGAGCAGTGCCTCAATTAAGTTTTCTATTGGGATGCTAGTGGGTGATTTTCTGTAGAAGGTATTTTGAGCCTGACCTGTGTAGGACTCAGTGAGTGATGCACATGGTTTTGAAAGCAACCCATCGTCCAGTGGAGCACAAGATTTATGTGCTCCCTGGGACCGCGGGCAGGAAGGAGTTGAGCTGCAGAGTTCTGGACATTTTGGAACTTTCTGAGTTGAAAAGCAGGGGGACCTAGGTAGAGAGAGTTGGCGTAGTCTAGGCGGGAGAGGACAATGGATATGATTGCAGTAAATCTGTGGGGGCAGGAAAGGTAAGGGAAGATGAACTGACTATTTAGAGGTGTAGGGAGAAAGATTTAGATAGTGTTAATATGTTGTGATAGAGTCAGGTCAGTGTGCATCGTACAATCCAGGTTTTTGACTGCATAGATTGGGAGAAGTGTGGGGGGTGGTAGGAGAGTGCATGAATTATGTGATATCGTGTGGAGTTCCTTGCTATTGTTCCTGGTGTTAGAGATTCTGTTCTTGCAAGAATATTTTTTTCCTTGCAGATATGGTACCGATGGGTGTAGGCGGTTTTGTTTTGGGGGGATGGGTCAGCCCGCCATCTACGTTCCAGGGAGCGGTTGTGTGTTTTGAGGGATTTGAGGAGGGGGTGAACCACCTGGGCAAAGGGCCTTGTCTGGAGGGGGTATATCTTGAGGGGGTGAGAGGTAGGAGAGCATTGAAGAGCAATGAGTCGAAGTAGCTGATGGAAGGTAGTCCCTTCTTCGACTGGTAGGTTCGGGAGGGAGCAGAGCAAGGAGTTGGCCAGGTCTGGGGTCACTATGACCTTGTTCCATAGCAGGACATGGGTAAATAGTCCAATATTAGCCATCCGTAAAGGATGGCGAGTGACGAGAGCAAGATAAAGATGGCTGCGTGGTCCTTCCATATGAGCGGTGTTGGGGGGTGGGGAGCATGGAGATGATGTTGGTGGAGCTGTTGATCGCATCAAGAGTATGTTCTGCTGTGTGTCACCTTCCGAATCATTTTGAGGGCTTCCAGGTTGTCCAAGAATGGTCGTGCCATGAGGTTGTCAGGGGCATCAAATCATATGTTGAGGTGTCTGCTAGGGAGTCGCTTAGGGTGTTAGCGAAGTGTCTGTTATAATTACGATTGGTTATTTATAATGCGCTTAAAACCCAGAGGTTTCTAAGCACGGACCCGGGGATCGAACCTGTGTTGCTCCGTGTCGTCTTGCTTCCAAGACGACTTGGAAGCAAGACATCTGTTGTAGCTGGGGTCCTGTAGATGAGCAGGAATATGTGGGTCAGCGAGGGGTTAATGATAATTTAAATAGAAGCGATTCACAGTGTGCACTGCATGTCTGTGCCTTGGAGTGTGAGATAGGTGAGGTTTGTAGAGGATGGCAATTCTGACTGCTCTGCTAGCTCTGTTGTATGGATTCAGGGGGGGAATGCCTCATGTTCGAGGGGTCGAAAATCAGAGAACCAGGTTTCTGGGATGAACAGGATGTCTGGGCTTTCTTTCAGAGGAGAAGTAGAATATGCTGTGTCCGTTTTTGGCAACAGATCTGGCGTTGATGAGAATGCATGAGAGCGGGAAAGAAGGTTGAGGTGGTTGGCCCTTGGAATGCCCAGGGATGTGTTGGGAAGGTAGAGGGGGGGGGCTTCCCCTGGTGGAGACTTCACAGGGGGGTGTGGAGTGTCCGATGTGTGGAGCTTAGGGGGGTGTGGTGAAGAGTGTGTGAAGGTGTTTCCGGCGGGGTCGCAGAGGGGACTGGGTGTGCTGGTGGGGTCAAGGGGACAATGAGAGAGGGAGTCGGAGAGTAGAGGTGGAGCAGGAGAGGAGATGTGAGGTTTGAGATGACATCAGGTTGCTGAGGGGAGTATGTATTCAAGGATTTGTTAAAGAGGGACTTAACTAAAATTATGTGGGTAGAGCTGAAAGGGGCAGGTAAGGAGAGGCGTGCAGAGAGGGGATGGGCGCTGCAGATTAGAGAGAGAGACGGACAGACAGAGGGTCTGCCTACGAGGGGGTGTTGGTGAGGGATGCTTGGTCAACACAGGGATGGGAAGGCTAAGGTGGAGGAGGGGTCTGGAGGGCACTCGGGTGAGGGAGGTCACTGTGTGGGGTTGAGGGGGATGGGCAGTTGGTAGGGAGTGGTGGGGATTCATTCCTCCAGGCGGTCTTCTGGTGCACCAGAGTGCCCCACTGGTCTGAGAGTCAGCATGATATATTCAAATATTCAGCTAAATGCAATTAAGGGCTCTATTCATATATTTAGCTAGATGCAATACAGGCTATATCCAAATATTCAGCAAAAACAGAATGCAGAAAACATGCCACTGCATTTGAAATTCTGACATTATACCAAATAAGCACACAAGTGCAATTGCATTTCACTTGTCCCCCTGGCTACCACATGTGATTCAGAATAAGTCCTTGTGTGGTAAGTTGCTCATGTGGAATTAAACGTCTATCAAAGGCTCATACTCATTCAAAGGTTCTGGTCTCTTTATTGCCCATTTACCCTATCTAAGGAAATGTTCAGAAGCACAGAACCACTTGTTTTTATTACCAATGTATAGCTCCTACAGATCAGGTTGTTAGTAACTGGAAAGCATCATCTCGTGGAACTTCAGAGCAAGAGGGCAAGTTGGCTAGCACAGTGTTCTTTAGCGTGGGCTGGTGTGTATCATTAAAAGCACCATCAATGTGAGAACCCATGTTGGCAGTGTCGATACGAGAAGCCATCGACTGAACAAGTACATGAAGACTGGATCACCCTTTTGACAAAGACTTATCCCCAATAGAAGCATTGTGACAAAACTGTACTACTGTACCAGGGGCTCCAAGGTTATATAGAGGTTTCAAAGTGTTCAGGGCTCTCAATCTAGCACCAATTAATATTAAACACAATACATAGTTTGATCTTTGTACTTTCCAGTTATTGGAAAAGCACCAAGTACTTTAGGTACTGAGAAGGACACTTTGACAACTGAAAATCATGTCACTGCTCTGGATGGTACAATAATTTGGTAGAGCATGTTGATGAAAATCGACTAAGTTGTCAAACTGGCACTTAAGGTGCTTTGGAGGGGTTTCATGCTCCCATGTAGGCTTTCTATGTGCATTAATAGTTTAAGGAGTGCAGATGGATTGTATGGGAAGAGGTTCCTCCTCTGTAGCCGAGTGACTGCAACCTGTAGTTGTTCAAGGCACAGCATAGTCTTTAGAAGCATTCCTTCTGACGTGGAATGTACCGGGTCTTGTGGGACCAACCGGTTGCCAGTATCCTTTGGATTTGCACTGGCTGACCTCAGATCCAGCCTATCCAATTCTGCATCCAGGTCAGAGCAAACACTAGCTATTGCCTCAGTTACTTGATCCTCCGTACAGCTCTGATGAATTTCTTCTGCTGTGTCTTCTTCGGATTCATCAGAGCTGTCGTAATCAACCAAGCTACGAAGAGTTCCAAGACCAGAGGTGAGAGACCCTGATTTGCACAATATGCTCTGCTGGTCATCGTCTGTCTCACTTACAATTACTGGAGAACTGGTAGGGAGCATGGCTTGAGATGTGTTACTCAGGGCATCAGAAACCTTCATATCTGCCTGGCTGTTGGTATTGTCCAGTTGCACTGATGTAACCACCTTGCAAACAGGAACACCTTCTTTTGGTTTAAAAGCATCAAAGAACATGCAAACATAGCAGAACTGGGTCCACTCTTCTCGGAGGAACTTAAGGTACCTGACAAAATATTCCAGGAAGCAGGTTTCTGAGGAAATTAAGAAGTCCAGAAGGACTGTGGCATCAAACGCAACATTTTTCAACAAGAATAAGAACACGCAGTGAGGGTTACAGCCAGAATTGTGAGTCCAACAGGACAGGTCATCGGCAGCAGCAAATGTATCCATGGATCTGTTCCATAACCTGCAAAAAAAAAAAAGTACAAGGTTATTCTTACATTTGACAAGTACACAACAGAAATCTGAAACGGTTACACAACACCCGCCCTAACGTAAATACCATATAGAGAAACTTCACTTTATTAGACCTGCCATAACTCTCACCCCCGAAAAGATTTAATTTTAGTCAACAATGCCCATGTGACCTCTTTGCTCGAGGAAGATCTAGGAACTATCTCAAGATGAGGCCGTGCAACTTTGTGGGCTAACTTTGCCCTCATCAAAAAACGATGCAGATGGAGTTTTAATCTATCCCTCCCATTAGATGAAGAGATTCCATCCAAAATGAAAACCCACTTCAAAGATTTCTACTCTTTAAGCATGCAGAGCACATTTCCTTAAAAAGACACGCAATGTGGTGAATTTGTCCCACAGGGCCCTATTGATCTTGCGCATGGCATGTCTTTGCAATGAAGCCCGGCACCAGACAAATGTGAACACAAAGTCAAAGACCGTACCAGAACCGATGCTTCAAAGACGCACCCTGCAAATCCCAGCCCTTTGGTATGTTGAAGCAAGCCAAACACCAACTTAATTCATTCTCACAAAGTAAAAATGGTCTTGTAATCTCTGTGGTGCATTTTCACAATGGCCAAAACAAAGGGGGGAATTTACTGGCTGAGTATTGTAAAGGGGGGGTAGAAACGTTGTCAGTGTCTGTAATGACTAGATCACCCCTAACTCGACACAAACATC